>NC_142461.1:5987500-6320416 GCF_049115385.1 Moschus berezovskii
CAGCCGGCCAGCAAGGCACTTGGCCAGAGCTTGCATGTACCCAGCATGTGGCTGGACACTGGACAGTGCAGGAAAACATAAAGTGCCTCCCACCCCGACCCCCCATTACCCCCAAGGAGTTTTACAAGGTTGTCCAGCAAATCTAGTTGCGGTAGGCTTCCAGACGAGTGAGGTCTGGCTTGGAGCCAGTGCCACAACGTGGAAGTCCTCTCGGCCTCTTTCAGTAGCATTCTGCTCCAGTCACGTTGTCCCGGCAGCGTTCCGTGGGGTCAGGAGAGGGGCAGACTTTGTCAGATTTCAGAGTAGAGTATACCCTGAACACTCTGCCATGACTTGGCTCGGGTCACCTGCAGCAGGTCCAGCATCCAGGCCTCTCGTGCCGACTGTTCTTGCCTGTTTCATGGTCTTCTCGCTGCTTCTGGAGAATCCCTTCAGGTGTCTTAGAAGACAGTGTGAATCTGAGATCTCACAAACTTGTGTCCGCAGGGAAACTAGTTAACGATCCCGAGTGCTGCTGTATGTCGGAATTCCCAAGTTAATCTGAATCAGCGCACACAGGAGATTGGCTTGTGGGCTGGGCCTTTCTTGTGGGCAAAGGACTTTATTATTAAAACATTTTCCTTTCTGTTACTTTCAGAGAGAGGACTGAAGTCTCCTGCCACGGGGCTGGCAAATGTAGCCTTCATCAGTGCTGGTTCTCATTCTTGAGGTTTCCCCGAGGAGTTGCCTTGTCCAGTTAAGCATGCAGTGCAGAGGGTGGCCTTGTTACCCAGCTCTGCAGTATCCTACTCAGGCCGCTGGACATTCTCTAAGGCTCGATTTTCCTAATGTGTAAAGTAGGACTGATCATAGAATCTGCACATAGGCTTATTGGAAGGATTGAGTGAATGAGGGCATGGAGGGCACTTAAAACTCGCCCATAATATGGCACTTAGTAGACATGGCTTAGGAAAATGTTTTTGTTTTTGAATCTAAAGTGGGGATCAAGGATGCATTCCTCCTCTTGAGTCGTCCTACTGACCACAAAGGAAGTAGTGATGCTTCAGGAGTGATGTGTGGGTAGTCTCTGTAGAGAATTAGAAAACTTCACAACACCCCCCACCGTCAGGGGAAGGGAAGAGCCATACTTCCTGGAAAATAGAAAAATGAAGTTTGACTTGTAAGATGCGAAGTGACAAATCGAGGTAAACTGCTTAATGCTCAGTTCATTTCAGTCGCTCAGTCGTGTCCGACTCTTTGCAACCCCATGGACTGCAGCACGCCAGGCCTCCCTGTCCATCACCAACTCCCCGAGGTTACTCAAACTCATGTCCATTGCCTGGTGATGCCATCCAACCATCTCATCCTCTGTCATCCTCTCTCCTCCTGCCTTCAGTCTTTCCCAGCATCTGGGCCTTTAGAGATGAGTCAGTTCTTCGCATCAGGTGGCCAGAGTATTGGAGCTTCAGCATCATTCCTTAAATGCTCAGTCTTTAAATGGTGCTTAATCCAGAAGCCTCAGAGGAGCCTCACCCCCTGCCCCGGGACAAAGGTGGAAGGTGGTTGGGTGGTAGATGCAGTGACTCCTGGCTCTTGAATCCATGGCCCCACATGACCTCTGAGCAGTCTTACCTCTGGAACTGTACACAGCCAGCCGCTTCTCACTGACCGTTGTCTGTGGTGTCTCCCCCGCCCACCAGACATCGAAGACCCATACGACTGCAAGAAGTGCAGGATGAGCTTCCCCACCCTGCAGGACCACCGCAAGCACATCCACGAGGTGCACTCAAAGGAGTACCACCCCTGCCCGACGTGCGGCAAGATCTTCAGCGCCCCGTCCATGCTGGAGCGGCACATGGTGACCCATGTCGGGGGGAAGCCCTTCAGCTGCGGGATCTGCAACAAGGCCTACCAGGTGAGGCCGGCCCCCACGGGAGCCTCCCCAGCCCACCCCCCGACCCTCCCTCTGGTCTTCTTTGGCCCCCAGGGCTGGAGGCTTGTGGGACACCCCTCGTCTCCAGGATATGACCAGGCGGCTGGTTCTCAAGAAGCATGCTCGTAGCTTACTCAACTCCTCTGCCTGACTTGTCAGAGTGGGGCTGGCAGGGAGCTTTAATTGGAGCCAAGAGTCCTTGCCCTCCTTCTCTTAGAGTTCAGCCTTGTCCTGAACTGAATGCTGCTTTTCCCCTGGATACTCAACATTCTTTGGAACCTATTGATCCGTGTGTCAAAGGATGTGAGGATGACATTAGCTGGAATTACCTTGTTTAGCAGAATTACTGGTGTTTTGTAGTTTTTTTTTTTTTTTGTTAACTCCTAGGGAAGAGCTCTGTTTTTGTTTTTTGGTGTTTTTTTTACCTTAGCATTTGCTATGTAATTAAGTGAAACCCCATATGGATCTAAAAAGAAACCACATCTATGAAAAGCTCTCTGAGACCACAGAACAGAGGATGGCCCTTGCTGGCGTCTGTAACATTTGGGTACAGAGAGATGCCCAGCAGCTCATTTCAGCTCAACTGAAATGGACAGCTAGCTTTGTTCTGAGCCCTGTGCTGAGACGTTGGGTTTGCAGAGCTGGGTGAGTCCTGGGCTGAGTGTGGGGAGAGTGTCATAGCGCCGCCCCAGAACCCAGGAAGAAGGGACACTGGCTTTCGGAGCTGGCACAGCAGCTTCTCTCCAGGAGGTTTCCCTGCTGCGCCCTGGGCCTCCGAGAGACAGCTGGGTGGTGAAGGACAGCTTCTTTAGTCGGCAGGCCAGGGTGTGACTCCTGGCGCTTCTGTTGCTAATCGTGTGACCTTGGGCACTGCAGAGAGCCTAGCACCTCCCTCCTAGGCTTGCTGTGTGTGAGGCTGTTTCTGAAGGGCCCAGCCCTGCCCTGTAGTGGCCTCAGTAAATACACGGGCACGTTGTTCCCATGAACACCATCCTCCCCTTGGCTGTCAGCACTCACGGTGATGGGTAAGGGTGAGACGCCAGGTCAACTAACTAACTGGGCTCCCCACTCCTCGGAGCTCCTTTCTGTCTGCTAGGATTGGCTGCTGCCTTATTCAAATCAATTTTTGCTCAAATAAACTCCTTAAAAAAAAGAGAGAGAGAGTGGGACTCCAGATCATAAGCTTCCCTGGGAGCACTTGTCTCTCCTGAGTCTTTGTGAACCCTCCGGCTTGCCAGAAAATTTAAGACCTGACGCTTCCCACATTCCTTTTAGCAACTGTCCGGCTTGTGGTACCACAATCGGACCCACCACCCGGACGTGTTTGCTGCTCAGAACCATCGATCTTCCAAGTTCTCATCCCTCCAGTGCAGCTCCTGTGACAAAACCTTCTCCAACACGCTTGAACACAAGAAGCACATCAAAACGGAGCATGCAGGTAAAGTTGGGGTGCCCCGGACAGGGAGTGGGGGCTGGCGAGTGGGAGGGGCTTGGTGGCTTAGCACCCTGGGCTCCAGCCCCAAATCGCTCCTCCCCGTGCTAGAGCGTGGGATGCTTCAGTGACTCCCCGTCGTTCCCTTGCACACCTGCGGGTGCCACGTCAGTCCACCCGTGACACTGGCTTGAATAGCAGAGGTTCTGGAACCTCGAGCACCGTGACTCCCACCATCCCTGGGTGACGGTGGTCGTGACACGGGAAAGGTGGCACGCAGGCCAGGGTGGGAAACCTGACTCCAGTGTGTGACCTTGGAAAGTGACCCCTCTCTCTGAACCTGTTTCCTTCTCTCCAGAAGGTCAATTATTCACACCTGTGTGGCAGGGAATTGGGGGCATAATGACAGCAGCTCGCACTCAGGGAGGGTTTCCTGAGCACATAGAATGTCGCTCAGCAGTGGGTGTTTCCTCCTTTGATTCTGCAATAACCCCCATTCCAGGCATTCTGGACCTGTGTCTGGTGCGCTTTACCACACACTTCGCTGGTGTATTGGGTTGGCCAGCAACCAACACTGGGCAGAAAAACCGAATGAACTTTCTGGCCAGCCCATAGCGTAGGCGTCAGGTTCCCAGCACTTGGCAGATGCCCACCATGTGTGCACCCTTGCCCCAGCCCGTTACCCCCCTTTCTCCGAGAGTCTTCTTGTCACTCTTTCCACCACGTCTCTCCTCTTGCACTGCGCAGACATGAAGTTCCACGAGTGTGACCAGTGCAAGGAGCTCTTCCCCACGCCAGCCCTGCTGCAGGTTCACATCAAGTGCCAGCACTCAGGTCAGTGCCCCGCGAGGTGCCCAAGGCGCGCCCCTCCCCGTCCCCCTTCACAGCTGCGCAACCCAGGCTGAGTAACAGCTGAGTTGTGCCACGTCTACAACCCGGGGCCGGTGGTACTGCCTCCCTCACAGGGTAGCTGAGAACCAACACGCTGGTGCCTGGGGCCCTCTCCAGGCCCCACCCAGGTAGGCATCTCACGCATTACCTGTGATTATCGTTGTTCCTGCTAGGTCCCATCAAACCTAAAGGCCCATTATTTAAGAGGCACCATTTTTAACGAACCATTAGAAAAACTGGTTACCCAAGTTCTGCTCTGGGCTCAATTTGACGTCGGTTTTTATGCATTCTCGTCTGCCATTAAGTAAGTTGATTAACCTAAGAACTCGGCTTCCCAGAGTAGCGCTCAGGTGAGATTGTTGGCACGCATGTTATTCCACATGGGGTTGCCCTCTGCCATCAAGGGCACTGGTGAGGGAGCGCGTGGTAAGGCCTGTGGTTTTGGTCTCCTGAGCATTAACGTAGAGCTGGTCTCTTCTGATTCCTGCTTTGGGAATGCAGCTGACTGTCCAACCCTGGCCTCTCGTTTAACTCACATTTGGTTCCTGTGAGTTAGAAACACGCACCGCTCCCATCTCAGGGCTTTTCTTTCAGGCAGTGGACAAGCATCCTGCGGGTCTCCACGCTGCCCCTTTAGGCGTGCATGCACAGACACTTGTTGACAGTTACAGCCGACCTCTGCGGCTTGCAGCAGCAGTGGGTGTCACTGATCCCATTTCAGAGATGTTAAAAGTGACAAAATCGTCAGCCTCATCACCACTGAATGAATGAATAATGGGCTTTCGCAGAGGCAGACGTAGCCTGAATCGGATGCTAATGAAGCTGGACGTGGGGCCTCTCACTGGCGGGACTTTTCCAAAGCTTTGCCCCTAATCCTGTGTGTGTAAATTTGTACTCATTTTCCTAACGAGGGCTCCCCAAGTTGTTCAAGCTCCAGGCCCCACACGAGGTGAAGAGCTGCCTCTGGACGCCCCGCCCCTTCCCGCCCCCACCCCGCCCTGCCCCACCCGGCCCTGCTCTGGCTCCCCCAGCCACGCCTCCATCCCCCTCCCGCAGGGTCGCAGCCCTTCCGCTGCCTGTACTGTGCGGCCACCTTTCGCTTCCCGGGGGCCCTTCAGCACCACGTCACCACCGAGCACTTCAAGCAGTCAGAGAGCACCTTCCCCTGTGAGCTCTGCGGGGAACTCTTCACCTCCCAGGCCCAGCTGGACTGTCACCTGGAGTCTGAACACCCGAAGGTGCTGGGCGCTGAAACCCAGTCACAGATGCTGCAGGTGATTGTGGGGTCTCGGATGCGGGGGTGCGGACCCAGGGTCTTGAGGTGGTCTTGAGGCTTCTCCAGAGGCAGCCCCTTCAGACAACTAGCCTTTCTCCCTGGCACTCTCACGGGGCCCCGGGAGTGATGACTTCGTGGCCAGGAGGATCTTGCAGAAGTCTCTCTGGACCACATGATGGCTACCTGTGAAATGGCCCCTGGGTATAGAGAGGCTGGAAAAAGAATCTTAAAAGCAGAATGACCTGGGCCTCTCCTCCCCATTCACGCTCTCGCTCACCCTCTGCGGACCACCTTTGGGCATGGTCAGATTTGCAGGAACCCTCGGAGCAGGTGGATGAGTTCTTTGTTGGGACCACCTTCCATTGAAAGCCCGAAGCTTGATAGCCCTTGTGGGCTGGGCTCAGAGCATGTTTGCATGTCGGCTTTTCTGGGGGAAACCCGCCTCTTCTCAGGTTTCAAGGCTGTGTTTGCTCCAGCCCCTCTTTGTGTCTCTGGAACTCTTACTGCTCTTCCCATCTTCTCCAGAGAGGGAGGGCAGAAGAGGAATGAAGCTCCATTCTGTTGATTGACAGTAAATTGCTGATGGATCAGAGAGGGATTGTGAGCTGGCTGGGCTGCACCCCATCCTGTCCCGTTGAGCAGTCCCTTTAGCCAAATTCCTGCAGGCCTCTGTGCATAGCAGAGGGCAAGGCAGGTGCCCAGGCCTCTGGGTGCTGCTCCTGCTGCCACTTCAAGAACAGCTCTGCTTTTATTTATTTTATATTAGGATTCTTGGTAAGATGTCCTTTTGGGGCGGGGGACAGAACAGAGTCCATTGCTAAAAGAAAACGACAGTTTGAAAGCTGCTGTCCTAGATGATTTTTTATTGAACGTTGCAGTCGGCCTCTTCCTCCCACAGCAGAGACATGGCTGAGCTTGGCGCCCCCATCTCTCCACTCCTGTCAGGAGGAGGACACTCTCCACTCTCGGCCGCCCCTCAAGAATCAGGGTGACTGAGCCCTCTGCGGGCGATCCGCATTGGCAGCATCAGCTGTTCCGAGCTCCGTGGCTCAGAAGGTTGAGGTTCAGGCAGGAAGTAGGTGTTCTTAACCAAACTAGTTCTCCCGGTGATGGGGATGTCATCTCTAAGAGCTGACGCCCATTTGAAAGGGGTGCACGTGGCCTGTAGAAGCCTGTGCCTCCGGCTAAGTGAGCTGCGCGGGGGAGCTGACAGAAGCCACGTTTTGCCTACCTGTTCTTCCTCCTGTAGCCACCTAGGCTCCCAAGTGAGGCCCTCTGCCTGATCAAAGCCCAGACACGCCACCTACAGCAAGCCAAGGCTTCCGGTCAGCCATCCCCGTTTCCCCCGTCCACGCGTGACACAAACCACCTTCATTCAGTAGCATTCCTTTCACATGGCGCTTAGCTCTGTGGTGTAATCCTCGAGACAGGAAGACCAGTGTGAGAAACTGAGCCCGCGTTCACTGGTGTGTAATCATAGAGTCCGGGCGCCCTGAGGTGGCGCACTGAGCTAAATTACAGCAATTTAGCTCACGGTTATTTAAATGTTTCTCTGCCTTCTCTTCTGCATCACGGGTGTGTTAGACTTGCCTCTTCCCATCAGGCAGGTGTAAGTGCTCTCCTCAGGTGAAAACACAAATACCATCATTACAGCGTGAGAGGAGAACCATGTAAATTCTGGTGAGCCAGCTGTGGACACTGCCCAGCCCGGCCTCGCGGTCTTTCCCTTGCAGGTGATCCAGACCCCAGAGCCGGTGGCCCCGACGGAGCAGGTGGTCACGTTGGAGGAGACCCAGCTTGCTGGCTCACAGGTGTTCGTGACATTGCCGGATTCACAGACAGCCCAGACCAGCTCTGAGCTCGTGGCCGTGACCGTGGAGGACTTGCTGGACGGGACCGTGACCCTGATCTGTGGGGAGGCCAAATGAGTGGCTGCTCATGGCAGTGGGGTGGGGGGTGGGGCGGGGAAGTCCTGTGTGTGCAGTGGAGGAAAAGCTCCACACTTGCCTGTTGCCCTTCCTCCCTGGCACAGTATTGAGCATCTTAGCTTCGCAGCAGTCTAAATGGTCTCCCTTGGGAAGGGGGCAGAAGCATGGCTGTTCTCATAAAACCAGCTTCTGAGTCATCGGCAGCCAACACAACCGTCCCCCGTGGCCAGCAGCCCGTTCCCCACAGAGCTCCTGTGGCGGCATCTGTGACCCCGTCTACCCCCAAGCAGAGTGTGGCTTCTGAAACAGAGGCTGAAGGAGCCAGTGGGGCAAGGGCCGGTGATGAGAGGGACAGGTGTGATGTGCCGGCAGCCCTCAGTGTGCAGAGGGGCAGTTCCAGGCAGGACTGTGGCCCGCGGAGTGGGCCAGCACACGCTGCCAGGGCCTTCTGGCCATTGAAAAGCGAGAGAACCACAGCGTCAGACAGTGCAGGATTCCCTTTCCTCACGTCTGGCATCCTCCCAGCCCCCCGCACGGCGGCGGTAGGCCTGATAGCAGCGTGCCCATCCGGAAGGCCTCGTTTCTAGGCCGAGGCCCACCCTGTCGGTTCCATCGGCCCTTCCCATAGCTGCGGGGATGTCCGGTGTGAGGCCACATAGCAGCTAACCACGCCTGCCCTCCCGGAAACTCCTCATGGTGTTCTGCACCGGAGGCTGGTTCCCACAGCGTTTCCATGGTGTCCTTATCCCCTTCCCTTAATCAAAGCCTCACGCTTCCACCCAGCCTGGAGGCGTCCCCTCCCCCTGGCGCACGTGTGGCGGGGAGCAGAGCCAGCGGACCGGCCCCAGGGGGTGTGGTGCCCGTGGCCCCGACTCCTCCTGCTGCCCCAGCGTCCCCTGCCTTGTGTGCAGCCCCACTGTCAGCGCCCTGCCCAGCCGTCACAGGGAGTGCTGGCCAGCAGGCCTCTGGAGTCTGAATTTCACCAAGCTTTTTTTTTTTCTTCAGTTCCCAAAATATAATCTGATAATTAATGGTTTATGGAATCCATTATGAAGTGCAATTAGATGGATATAGGTTCCCGCCGTTCAGAGGGAATGGCTAGCATTTATCTTCCTTTCCTTGATGCCAGAAGGTTGATGTCTGCGAGGACAGCGTGTCCACGCCCAGCACGGCTCCCTGCCAGCTTGTGCGGCTGACCTCCTGTCTGATCCCTCACCCTCACGATACAGGCCACCCGAAGACAAGGCCACACCTTCTCTCTTAAGCACATTTCACATCACCAGGCACCAGCAGGGGAGGGGGTCGATTTGAGTCACGGTCAGTCCTTTTATCGCCATCACACTTTGCTGGAAGGGCCACAGTATGGCCCTTTCCACCGGCCTGCTCTGCAGGCAGCTCAGCAGCTCGCTCCCACCTCCAGCTGTGTGCTCATTTTCTGTGCAAATCGCTTGAGCCTGTCAGTTCAGGGATCTTCCCATTAGGAAGTAAATGAAGTTTTCAAAGGCCAATGACTGACCAGAAGATGGTGCTCAAACCTTTAAGACTTGGCCTCCCTGTGAGGCTCTCACTACTTCTGCCAGGGCTGCCTCTGTCTTCTTAAGGTTTCTCAGCCCCATGAGCTGTCAGACCAGGACTGCTCTTGATCAGCAAGTGACGAGATGACACCGAACCTCCACTTGGCACTGGATAAAACCCCACTGAAATTACGGAGCTGCCCAACCCTCAGGGCGTGGAGGCCGAGCCTGGCAGATAAGAAGGCACGGGTACTTGGGAATCGCAGTGTCATCAAAACTTCTTCCAGCCAAAAAAAGAAAAAATGTAAAAATTAAAGACTGGGGACTTGTAGGGGAAAGTGATTTTTTTTTTTCTTTTTAAAAAAGTCCTCTGAATAAAGAAAACTGTAAACTTTCAACCCAACTTTCCAATCCTTTTCAAGCACCGAGACAGCTTTTTCTCAGGTTTTGGATGGAGACCCAGGTGGAGGCAGGATGCCCCTTTGCCTTAGGATTGCCGGACCCGCAGCTTGCTTTGCTGAGAGCAGGCAGGGAAGCAGGCCTTGCTGCCAGGTGCGCTCAGCCCCAGCATGGCCAGCCAATGTGAGCGTGAGGCCTGTGCTGGTTCTGGTCAGCACGAGGGGAAGGCCCACCAGGAGTCTTGTTTCTGCTCCGAGCGGACCTCTGTGAGACGCCACATCAACAATGATTTTTACAACATTGTTCCCTGGGAACCCCGAAGCGTGGATTCCATCGTAGGAAGACTTTTCTAGTTCTGTCTGCCCAAGATTCTCTGAATTGCCACCAGGGAGGACACTGTTATCCGGGTCCCTTTGCCCCCGTCACTGGCTCCCATGTGGCTGCTGGGTCGCTGCCCCGACGGTCTCGGCGCTGAACCTCGGGGCACTGGCCGTGGTACCCAGGAGTCTGTGGGCTGTCTTGAAACACTTGGGTTTATTCCTGAGACCCCCCAGGCCCCCTTCCCTAATCCCAGAGCTCGTGACACACCTGGTGAGGAAGGATCAGTCAGCCTCCATGGGAACAGTGGGGGGTCCATGGTGGAAAGGCTCGTCACAGGTGGGCGAGGCCCGCCCTGGGAAGGTGGGCCCAGGCAAGTGTGTGACTGAGCCTGGAAGGCGGTGAGGCAGAGACAACGGTGTGTACCTGGTTATTTTATAAAGCCTGTCCCTTCCGTCTCGGAAGCTGTGTGTTTGGGAAACTCTGAGCCCAGAAAGTACCACGATGTACTGTGTGAGAGCAGGTTCCCCTGGTGGTTCAAATCCTCTCTAAGGAAGCTGTCTGACTCCCCCAGCTCCGCAAGCACGCAGTGTTCTTCAGCTTCATCCCCCGGGGAAGAGCCCTGAGGGCCGCGGGCTGAGGGTGAAGGAGACCCAGTCAAGCAAGGGCACACAGGGAGACGGGGACCCCGTTCTGTGCCCGTGGTATCACTAGGACCAAGGAGAAAGACAGGACGGGCCCAGAGTTTCTCTATCCCGGGCAACACTGCAGCCACCATACCATAGGCTAACTACCTGTTAGTATGGAGGGGGCAGTGTTTATATCTCATGTCCCTGAGATCTACGAATGGACCAAGGGTTGGAGGAACTGCCAACCTTACACAGAATGGTTCCAGGGGACAAGCGGTATCTCTGTGAAATTGGGGTAGATAGTTGGGCAGCAGTGGAGAAAATCCTGGGTTGCTTTCATCAGAGGAGGGCTTGAGCAGCCCCTGCCCAGCTCCACTGGGCCCAGCGTGTTCCAGGGTTCTGGGGAGTCAGGGAGAAAGTGGGCACGAAAGAATGATCTAGGGTCGAAGGGAGTGTCTTGGAGCTGGTAGGACTTGGGCCCAAAGCTCAGCAGCACAGCCAGAAAGAAGTTGGAAAGTAGCTCCCCTCCGACTGAGCCTGGGAGGAATGGAGAAGACGCTGTGCTTTGGGGATGACGTTGGAAAAAAGAAAATTAGCCCCTGGGCTAATTTAGACTTCTTCCCAATTGGGGAAATGTTTGATCACGTCCCTTACAAAGGCCAGCCACACCGGCTACCACCCGTGGTGAGGGCAGCTAGCCAGCACAGGATGCTGTTGAAGCTGGATTACAGACCATTAATTCGCATTCAACTTGCACTACTCTATATAAATAAAATACGTACTTTGGAAAGAATTATGCTGTGTGAGTTTCAAATGGACTGTGATAATACAGACCCGTGTTCTCGGTGGCTGTGGGCAGCTGTCAGATGGGACCAGCCTGGACAGGCCTGCTTTCCCAGGGGCTCATGAGCCTGCGGACCGTGCGAGCACAGCCTGGGGATGGCCAGGAGCTCGCCTGTCGGGTGGAGTCTCCTTTTCCTGAACCCTCGCTCCCAGGGAGCAGGCGTGGCATCCGGCTTTCAGAGACCAGCCTCAGGGGCGCATCCCAGCACCCTCACTTTGTGACTCTGTGACCTTGGTGAGATCCTCATCCTCTTCTAAGCTCCCTCCTCCCAGCGCTCATTCACAAATAGAGGAAATTATTGTTTTTACCCCACAGAATTGTAGTTCTAATTAAAAGCGTGGATTTAATGAATTTGGTGTTGAAAACTGTAGTTGTTATTAATAAGCCCTTCACTTACAGGTCAGCCGTTCCCTACATTTTCCAGCGCTGTGGAGAGCGTTCATTCCTGCCTCTCTACATGTCTCACCTCTTCCCCTCTCTCTCTGCATCCTTGGGGATCTTGAGAACACCCACCACTTTCCACTTATCTCTTGAACCTCAACTGCCCCCAAAGCGCAAAGTGCTGAGCAGATAACTGTGAAATAAGCAGAAACCTTTCGTGGTGAACAGCTGAAAATGTCACGTTGCTGGCAGCCAACATGGAAACGAGAGGTAGACACGCGGACAGGATGTTCATAATTTCCGCAGTGAGAGTCCTGCAGGGAAGGCAGGGGCATCGTACCCTGCACCCCCTGAGCTCAGGTCCGCCCCGAGGCGGGGTTGGGGGTGGTTGTGCTCACATCTGGGACAGTCCTGACCCTTGCCCAGAGGCCTCTAGGACATAGGCCCTTCTGCCTGAGCAGTGTGTCTGGGGAGAGGGGCTGGAGCCATCGGTAGTGTCTGGAGCAGTGATCCTGGGGTGTCCCTGGGAGCTGGGCTCTGGCCGTGGAGGTGAGTGCGTACAGAGGTGACGTGCTGCTCAGGAGTGGCTGAGCAGAGGTAGGAGAGGCACCCAGCGATTCCCCAGCGGTGTCGTTACCTTCAGTCTGGGCCAGGGGGTCAGCTGCTGGAGGCTGAGCCGTGGTACAGCTTCCCAGCCTCACCTCCCAACTGACCGTGACCTTGGGCGAGTCATTCCTGATGACGGCTATGAGGGGGAGAGTCAACATCTATAAAATTCCCAAATGGTACAGATGCTTCATAGATGACATCTGTTCCTGATTCTAGTACTTGAACCTGAGGGAAGAAGGCAGAGAAGGGCAGGAAATGCCCAAGATGGAGGGCCTGGAGCAGAGGGCAGGGGAGACCCAGACCCAGAAGGTCCTGTGGAGCTCCCCAGGCCACACTATATACAACAATCCAAAGCCTCTGTCTCAGGCTGGGGTGGGCAGCGATAAGGGGGACAGGACCCCCCAGGAAGGAGCCGGGATTCTCGGAGCTCCTTGGCCCCAAAGCCTAGGGGTCCTGTCCGAGGAAAGGCACAAACGAGCTCTGGTGGGCACACATCCAGCAAGAGGGCGGGAAGTGGAAACACCGAGGACGCGATGGTGTCTGGCTGTCCCGCCTTGCCTCTGGAGCGCTCAGATTCATTGTTCACCTTCCCTTGCATGAGCTGGCACTCAGGCACGTGTTTGGGTAAAAAAGAAAGAACTTACGGTTTCACGTGCCTTGTCCTAGACCTCTGTTGGGAAGCACTCCAGGACTCACGGTTTTACTGAAAAGAGGACCTAGGACATGGTTGCGGGGGTTGGAGCGGGGGCGCGAGCTCTTGTGAATACTCGCCAGGCCTTTCTTGTGCGTCTGTCCTGCCTTCTGCTCTGTTACCTGGTGCTACCAGAGCATTGGCTCCACGTCCACTGGACACTTGTATTTCCCACACTCCTGGCACAAGACAGCGAGGTTTGGGGACTTGGCGGGTGCCCCTTGTGCCCAGCCAAGGACCCGCAGAGTTCCTCCAGTTGCCCTCACACCCTTGGGCAGGACCCACCTTCTGTCTCTCCCCACTGCCAGCAAGCGGGGCCCCCCGGTTACCTGTGGGTGGGTCCATAGGACATCCTCCTCTCTCTGTCCTCCGAGAAGAGCCGGGCAGAAGGCTGACAGCAGCTCGCCCAGCCTGGAGCTCCCCAGCTGCTCTGATCAAACACCACTCCTGCCGGCTCTGCGTGCACCAGTTCCCCCAGAGCAGGCCGGAAACAGCTGATCAAACACATCAGGACAAGGTCAGTCCAGGGACCCACAGTCCCCCTCCAGGAGAGATTTCACAGACCTGCCATCAGGAGGGTGTGATAAAAATGGACAGGGGGTTGGAAAACGGACCCACGGGGCCGGCCCAGGACCGAACAGCTTCTCACTCCATTTTGAAACCTCTGTGTTCCACGCAGAGTTCAGACCAAACCCCGCATTTCCAGACAGGCCAGAGCCAGAGCTGCCTGTGAGCCCAGGGAGCCAAGGGGACGCACACAGGACTGTGGGGGTGACAGAGGCGTCAGGTAGGAGCGCGTGGGCTTGGGAGCGTGGGACTTAGATTGTCACAGGATGACTTGAGATCCTCCCTTGCTAAACTGTGACCCTTTCAAGGGCAAGAACTGTGCATTATCCTTTTTGTTCACACACACACAGTTAGGCTGGCACAGCAGGTGTCCTTTTGAGCTGAAGTTCTGGAGCCTGTGGGGTCCTACTGTGTACGTGGTCCCATGCCTGACGCTGTGGAGGTTGAGGGTGGATCAGGCTAATACAGCAAGGAGATCAAACCGGTCCATCCTAAAGGAAATTAACCCTGAATATTCATCGGAAGGACTGATGCTGAAGCTGAAGCTCCAATACTTTGGCCACCTAATGCGAAGAACCAGGACCCAGACCTCGATGCTGGGGAAGATTGAGGGCAGGAGGAGAAGGGGGGTGGCAGAGGATGAGATGGTTAAATAACATCTCTGACTCAGTGGACCGTGAGTTTGAGCAAACTCCAGGGGTAGTGAAGGACAGGGGAGCCTGGTGTGCCGCAATCCGTGGGGTCGCAAAGACTCAGACACGACTTCATCAACACGACTGGACAACAGCAGCAGCAGGCTAAGACAGTGTGTGACGCCTGCTCCGATGGGACTGCTAACCCGGGCGACCAGGCAAGGGCCGCACATGGGAAGCAAGTATGAAGATCACCGAGGCAGCGCAGACGCACACCGAAACACCCGTGAACGCCGTGTTCCTTTGTCTCCGTTTTTTTGGTTTTGTCTTTTTCACCGGTGGGGGGAGATTAATATTTTCCAGAAATGCTGTCATAATTGACAACTGGTGTTAGTAACTGCTCAGCACATGATGGACACCGGATGAAGAGCTTTATGTAATTTTTACTTCACCAGCACCATTATGTAGGTGCTGTTGTTACCCCACTTTTCAGGCCAGGACGCCTACACCAGGAAAGCCACTTGACAGTCACGCGGCCAGTCAGCAGCTCCGCTGGGAGGTGAACCAGGCTGCCTGACTCCAGAGCGCGATCTTTTTTTCAACTTTTTCTTTTGTGTTGGGTTGTAGCCAGTTATCAATGTTGTGATAGTTCGGGTGAGCAGCCATACATAGACATGTGTCCATTCCCCGCAAACCCCAGTCCCATCCAGGCCGCCCAGAGTCCACTCTTAAACACCAGGCTACATCCAGGCATTTCTCGCTTGCTACCCAGTTAGCCAGAAGATACCTGGGCCGCCAGCTTCCCAGTCCCTGGGCCACCGGTCAGGTCCACCTGGACGGTCGTAGACCTACCGCATCCCCTGACCTGCTTTCTTCTTGACCTCCCCCTCCGTCTCTCCTGCCTGAGACAGCCAACCAGGCCGGAAACTCTGCTTTTATCAGCTGGAAATGTGTCCACTAGCAATAGGAGCCATGCCCTTTGCCTTGTTTTGGGACTAGATCATTTGTGGTCTAGGAATTGTCACTTTGAGGGGCCCCTGCTACCTCTCACAGTGTCACCAGTCCTCAGTGGACCCTTGATGGCTCAGCCGGGGCTCTTCCTTCAAATCAGAGGACCATTCAGGCCCTGAGCCCAGCTTGGGGTCAGGCACGAGTGTGTGAGGGTGCGTCCCTCACAGGCAACTCAGAGAAGCATCACAGCCTCTCTGCCTTCCCCATCTCTCCTCTTATCCTAGGATCCTGAAGGAAACAGTGCTTCCTAGAACAGCAATCATTTTTTTGGAGAACACAGGGTCAGGAGACAATAGAGAATGCAGTGGTTCAGAGCCTGTTGTAGGGTTACTCAGACCTGAGTTCAGATCCCTGCTGTGTTCCCTGATAGATGTGTGCTTTGGGCATGTTTGCATGTCTTTACCTGATTGTTTTTCGTCTCTGTAAACTGGACATAATGAAAATCTCAAGGTAATTGTGGAGATTAAAAGGAACACCTGTGAGACTCTGTCATCTGGGGGTCACTTGTGGTAAAGAACCCACCTGCCGATGCGGGAGACCTAAGAGATACCGGTTCAATCCCTGCATTTGATAAGATGGGAGGAGGGCGTGACAATCCACTCCAGTATTCTTGCCTGGAGAATCCCATGGACAGAGGAGCCTGGTGGGCTCCAGTCCACAGGGTCGCAAAGAGTCAGATATGACTGGAACGGCTTTGCATGCACGCATAGGTCATGGTATGTAGGAAGCGCTCCATAAAAATGATACCATTCGTCAAGGGACCCAAAGCCCCAGGCAGTCCTTGCCCCAGTGCAGAGACCCCACAGGGTGCTTCCAAAGCTCAAGCAGGGTGGATTTCTGTGGGGGAGTGGAAGGTGAAACCGACGGCCAGCGGACAGAGTCGCAGGGCAGGGCCCGGCCTTGGTGCCTCTCCGTCCCCCATTTCCTTGATGCCTGGCGTCCAGGGAGCACCTGCTGTACGACTGGCGAGCAGCAAGCCCAGGCCTGGGGTCTGGGTGCAAGAACTGCGCTCCTGATGCTCCTCCCTGCTGCACCTCGGGGCCACCTGAACGAGATCCTACAGCCCGAGGGACGGGTCACAGGGGAAAGCAGACTTCCTGGATAGAGCCTGGCCCTGTGGCCCCAGTGGGCTCGCTGTCTTGTCCTGGCATCAGCAGAACAGGTCATCTCGACCCATTTCTGTGCCAACCTGTTCTCTTGGCTTGGAGCAGGAGAGCCCTGGGGTGGGGGGATGGAGCACAGAAAGGAGAGGAGGTGGCAGGTCCTTGGCCCAGAGACTGGGTCTCCCTCGTGTTGTGCAGGAGCAGAGGATCCGTAATGCCTTACACTTGAGGAGCACTCTGCTGCTCTCAGATCACTTCCATTTGCGTCACCGATCCTCACGGTAATGTGAAAGTGTAGAGTCAGTATCTTCACGGTTACCCTTTTCCAGTGAAGGAATTCAGATGCAGCCTCCTGTCAGGACCTAAGGGGTCCTCAGCTAGTGAGATAGTTTGGGTACCAGATGGAGTGTTTCCGCACCTCACCACGCTGCCCTGACTCTGGTCCCCACCGTGACTTCATGGCTTGCAGGCTTGCTTGACTCTGGGCAGCATCGCCCTGAGGTTGGAAGGGCTCGAATGATTATTTTGCAGATGAAGAAACTGAGGTTCCAGGAGGTGACGTCACTCGGTCCCATGGGAAATCAGTAGCAGAGATGCAGTCAGGGCAGCTGGAACCAGCATTACCTTCACTTTGCAAGGAAGGGCACGCCTGAGCCCAGGCGAGGGAGGGGACTCGGGGCTCAGCCGGAGTCCCCAGGAGGGACAGGCTGAGCGTCCGGTACCACCCTCTGCCCTGGCCCGGCCAGGTATGCACCCTCCGCCTGGTGCAGGTCACAGGGGACCCCCCTCCGACAGGACTCTCTCTGATGACGGAGGCGGTCCATCCTGCACCGTCCCACGTGGGACCACCGTCAGATGTGGCTTTGAGCACTTGAAACGTGGCCAGCGTGGCCGAGAAGCCGCATTTTAAATTTTAAGTGGTCGTGTGTGGCTAGTGGCTGTCGTCTAGATGGCAGAGAAAGGGGTGGAGGCTCAGAAGTGATCACTGCACAGGAAGTGGCTGAGCCTGTATTCAAACCCAGGTCCGTCAGACTCCAAAGCCCACCACCTTTCCCCTCCTGTCAGGAGGGAAGTGCAGTAAGCGCGTGGTTAACACTGGCCTCGAGATGCGGAACACCGCGTCCCCTTCAGTAAGGCTTCCCTGAAGCCTTCACGCTTGTGCGATCGCTGCTCTGCTGCTCTGTGCCCGCCCCGCCTTCATCCTCACCACGCCCGCACCCTGTGCCCCGGGCTCTGCCTCCCCGGGGACTGACTCCGATACGTCCCCTACTGTGATGGTACTGCCATCCCATTTGACCGATGAGTAAGCACGTGGATGCTCCAAAGGGTGGAGAAACTCGTCCAAGCTGAGTGATCTCTCGCTGGAAGAGTCACGCTGCTATGAATACACAATGCCCAATTCTTGCTCCTGTTTCTCTCCAGCTCCACACCAGAGCTGAACTGAACTTAGAGGGTGCCACGGAGGCAGCCAAGAAGCCCCCTGCCCTTCCCGTCCTTGAGAAGACATGGCACTGAGCACACCGCCTGGGCACCAGCCACTGTCCACCCCGGAGGGGGCGGCAGGGGCTTCAGTGTGCATACCCTTTGTGTGTCTCCTATTGCAGCAGAAGGCACTTGCCTCAAACATATTTTTTTTTAAAGCCTACCACAATCTCAAATGCAAGTTTTGTTTATCTTGGAACCAGCAAGGTTTGTGGCAGCAGGCCAGCACATTTATAATGAGAGTCGTGGGAAAACTAAATTCATTGTCACTCACGAGCTGCATGACCTTGGACAGGTCTCCTCCGCCCCACCCCAGCGAGTGGGTTAGATGACCTCTAAGGGCCCTTCTCCAGCATTCTGTGACTCCTTATAGAGCACAGGCGGTGGAGAAATCAGGATTCAGAGCCCGACTCTGCTACTTTCACATCGTGTGACTTGTCTCTGAGCCTCCAGCTCCTCCTGGGCTGGCATTGCCCCTGCAGAGGGTAGGCCTGGGCCAGACATGGGGCTGCCACATGGTGAGGGAGCTGGGGCGCCGCTGGTGGGCTGTGAGGGGCTCACACAGTGAGCAGCAGTGCCTCATGGACCCGCTGTCTAGCAAGAGACACTGGAGGAACTCCCAGTCCTCATGGGTGAGGGGAACGCACCCGCTTCGGGCCAAGATGCTGGTACAGGTGCTGAGAGTTGTGCCAAAGAGAGCCTCCCAAGGCACCCTCCATCCGGTCCAGCCCCGCCTCCCCCCTCCCCAGTGGGGGCCACGCCCACCACCTGCACAGCTGCGGGGAGCTGGCGGGACAGGTGACAACAGCCTCCAGGCCTTCCTAGAGCTTGTGGGGAGGAGCTGACCCTGGAGGAGAGAGGGATGTTAGCACAGCGGCCCTGCAAGGCACGGTCTGAAGCAAGCCCCGCGCCAGGGGTCGCCCCAGGCCCGAGTGGTCAGGGTCACATGGTCAAAGGCCAGCCCTGCCACTGCCCAGTTGTCTAGCTCTGGGCAAACTACATAACCTCTTGGGTCTTATTTTCCTCATCTATGAAACGGGGGCTTTCCTGATAGCTCAGTTGGTAAAGAATCCGCCTGCAAAGCAGGAGACCCCAGTTTGATTTCTGGGTCAGGAAAATCGGCTGGAGAAGGGATAGGCTACCCACTCCAGTATACTTGGCTTCACTTGTGGCTCAGCTGGTAAAGAATCTGTCTGCAATGCGGGAGACCTGGGTTTGATCCCTGGGTTGGGAAGATTCCCTGGAGAAGTGAAAGGCTACCCATTCCAATATTGTGGCCTAGAGAATTCCAGGGACTGTATAGTCCATGAGGTCTCAAAGAGTTGGACACAACTGAGTGACTTTAACTTCACTTCACTTCACTTCACATGAAATGGGGAGGATAATAGTCCTTGCCTGCTTCTTAGGATTATAAAATAACCCCTGTGAAGGCCCTGAGCTACCCGGCAGAGCAGGGACTCAGTGAGTGGTTATTAGCTTCCCTGGCCCCTGACCCCAGAAAGGTCAGCTGTTGCAGGATGAGGCTGTGATTCACAGCCAGGACTCTGATGCCCATGGCGTAAGAGCAGAGGAAGTGCCTACTAGGAGTTCCACCCTGACCTTTGTCAGGCTGCGGCTTTTGCAGTGATAGTGAGAGGCCCGAGGGGCTGGGCAGTGGAGACCAGAACCCCAGGTTTATGAGGGGCTTCCTTACCCCAGCCTTCAGGCAGCCGGAGAAGAGAGGATTCCTGGCTCCCACAGACTGCCCCCAACTCCTGGTCAGAGGCTTCTCCACAGGCTGTCTTGGGGGCTCATGCCCAGGCCCTGAGAGGGGACAGGTATTCAAGGCTCCCAGCATGGGGCCCATGGACCCCAGCCAAGCACAGATACTCCGAGCCAAACTCACCTCCAGGCCCAAGCTGGCCCCATGGTCCACCTATGCCCTCTGCCAGCCTTTTCCACCCGACTTCTCCCCATCCTTCAGCCTGAGTGACTTCCACTCTCGAAAGTCTCCACCAGTCACTCCAGCCAAAAGGGTTGGCCTCTGGACTTCTCTGATCCCTTATATGACCCACAATATTAAGGCACTTGATAATATGTGTTCATGCCTTCTCTTTTTACTTTTTTTTTTTGGTGGCAAAATAAATATAACATTCACCCTTGAAGTCATTTGTGAAAGTTCAGTGGCAATAACTACGATACTCACATTACTACACAACCATCACCGCTGTCCGTCTCCAGAACTTTCTTGCCACTTCATACTGAAACTCTGTTCCCACTGAACATTTTCATCACCCTGAAGGCAGCCCCGTTCCTGTGAGCATCAGCCCGTGGTCCCCTCCTCCTGGACACCACCATTCCACTGGCTGTCTCTGACTGGCTAGGTTTATCATCAGTTCAGTTGCTCCATCATGTCCAACTCTTGGCCATGCCATGGACTGCAGCACGCCAGGCTTCCCTCTCCATTACCAGCTGGAAGTGGAATTAGTGAAATTATGTAGTATCTGTGTCCCTGGCTTAACCCTCCATGGAGCCCTGTGCCTCTACTGAGTGACTGGGGAAGAGGGACAAGTGAAGGAGCAAAAGAACAAAGGTGATGATGCCTAAGGCTCCCAAGACTGGCCTGGTCCCCTGCCACGCCCCCTAACACCACGTACCTAGAATCCATTCATTCAACGTCAGGCACCTATTAAACGCACTGTGGCCAAGGCAGGGTTCTAGGTGCTATAGACACTGCAGTGAACAGAACAGAATAAAATCCCTGTTCTCATGGAGCTCATATTTTAGTAGAAGAGACTGTACATGAGTCAATAGTCTGCTGAATAATGTTGAGTGTCCAAGAGAACAATAAACAAAATAAAATTTTTTAAAAAGAGAGAATGATTATATCGACAGGGGACAGAGGGGCCTGGCAGAGGTGTGGATAGGAGGCTGGGGAAAGCCTCACTTATTAAGTGACTCCAGCAAAGACCTGATGACTTCCACGGCCTGGCCATATGAATGTCAGTGTCTACAGGAGAGCTTCCCCAGCAGTGGGAACAACTTGTGCAAGGACCCCGAGGTGTGTGCGCGTGGCTGGTGCGAGGAGTACAGAGGAAGCCAGTGTGGCTAGAGCAGGGTGGGCCAGGGAGAGCCTAGGAGGAGATCCAGCTGGAGAATTAGTCAGGGGGACCTCCCTGGTGGCCCAGTGTCTGAGACTCCACGCTCCCAGTGCAGGGGGCCCCGGTTCAATTCCCGGTCAGGGAACTAGATCCCACACACCGCAGTGAAGATCGAAGATCCTGTGTGCCGCAGCCAAGACCCTCGCAGCCCGATGGAAAATAAAAATAACTTTAAAAGAAAGAAAAGGAGTCAGGCCAGATTACCTGGGACCTTCCACGGCCTTGTGGCGGATTCTGAGTGAGCGCTGCGGCTGCTGTGTAGAGAACGAATACACAGAGAGAGAGTGGGCGCTGGGAGATTACTCAGGGGTTATTGCAGTGTCTCATCACTGAAGAATTTCATAAAGATTAAAAATTAAAATGAGGCTGCAACCTAAATAAGTTTCTGAGTGGCTCATTTGTTAGCCGAGCAGGGGAATGATGAGGGCCTGGACCAGGGCGCTGGTGAGGGGCGGTCAGATGCTGACATTGGAGCAGCCAGGGTTTGCTGACGGATTAGACGTGGGATCTGAGCAAAAAGAGAAGACTCAAGAATGATTCCCAAGCTTGGTCTGAAAGTGGGAGCATGAAGTCGCCATAGGCTGTGGAGGGGAGAAGAGCGAGGGGCAGGTTTTGGCGGAAAGAGAAGGAATACAACTGGGGGCATGTTAAGCGTGAGGTTTCAGGTAAACACCCAAGGAGGCACTTGAAACATGAGTCTGGAGTCAGGGGCCTTAGGGACCACCCTGCCCAGTGTTCCTATTTTGTTTTCTGAGGTCCAGCTGGCCCCTGGCATCAAGAGAGCTTTCCAGAAACCCAGGTGTCACAATCTGCCATCCTTTGCACATCTGTCCATCTGTCTGTCCATCCATCCATCCATCCATCCACCTACTTGTCCATCCATCCACCCACGCATTCACCCACTCATCCATCCACCCACTCATCCATCCATCCACCCGCTCATCCACCCATCCATCTGTTCATCTGTTGATCCACTATGCCCTGTACATCTAACCTGTGTCAGACATGGTGTCAGGTGCTGGGAATACAGGAATTAGGAAGACACGTCTTCCCCGCAACAGGCTCACAGTCTTGTTACAAATTCTCTATGCCTTCCACTCTTCCCTTGGCCTCAATCTCTCCATTGGTAAAATGAGTTTGGGCCAGATAATCTTGACGGGCTCTGCCAACTCAGATCTCCCATAACCTCACGAGGCCAACTTGCTCTCACCCTCCTCTGAGCTGGGCCCCCCAGCTGGGATGGATGGATCTAGGCCGGGGTCCATGTTGCCTTCCTGCTCCCATTACACCCACCTGACCTAGCAAAATTGCCCTAACCTCGGTTTTGCCATGTTCATCTCCCATCGAGAAGTGATTAACTCTTGGTGAAGCAATTAAGTCAATTGAGCAAGTGTGGTTTGCAGGCCACAGGACTCAAAATGACGTGGGTTAAGTTTAAGGGGGATGTGCTCAGTCACTAAGTCATGTCTGAGTCTTTGTCACCCCATGGATGGTAGCCTGCCAGGTTTCTATGTCCTTAGGATTTTCCCATCAATAACACCGGAGTGGGTTGCCATTTCCTTCTCCAAGGGATCTTCCCAACCCAGGGATCAAACCTGCATCTCCTGTATTGCAGGCAGATTTTTTTTACTGCTGAGACAATGGAAAAGCCCAATTAAGGGGGATGATATTTGGCAGTTGGAAGGTGAACAAAATCTTACTCTTTTTATGAGTGCATAAATGTGTAAGGTACATACGCAAACATACAGTGTATCTACAGTATGAAAATTTCATGAGCATGGAGAATTAGGGGAGAAGATGTCTTGCAAGGCTCCTTGGGGAGCAATCCTGGAAAAGGAGTGAGAAGCACCGAATTAAGAGAGGGAGGGGGGTGGTCAGAGTCTGGAGCAGACAGTAACAGGGCTCAGTCCTCAGGCTGGGGGCGGAGGCGGCCAAGCTCAGAGACTTCCCTGCAGCTGCAATCCAGTGAGGGTCAGGCGGGAAACCAGACAACCTCTATACACGATGACAAGCGCTGTGCTGGGGCCGGGGTAGGGCTGGGGGTGGGGCTGGCACCAGGAAGGCTCCAGGGACATTGCCGAGCAGGCAGGGCTGGATGGGTGACCAGGCAGCTCCAGGCAAGGGCAGCCTATTGACCCCAGCTCCCAGTCCCGGGGAGCGGAGAGAGCAGATGCCCACATAGAGTGATTCCTCTGGGGAAATGGGGGTGCACGCTGAGAATTTCCTGCTTTCAGAGCCTCTGCTCAAAAATAACATCATTGGGAGATGCCCAGATTCCTCCCATTAGAGCTCCATCAGGGCGACTTGAAATATTACTCTTGATGGTACTGGAAAGCATTCCAGACCAGATACCAAAATACCTGACTCCTGGTCCCAGCCATGCCCCTGGTGTGCCTGGAGCCAGTGTCCTCGGACAGGCCACCTCCCTCTTGGTCTCAGCTTCCTTGTCTCTAACTCGGGAGGTACGCATAGTCTCTCCCTGCACCTACTGCACAGGGGCGTTGGATGAGGGCGGCACGCAGGAGCCGTGAGTCACACTCCCCAGACACATGAACCCATCCGCTCACACGCACCCACTGCTCTGCAGAGGAGATTCCGCCCCATTGTACAGATGAGAAGACCGAGGCACAGAGGAGCTAGTCACCTGCCCGAGGCCCCACGGCGAGTGAGTGAGGGAGCCAGGATTTGAACGCACTGGCTGAGAGCAGGCATGCGCGTGGTGGCGAGACACGGACGGGTGCGTTCAGGGAGCTGGACGCAGCGGGCGCCCCGAGCTGCCGCCTAAGAGCCACGCTCCCTCACTCCCCTGGGCCCCGTTTGCAAGCAGGGCATGTGCTGAAGAGATTGCCTCGGATGCAGCTGGAGATCCCAGGCCAGAAAAGGGAAGGCCCCCGGGGCCCTAGAGCTGTCTTGCCAGGCCTTCAACCGTCAGCAGGATCTGCTTACGATCGGGATGGGGTCACGTTGTGCCCTGGCTCCAGTCCTGCAGAGTAGCCGAGATGAAGTCCTGGCGGCTCAGCTGGACAGACAGGGCGCCCCACGACGCATCACTCACAAGTCCCGGCCTCCAACCTCCCTCTCCAGGCTACCAGACTGCCAGCAGCCCCCTAAACGCTGTGCTTGTCCCGCTTCTGCGGCAAGAAGGAAGCATGTCTCCCTGCACCTCTTTTTTCCAAAGGCCAGGGTGCCTGGCCTTCCCATCTTCCTGGCCGACTCCTGATTCCGCTGGAAGGCATCCCAAGCTGTGACTGGGATGCCGGCTCTTTTCAGGAAACCCTCCTTCACACCTCCGTTGCACCCTCGCCTGGCCCTGACCCCAAGGGCCGCTGACTCCGAGTCTGCCTTGCTGGACAGTCCTGGGCCAAAGTCGGCATCTGTGGGTGGACCAAGCCCCGCTCTGGCCATCCTGGGAGGCCAGCGCAACCTTGTCCTGTGTTATCCTCCCCATGGCAGAGGGGACGGAATAGGAATTCAGCCAAGGTCACACGGCTACTAGGAGGTGGGACTGGGCTTGAAACCCGGAAGTCCAGCGGCAAAGCAGTCGTCTCAGCCTTGTAGGGGGAGTGGGCCCCAGGGAGGCGGAGGGCCGGAGCTGTAGAGCCTTTGTAGAGGTTTCCAACACCAGGGCTCTCAGATCCTATAACATCCACAGCAGCGGAGTGTCACCTGTGCAGCGAAGCGCCCATCCACATGACCTAAAACATGCGGCCGTGTCGCCCTCTGCCCCCTGACCCTCAGGCTAGCCGTTTGCACCACGCCTGTCACACCCGCGTGTTCGTGCAGTCTCTTCTCACTGGTCTGCCTCCTCACCTGCACGGGGAGCACCGCAGGGGCGGGCAGCTGGCCTTCCTGGTCCACTGCTGGGTTCCTGGCACCTAAGATGGACGGGGCAGGTGCTGAACGAATGAACACTTCCCATGCCTGCGTGCCCACAGGGCCCGAGCCCGTCACATCTCTCACCTCCCCGCCCCCGATAGCGTCCTTGGACATAGGAGGTTTTTTCAAAGAGGAAGGGGGGCCGCAGAGTTGTCAAGTGATTTGCTCAGGGCCTCTGAGAGCTGACAGCCAGCCAGTGGCCAGGCCCACTGGGTTCCAAAGACTACCTTCTTGGACTTGCTGTTGTCATTCAGCTGCTAAGTCGTGTCCAACTCTGAGACCCCACGGACTGTACCCCGCCAGGCTCCATGGGGTTCTCCAGGCAGGAATACTGTAGCGGGTTACCATTTCCTTCTCCAGGAGATCATCCCGGACCAGGGATCAAACCACGTCTCCCGCACTGGCAGGCAGGTTCCTTACCACTGACCCTTTAGACACTAGGCCACTAACAAGAAGCAGGCACCAGAGAGGCTGACGGACTGGCCTCACCCCCAGCCAGCTTTTCCTTTGTTCTCTGCACAGCCCACTCGTGGGTCTCTGAGGTCCTGACTGAGGCCCAGACCTGGGCCTTTTATGAAGTGGGTAAGGCCTGCAGCCCTCACCACTGTCCAGAGTTCAGCTTTGCCTTTGCCGTTTTCTCCTTTTTAAATGAGCGCGTCCTTCAGTGGCTACGGTGTCCTTAATTCACTGGCCCGCCCCCATCCTTGCTGAGTTCTGGATACTCCTTTTAGGCTGTGTGACCTGGAGCAAGCCCACCCCCCGCCCCCAACCTATACCACGAGGGCTAATGGCTCTTCCAGCTCAGATGTTCTGAGAGCAAGAGAAATACAACACAAGCCACATGTGTCACCCCTATAAAAATATTTGTATTATTTATCTGTGTGGCGGCACTGGTCTTAGTTGTGGCTTGCAGGATCTTTAGTCATGGCATGTGGGATCTAGCTCCCTGACCAGGGGTGGGGCCCGGGCCCCCGGACCACCAGGGCAGTCCCCACAGGTGCCATTTTAAATTTTATAATAGCCGTGTTAAAAGAATAAGAAGAAACAGGTGGAATTCATTTAACTATATATATTTTTTTGGAGGGGGTGGTGTGTGCTGGGTTTTCTTTGCTGTGCATTGGCTTCTCTAGTTGCGATGACCGGGGGCTGCTCTCCATTTGCGGGGTGCAGGCCTCCCACTGCAGTGGCTTTTCTTGTTGCAGAGATGGGCTCCAGGCTCAAGATCCTCAGTAGCTGCAGGCACATGGGCTTAGTCAACGTGTGGAATCTTCCTGGGCCAGGGATCGAACCCATGTTCCCTGCATTGGCAGGCAGATTCTTTACCACTGGACCACCAGGGAAGTCTCAATTTAACCATATATTTTATTTCACCCAGAACATCGAAATTTTTCTCATTTTAACGTGTAATCAATATAAAAATATTAAAGAGATAGTTGACATTTTCTTCATGCTAAATCATCTCAGTTCAAACTACCTGCTTTTCACGTGCTCTGTAGCCACACGGGGCTAGTGGCTGCCTGAGCGACCCATGCTGGGCTGGAGTTCTCATCTCGTCCTGCCCCCAGCCTCTGCTCTCCTTGACTCCCCAGAGCCCAGTTGGATGGCAGCTACACAGGGCCTGTGACACCCAGAGCTCTGCTCTGAGGCTGGGGGATGGTCCTTGTGGCCTTGATGGCCTGTGCGATCCTATGAGGCTTTCCCCCACGCTCCCCACGCCCACCCAACCTGGGAAGAGGGGACGCAGGGGAGAGGGGCACTGCCTTCCTCTCCCCCAGGAGGGGAGACATCATGAGGAAAACAGATCTCAGAGCCCGGGGCCTCTTTCCGAGGGCGTGGGTCCCCTTCAGCTCAGATTCAGTTGAGCCAGTGCTGGGCTAAACCCTTTACACGACTCATCTCGTTTACCCTGGGTGCGGAGCCCGGTGAGAGGCGGGAGTTCGGACCCTGGTTTCCCGGAGGAGGAACGTGAGGCTCAGAGAGGTGAAGGGACTCTTTCCCTTGCTCCAGGATTCCTCCTTCATTCGGCCTCTCCCTTTCGGGCTCCTTCTCGCCCGTCGTGCGTGTCTGTGTGTGGGTGCGTGGGGCCGGGGGAGGGTGGGTTGGCTACAATGCACACGGGACCCACACACAGCCTTGGCTCCAGGTGTTATCATCCTGCTCGCGAGCTGCCCCATTGCTGGGGGTCGGGACGGTGGAGAGACGCCGGGCTCTGAGATCCAGAGACGCAGGACCTAAGACCCTCAGCCAAGGTGGGGCGGGGGTGGCACTGGGGAAGGGAGGCTGGGAGGCAGAACTTTCTTCTCCTGCCGCACCCAGCGTCCTGAGCCACGGCTCACCCCCTGCCCCCATCTCCCCTGTCTCATTCTCTGGGACCCCAGGGCCTGCGGGCCTGGCCCTCGTGCTCAGTGAAGGAGCGTTCCCCGTAATTCTCGTCCGTCTGTCCGCCCGTCCTCCCCGCTCTCTCCCGCGCTCCCCTGTCCTGGCTCCGCCTCCCTCCTCTGTCTCTGCTCACTCCCTGAGCCTGGCGCCTGGCCGGTCTCTCTGTTCCTTCCCGTCTTGCTCTGCGTCTCTCTCTCCCTTCGCTCGTCCTTTTCCCTCTGGGCCTCCCCCTGTGTCCCCGCAGGTCTGGGGTGTCCTTGGGGTCCCTCCCCTCACCCTCTGCCCCTCCAGCCTCTCCGCCCTCCTCTCTGTGCCTCGGCGTCTGCTCTCCTTGCCCCCCAGGCCCCTGTCTCCCTGTCACTTGTTTCTTCGCCTCCTCCCTGAGCTTCAGTGGAGCCCCGGCTCCCGGCTCCTCCCGTCCCTCCTCCCCGGGAAGGTGGGTGGCCAGCGAGAGGGCCCCAGCGGATGACAGCCGAGCCCCAGCCTCCCTCGGAGCTGTCACCGAGGAAATCACACAGCAGCCCCTGAAATTCAAATTAGAGTTTTGCTGAAGCTGCTAAAACTCATCAAATACTATCTTTGAAGTCCCTGAGCAAGCTGGCCATTGCTCTTAAACGAATCTCTCTTGGAAACTGAGGGGCGGGCGGAGGACTTGAGCCAGACCATCCTCCCCAGGGACACCTCCCTGCCAGGCCACCCCAGACCTGCCCTGCCACATGGGTCCCCCCTACCCCAACCCCCAGACACTCCCAGGGTCAGACACCAGGCTCAGCTGACTGAGATCCCACTGCCCCACGGCTCCCCACCCCTCCCCAGGGGATCACACCCACCACAGACTTGCAGGGAGGATGACGGAGAGCTGGAGGCAAGAGAATGGGGGGCGTGAGCTTGACTCTGCAAAGACTCCGCCTCCAGGTCCCTCATCTCCTCCCAGCTCCCTGCTCCTCGGACCCCCCAGGCAGGGTGAGAGTATTTACCCGCTCGGTGTGGCAAGGATTAAATGAGCCATCACATGACTAGGGCCAGCACACGGCTCGATAACAGCAAGGGTAAAAATGTGGGTAGCCAAGCAGCATCGATCATAGCCAACACGCACACGCAGGCCTGCCTCTCAGACCTGGATCTCGAGGACTCAGGACTACCGTGGGAAGAGCTGCAGGGGCCACCTCCATGTTCCAGAGGCGCACAGCAGCTCGCTCAGGCTCCTCCCCAGGGCTCTCCCCCACCCATCCCTGCTGGCCCCTCAGTGTCCCCGCCCCAGGGTCTAGCGCTCAGTTTTGAGCCTGCCCTTCGCCCACGGCCAGCACTTAGTTTCCCCAGCAGCCTTTGGCCCACCCTGTGCCCAGATGTCTGGGCAGACGAGGCCCGTCACACTCCTTCCTCTGGCCTGGCCTCCCCTTCCCGCTCTGGGTCTGCCCACTTTCCCACCATTACTGTCCCCCACCCATCTGACCTTTCCCACTGCAGATAATCCTTTGCATCTGGTCTTGTCACAAGCAAGGACAGGCAGTTTTCTGCTCAGGAGCTTTCAAAGTCCTTGGACTGTGCTTCCAGTTATCACTGAAAGATGCCTCCTGCAAAGGGCAAAAGTCACAAGGCTGAGATGGGGAGACGGAGCCCCGAAGACCTTGGGAGCATGAGAGAGGGGGCCCACTGTGTTGAAAAAGGCATACCCAAGAAGGCATGGCTGACTTTTGTGCACCAGCCCCATGCCCGGAGCTGTAGGACGACCTTCAGTTGAGCTTCCCTGTGGTGCAGGGTTGGAGCCCTCTGGGCAGGCAGTCCCAGGGAGAGGCCTTGGTCCCAGGAATGGCCATGTTTGGCAGGCACTGAAGAGCCAGGTGGATGCTCAAATCATGAGGTAGGAACCAGTGAGAGGGCGGGAGGGCAGCCAGAACCCAGCAACCCTGAGTTTCCCTTCAAGGGGACACCAGCCCGCTCTCCCAAGTTCTAGGTGGCTGGAGAAGGCGCCTTGCATGGACACGTCACCGTGACGAATGATGGCAGAAGTTCAGGATGCTGCGAGTCTGAAGATGCACCCAATCCAGGTACAAGGAGCCAAGGAAGGCTTTCTGGACGCCTGAAGTTGGAGTAACTTGAAGTTCAGTTCACCAGGCAAAGGGGTGGAGCTAGGGGAAGAGGAGTGTACCCACTGAGGGACTGGCAGAGGAGAGCTGGGGGACCTCGGCAGCCTGGGGACACTGAAGCTCAGAGTGGTTATTGCTTAGCATGGGGAAGGAGGCATGGTGAGACCCGTGGCTGAAGAGGTAATCAAGAGCGAGGATGCAGCACTCTCTGGGAGAGGAACTGATGCAGAGAAGGGATTTCCAAATGCTGCCTGAAAATTCACTCTTCCAGGGTTCGGGGGCTGAGTTCAGACTAGCCAGACTACCCCGAGTGCCAACTCAGTGCTCCAAGTGCTACGTGAACAAAAATGACTGTTGGCATAGGAGCACCCCTAACAGAGCCTCCTAGTTCTGCAGGCCCTGAGTGCCCACAGCGGCCGGGCCATCACCCCTGGTCAGGCTGCAGGGACCACAGGCCAACCAGCATTCACCACGTGATTCAGGCGACCATCACAGATTCTCTGGCGACCAGGGCAGCCCGAGGACCTTTCAGATAAGGAAGCTGACACTCCAGAGGAGGACACCTCGGTCACACAAGAAGCCAAGGTCACACCCGAGTTAGTGTCAAGGCCAGAACTCAGAGCCCAGAGCACTCATCCAGCACTTTCAACTCGATCAAGTGAGCCTCAAAGCATGAGGGTCTCAGTTAGGAGTTTCTGATGCTGCTGAAACCTGACGCATTCAGCCTACCACATCTCCTGCTGCCAGCTGTGTGCCGGGCACCGTGCTGGGCATCGTGCTGCACGTTTGGAGGCTGTGCTGTGGACAGGGGAGGGGCAGGGATCAGACAGCGTCTGAGCCACACCAAGGCCCTTTTAGAAGGATGCAGGGGACGAGTGAGTGTGTGCAAATATAAAGTGTGATCTGAGAGGGGAAGAGGCCACGGGGGATGCAGACTAGGACCCCACCCTTCCAACCCTGAGGCCAGGGGGATTGCTGAAACCATCTGCCAGGGTTTCCTACCCTGCCCTTCTGTGCAGTTGGCTGAGCCTGTGTGCGTGCACGCGCGTGCGCGGTCCTCGTGTGCGCGTGTGACGAGCAGGAGCTGCTGACAAGTGCCCCAGGTGTATTTCGGGGGCCGTTAAAGCTCCGTGTTTAATGGCTGGAGCCACAGTGGTCACGGCTGTCATCGGAGATTTCATGGGCTCGTTTACATCTTTAGCTTCCTCCTTCGGAAACGACTTCATCATCCCCAGCCCCTCGGCGGTGGTATGGAGAGGAGGTGGGGTTCAAAGCTCTGGTGGGGGAACAGGCTGGCGGAACAAGCCCGAAGCCCAGGCTGAGGGCGGGGCAGGCCCTGGGCTGGGGTCTCGGGGCAGGCTTATCCCCAGCTGCCTCACACAAAGCCAGTGGGCTGGAGGGGGCTGCGGCGGGGAGCAAAGGCGGGATCTGCACGTGGAGAAAGGGATGGGGGACGAGCAACAGCCAGGATCTGGAAACCAGGAGGTCACAGCTGGGTGAGGTCAGGAACTCCAGAGTCAGTTAAGGGGCTATCAAAATGGAGCTGAGTCCCAGGAGTAGGCTGAGAATTCCTGGCTGCACTGGGATGAGTACATGCTCTTCCCTGGAAGTCACTCAGAACTGTCAGGCCCCTAGAGGCCCAGGGCTGCCGGGAGGGATGGTCCTGGCTACAGTCAGACTGCCCAGGGCTGCTTACAGCCAGAGCTCGGGACCAGCCCCCAGAAGCCGAGATATCAAAGGGAAGATGTTTAGACTATACAGTCTATGGAATTCTCCAGGCCAGAATACTGGAGTGGGTTAGCCTTCCCCTTCTCCAGGGGATCTTCCCGACCAGGGATCGAGCCCAGGTCTCCACACTGCAGGAGGATTCTTTACCAGCTGAGGCACCAGGGATGCCCGGGGCGCACTCTAGGAGTGGGTAGCCTATCCCTTCTCCAGGGGATCTTCCCGACCAGGTATCGAGCCCAGGTCTCCACACTGCAGGAGGATTCTTTACCAGCTGAGCCACCAGGGAAGCCCAAGAATACTGGAGTGGATAGCCTATCCCTTCTCCAGAGGATCTTCCCGACCAGGGATCGAGCCCAGGTCTCCACACTGCAGGATGATTCTTTACCAGCTGAGCCACCAGGGAAGCCCAAGAATACTGGAGTGGATAGCCTATGCCTTCTCCAGGGCATCTTCCTGACCAGGGATCGAGCCGAGGTCTCCACACTGCAGGAGGATTCTTCGCCAGCTGAGCCGCCAGGGAGCCCGGGGCGCGCTCTGGGAGCGGTTAATCAGGGGTTGGGCAGTCTTGGTTTTATCAGCCACCACTTAGCCGCTGGCACCTCTGAGGACTTCACTCCCATCTGGAGCCCCCGATCCCCTTCTTTAAAAAGTGGGTGATCACATGGCACTCAAGTATCGTAAGGTGCATGCCAAGGATGAACAGGCACTTCCCACACTCTGGGGGGTGCCAGGGTGGAACAAGGCAACGTGAACACAACAACGCCAAGCACACGCCCTGCACAACTTGAGAATCCACCCCCACGAGCTGCTGTAGGATGATGAGGACGATCAAAGGAGTAACTGCCAGGATGCCGGGGGCGGGGGCACCCTACCGAGACTTCCGGACTGCACTGCAGGGAAGGCTTCAAGGAGGAGGTGGCGTCCAAGCTAAGAACCGCGGGAGAAGTAGAATTGGGCCCCGTGGGGAAATGGCGAGACAAGGGGAGGGTGCGAAAAGTCCCAGGGCAGACAGGAGAAGAGGGCAGGGCAAGAGCAGACGCCAGACTTGGACAGGCATCGCTTCTCAGGCCAAGGAGCCAGGGCTTTCTCCTGGGACTGCGGGGTGCCTGCAGCGGGTAAGCAGGGGAGGGTGGTGCTTGAGAAGGGTCACCCTGCCTGCTGTCAGAAGCGAGATTGGAGAGGGGGCACCCAGGGCAGACACCCGCCCTGACATGATGGAGTTAAAGAGAGGGTGGATTCACCGGGTGGCCCCAAACCAAAAGAGGGAGATTCCTGGGGCTCCTGGGGAGGAGGCTTCGGAGAGGCTGAGAGTCCCTGCCCATCGCCGTCTCCAGGCGAGGGGCCAGGCTGTCTCCCCTTCATCAGCACTGCCTCCACAGCCCGGGGCCTGTCACCAGCAGCCCCCGGAAACATCCCCACAGAGAGGAGATGCGAGCTGAGGCGCCTGATGGACCTGTCACCACGGTGCCGCCCTGCCCCGCCAGCCCTGCACCCGGTAATCTGCTTTCACCGGGAACGTCGTCCTTCAGTCTCCGCCAGCTCCCAGCTCAGAGCCGCGAGGGCGGGGCGCCCGGGGCGGAGAAGCTGCCTCTCTTCCCCGAACAAATGACCTTGGGCCAGGCCGGGAAGAGCTTGGCCGGAATTCAAACAGCCCAGGCCCCCACCCCGCCCCCACCCCCGGCAGCCCTGGGCTCTCGCCTCCTTCTCCAGCCACCTCCCCGAGAGTAAATCTGCATTTGGGACCATTTCAAACTAAACTGGACTCTTGGGAGCTCTGGCCACTGATGGGTCTCCAGCTCCCACTTGACTCTGTCTCTTACTCAAGAAGCCCTCTCCCTGGGGGTCGTCTGGCCAAGAGTGACACACACCAGTGTGAGCATCAGATATCCTGGGTTCACATCTCAGGTCGGCCGCTTGCTGGCTGGGTGACCTTGGACAGCTTACTCTCCCTCTCTGAGCCTCCAGGGAGACTCATGTACATGGTGTGATACAGCCTTGGTGTGGGGTTCCTGGACAGTGTGATACAGCCTTGGTATGGGGTTCCTGGACAGGGGAATTGCAAAGCATCCCAGCAGACACTCCATGATCGATAACTCCCTTCCAGCTGCTGATCTCCCCTTCCCGTGGGGAAGCCGACCGCAGCCCCACCCCACTGCACCTCTCCCTGAGGCTGACCTGTGATCAAACCCTCGGCCTGGCCCCCTCTCCACGTCCTAAAAAATGCTCCATGGTGAGGTGGCCTCGTTTGGGGGGCCTAGCACTAGACAGGGGACCGGGAGATTGGGTGCTGGTCCCAGACATGTGGCTGCTGCTGGCTGTGTGACCTTGGGGGGATCACCTGCCCTCTATGGGCCTGTGACTCCTCCCCCCCCCCCACAAGCACACCATCACCACTCTGTTTAGCTGTGTCTCCTTTGGGCTCTTCAGCAGCTTGTCCATGTTTGGAAGGATCTATTCTAGATCTCTGAGACAGGCAAAGACTGGCGGGCCGCTGGTGTGTCCCCCATCCCACCCCAGCATCCTGACACTTCTGGGCCTCAGAAACCTGGGTGGAGGGGATGGGGTGGGAGTGTCACAGTGCCCCGGTGGCAGAGGAGCTGGTGGGGCCGGGAGGGAGGGGGTGCAGCGCCCCTCGGTTTGGAGCAGCCTTGGTCACCGGGGCTGCTCAGTGACCCAAGTGCAGGGCCAGAGCGTGCCCCCCTGCTGCGGGTCCTGTGGTGATGGCAGTGACGGTGGCACCCGCAAGCGGAGGGGGGTGGCCTCGGTGCTGGTCACAACCCCGGGGGGGGGGCTCCTGTAATCAGATCCTCCCAGGCGTCCAGGGAGGACCTGCCCCTCCCATTACACCCTCTGCCTCAGCGGCTTTAATGAAAATCAGACAGAGATCTTTAGAGCTGCTTAGCATTTCAATACATTCGATATTGGGTATTACCAAGTCACCCTCCTAAAGCTATTCCCTGCTCTGGAGAGGTGCCATCCCCACCCACCCACCCCCAACAAGTCATGTCACCCAGGCACTCTCAGTCTCCATTCTCCTACACAGACACACACACACACACACACGCGCACACACACACATGCATGCACACACACACACGCACACGCGCACACATGCACACACGCGCGCACACACGCGTGCGCACACACGCGCACACACATCCACGCGCGCATGCACACACGTGCACACACACACGCACATGCACACACGCGCGTGCACACATGCAAAGACACATGCACACACGCACAGACACATGCACACACGCACACACGCGTGCACGCTCTCTCTCTGAGTGTCTCTCTGCATCTCCCTCCCTCCCTCCTCCTCTGACTGTCCCCTGCAAACACAGAGAGCCGCTCCCATCTGTCAGAACACCGATAGGGGCTCATCTCCCGACAAGCAGAATGATGATGATAAGGTTATTTTTTTAATATCAGGGATATTAATGCTCCTCTTTCTGATAACAAGCCACAGCCTGATCACTTCCTCCCGCCCCCATGTCCCCAGAGGACGGTCCCAGGGCCAGGCAGGGAGCAGAAGCAGGAGGTCCTACTGGGCACCAGGCACCTTCTAAATTATCGAACCCCCCTAAACAGCAGGGGGTGGTGTCCCATTTTAAGACGGGGACCTGAGGCTCAGTGAGGTGAAGGGACCTCCCAAAGATGCACAGTTCTGGAAACGGCCTGCACCCCATCCCCCCCGCCTCTGTAACCCACAAATCATCAACCGGGATGGCCTCTGCTCGCCCTCGCTGCCCACCAGGCCCGAGTCTGCAGCTCCCGCTCATCTGAGTATCCCCTCTCTCCCCTCTCCCCGCCGCCTCACCACACTGGGAGTGCGGGCTTTTGAAACCACAGTTCTGGGTTTGAACCCCTGGTCTGCCGCTTCACAGCTGTGGCGTCTTGGATGGATTATGTCGCCTCACCTCCACCTGATTCTCCTCATTTATAAAGATAGAATATAGATAATAATAGAACTTGCTACAAAGGGCTGTTATTAAGATTAATAAGAATAGTGAATATCCTGCCACATCATCTCAGATGTCAAGAGCCCGTGGAGGCCTCCCCACCACACTGAGCGGCTCTCCCAGAGAGGTCACGTCATTTGCCTGCAGTCACATAGGCAGATAGGGGGCAAAGAGGATCTAGCCCCCTTCCTGGGTCTGGGCCAGGCCCTCCCCCACAAAGGGTGCCGGGACCACGGCAAAAAGTCCTCCTGGAGGCGGCCCCACACTGCGTGCTGAAGGTTTGGTGTACAGCGCCAGCTGGGATGAACCCTGCTCTCATAGGAAGGGGCCGGGTGGATTCCCAAACTGAGCTGAGCTCTGGAGGGCTTTGCTAGAGAGCAGACTTGGGCCAGGGGCCGGGGATGCCTTCTCTGAGGATGAGCAGGAGGGGCTGCTGGGCCAGGGGAGGTCCAAGGGAAGGAGCTCCCTAGGCAAAGGCTGTGCATGGAGTGGGTGCCGTGCAGAGAGGGAGGAGGTGGTGCCTGGAGAGGTGGCCGGTCCAGACTGCCAGGACAGGGCCTGCAGGCATGGTAAGGATCTGGGTCTTTGTCTGGAGAGAGCAGGGGAAGGCTCTGGAAGCTTTCTAATCAGGGAAGGAAGCCCCTGGGGCAGGGACCCAGCATGAGAGTTTGCGCTGACTGGTCTTTCCGGCCGCAGCATGGAGCTCCACCGAGGGGTCTTAGAGGGTGTGAATGGGGGCCAGCAATGTGTCCCCAGAGCTGTCCCGCTGGGGTTGATGGAGGCGCAGCCTGGGTGCTGGCGGTGGTGAGGAGCAGAAGCGGTCATGATACATTTTGGTGGAGAAGGAGAGTCACGGAGGGAAAAGCAAACATAGGGTTGGGGGACTGCGGTTCAGTTCACTTCAGGTCAGTCACTCAGTCGTGTCCGACTCTTTGCGACCCCATGGACTGCAGCACGCCAGGCTTCCCTGTCCATCTCCAACTCCTGGAGTTTACTCAAACTCATGCCCATTGAGTCTTTGATGCCATCCAACCATCTCACCCTCTGTCGTGCCCTTCTCCCGCCTTCAATCTTTCCCAGCATCAGGGTCTTTTCAAATGAGTCAGCTCTTCACATCAGGTGGCCAAAGTATTGGAGTTTCAGCTTCAACATCAGTCCTTCCAATGAATATTCAGGACCGATCTCCTTTAGGATGGATTGGTTGGATCTCCTTGCAGTCCAAGGGACTCTCAAGAGTCTTCTCCAACACCACAGTTCAAACGCATCAATTCTTCTGCGTTCATCTTTCTTTATAGTCCAACTCTGGTATTGCGGGGGAGGGATAAATCGGGAGACTGGGATTGACACATGCACACTACCACATACAAAATAGGTGATTAAGTTTGAGCAAACTCCAAGAGACAGTGAAGGACAGGGAAGCCTGGCATGCTGCAGTCCACGGCATCGCCAAGAGTCAGACACGACTGAGCAACTGAACAACAATAAGAACCCACTATATAACACGAGGGAATTCTACTCAGCACTCTGTAATGGCCTATATGGGAAAAGCACCGAAAAAAGAGGGGATATATGTACACGTATTAACTGATTCACTTTGCTATACACCTGAAATTAACACAGCATTGTACATCAACTACACTCCAATAAAAAAAAAATTTTTTTTATGATTTGGTGTTAAAATCAAAGGACTTAGAATGTCCTGGATACACAGCTGATGGAGAAGGATGAAGAGGGTTAAAGTTCAGGTTCCTGATACGTACAGCTGGGCGGATGGTGGTAACGGATGAGGACCAGCCACGGGACATAGAATCACGGAGCGTGCATCTGGGGAGGGGTGTTTGGGGGACCGTGGAGGTGACGGTGGACAAGGAGGGACAGAGAGAGTAAAATGTGGAGTCCGTGAGGACAGACGACTCAAGAAGTTTGCTGGGAAGGGGAGGAGAGAAGGATGGGCCGGGGGGATGTGTAGTAAAGGGAGGGTTGGTTCTGCTTTTCCAGGACAGGAAAGACTTGAGCATGAAGGACGGAGCAGGCGCAGACCTTTGAGGCTCATCCCAGTTTCGTCATCTTTCTACTTCATTCTGCTGCTTGCCACTGGTTCCAAACTGTGGAAGTGATTGATTATATGTAAACAGGAGGAAGCAATTAGTCTGTGCATGCCTGGCCATTAATAAGCCTCTTATGTATTTATAACAACACCTCATTTACCCTCCAACCTGAGAACAAACAGCCCGGAATGAGCAGAAGAGACCTCTGAACAGCCACCACCACGGACATTCATCTCGCGTTCTTTATTCATGGGAAGATCCCTCGCTTAGAACCCATTGACTCTCACTTTACGTACAATGTTAATCAGCGTTCATTTTTAAGTCCACAACAGATTAGAAGCAGCAGTTTAGGAGGCAGTTGGGAACTGTCAAAGGCCGAGAGCAGAGGCAGCTGACAGCCTGGAGAGAGGGAAGAGAGAGATGCCAGCAAGCAGAGGAGCCTGGGCCCATTCAGCGGACAAGGGAAAACAGGCCCGCCTGCGTCTGCGACGCTGAGGGCACCTCTGTCTCCCATGGCCCCACCAGCAGTGGCTTCACACCTCGTCTCCAGGTCCTTTTCCACATCAAGGTTCATGGATTCTTTGTTCACACCACGACTCCTAGAGCCCAGGAAAGGGCTGAGCTACACTCGGCATGTTCTGCTTCAAGAGAACTTTTTTTTTCTTTTAATATTTTAAATTGTAAATTTTAAGTTTTGGTGCCTACGGTTCCTGAAATATTCCGTTATGTGGAGGGGGATTTTGTAACTGCCTGTTTAATGATCTGCTTCCCCGTTAGACCGCAGCTCTGTGTGGCTCCCCTACCTTATTCCCAGCACCTGGCACAGCCCCACAGGAGGGGCTCAATACATCACTGTTGAATTACCGAATTGATTAATAAATTAATATTACACACCGGGCAACATGCCCGCAAGAAATATATTATTACACTTAATTCCATCTCTTTTTATTTTTTAATAGAGCTGCTAGAAAAAAAATCGAGTTAAACATGTGGCACACCCTGTATTCCCAGCTGACAGGGCTAAGGCACCCCCACCCCGGCTCTAGAAGTGCTGCTGCCGCTGTTTCAGCCAGTCGCGTCTGACTCTGCAACTCCACAGACCGTAGTCCGCCACCCTCCTCCGTCCATGGGATTTCCCTAGCAAAAACACTGGAGTGGGTTGCCATTTCCTTCTCCAGGGGATCTTCCTGACCTAGGGGTCGAACCTGCGTCTCCTCCTTGGCAGGCAGATTTTCACCACTGCACCACCTGAGTTTAAACACCTTTCCTGTGGTCCAGATGAATCACTGCTGTGTCATGGACGTGACTTCCTCACTTGTCCCCAGGAGGCTGCCTCCCCTCCAGCCTGGGAGCGCATCACAGACAGGGTCCTATCTTATGATCTGGGAACCCCAGCACCAGCCCAGTACGGTGGGGGCCAGCTCCATGCTCCCTTCATGACCATTCAGTTCAGTTCAGTTCAGTCGCTCAGTCGTGTCCAATTTTTTGTGACCCCCATGGACCGTAGCACACCAGGCCTCCCTGTTCATCACCAACTCCCAGAGTTTGCTTAAACTCATGTCCATTGAGTCGGTGATGCCATCTAACCAGCTCATCTTCTGTCATCCCCTTCTCCTCCTGCCTTCAATCTTTCCCAGCATCAGGGTCCTTTCAAATAAGTCGGTTCTTCACATCAGATAGCCAAAGTACTGGAGTTTCAGCTTCAGCATCAGTCCTTTCAATGAATATTCAAGACACCTGGGAAAATGAGTAGAGCTGGCAGGTCACACATGGGGAAACTGAGGCCCTAAGCAACACGGGCCTCACGTTAGGAAGCTGGCTCTTCCTGAGATCTCCAATGGCTCACCCCCACCCCTGGCTCATCCCGGATCCTGGCCCCCGGGAGAAGGAGAGGTTTCTATGCAAATGTGAGGGATGCCTACCACCTCCGGTCCCCTCACAGAGGGAACCAGGCAGAGGCTGAGAAGGGGCAGCGGGGCAGGCGTTTCTCTGCAGAAGTCTGGGCCCTGTGTGGACAGCTTGGGGCAATAAGACATCCAGGGTAGGGGTCAGGGTGGCTCAAGGGTGAGCGAGGTCTCACCACTAGCCAGTGCCCCCCACATACCCATCTCCTGCTGGACATCTCTTCTCCCTGTGCCCGAAGGGGCACTCTGCAGGGCCCATCCCTTGGGAGCAAAAGACAGCCCAGCTCCCGCCCCCTCCCTTAAAGAACAGCGATGCCTTTAAACCTGAGCTGTCTTGACAGGTCTCCAAGCACGTTTGCACCTGTGCTCATGTGAGCCTCAGAGCAACCGTCTTTGGTGGCATATCCATCCTCTTTATGCATTTTTCTCCTTATCCTCATATATTTGGGGAAACAGGCTCAGAAAGGTGCAGTGAGAATAAATACTCTTGGGAGGGCATTTCTCCAGAAATGGAGAACGTAACATGGGGGCTCGCCAGACATTCCTGCGACTTCTCTCCTCACTCCCAGAAGGAAAAGACGAGGGTCAGAGAGGGGCCCTGAGCTGGGAAAGGACTGGCTCCGTGGCCCCTCTGCTTGGTCAGGTCCAGCCCTACCTGCCCCACCTCCATCTTGCTCTGTATAGTAAAGCCCCAAAGCACCCCTGAGCTGATGGGAGGGCTGAGCGTTGTTCAGCTTCACTCCCTGGAAAGAGTTGAGGTCAAGCTCACGCACGTAGCAGGTCCGGTTAGCACAGCTGTACAGCAATCCAGAAAGCAGGATGTCCTGTAAACCAGAAACGGCCTTCCAGCAACGACGTCCTCAAGCACTGGGCCAGCAGGGTGCGGGTCTCCACGCAGCTGCTTGAGGTGTATTGGATCATTCAGCAAACGTTCTCAGAGCACCCACTGCGCACCAGGAGAAAGGGTCGGGACCTAGCGGGGACCCTGCCGCGGGCGTTCAGAACCCGGGTGGGAGAGGTGACACCCTCCACGAGCATCATGGAGTCTGCTCGTGCGCCTTGTAGAGTTTTCCGCTCCAGCAATCAACTCTCACAAAACTCATGCTCCTTGTCTTTAAAATGGGGTGGGGGAGAAGGCAGGAGTTCTCTGAGAGGGATACAGGGTCCAGCCTGGGAGGTACACAGGGAAGGAGAGCTGCAGGTGAGCTGAAGACGGGTGGCGGGGTTGGGATGGCGGTGGAGGTGGTCAATGGCTGCTTCCTCCCCACGGGCAGGTTGGCAACTTGCTACTTGGAAACTCGGGACAGGCAGAAGGGAAGGTGTGGGAGGAAAGACCCCAGGAGAGGTCATCGTGGGGCTATCAGAAGCTCAGCTAGATAAAAGAAAGCAAACTGCTCTTAGCCCGTGGAACATCTGGTGGAATACATTTCTCACTTTGCCCAAGAGGATTCAGAATGTGGAGCAGGCCCCTGACAGAGAACTCCCCCTCTCGCTCACCCAGTCCTTCGAGGCCTCCCCGGCTTCCTCACCTGCAAAATGGACACAGCCTAGGTTCAACGGGCTTGCCCCCCACCTGGGGATGGAGAACTCCAGCCCCCTACAAAGCCTCCTCCACCAGCGAATATTTCTGGGAGCCCTGGCTGGGGTAGGGGATGCCCAGGAATGCCTTGATTGCATCCTGAACTACCTGCTTCTTTCTGCCCTGCCTGGCCCACAGCCCAGTGGCCCAGGAGCCAGGTGCCAGCCAGAGACTCTTCTGTCTGAAGGAAGCTCAGAAGGAAGGTCAAGAGTACTCTGTGCTATGACCACCTCTCCGCAGATTTCCACACACTTGTAATTAAAATGTTTGCATTAGTAACTTTAAATACTAGGAGATACCACATAAAAATCCCAGATATACAGCTTCTCTTGAAAATGCAGAAAACTGGACTGATACCCCCAGGGCAAAGTTGACTGGAGCTGGGAACACTTCCCTTGGCAGGTTTCATTAGCGTGCCTGCCTGTCTCAGGTGGCCATTTGAGTCTGCCTCTCTGGGTCTAGTCCAGTCTGCTCCCCTGACCCCCAGCCTCCCCGAGCAGTCTCTAGCCAGTGTCAGTTTGAATGCCTCTGATAACAAGGGGCTAACTACATCTTTGAGGCAGTTGATCTGAGCTGTTCAAACAGGGCTCCTAATACGAGCCGTCTTCCCCTTTCTGTAACAAAGAAAGACGCGCAGAAGTGGGCTTTGGAGTCCGGCAGATCTGGATCTGAGTACCTCTCTAGCGTTTAGCCAGCTGTGCGATCTCGGGCAAATGATGGCCTTTGTGTGCTTCGGTTTTCTTAGCTGCACCTCCCCTGCAGGGCTGTGTGAGGCTTAAAGTAGAGCAAGTTTATAAAATGCCTAAAGCAGGGTCTACGACGCCGCATGGACTCCCCAAATGGCCTTTATCATCCTGTGTATCCTCCAGCCATGGGTCCGATTCTTCCCCAGGGAGCAGAAGAGTGGGAATACATTCAGAGGGTGCTGAGCAGCAGATGGAAGGCAGAGGTAGAGGCGGAACTTGCCCTGGTGGGCACACACTTGCTGGCCAGCCCCCAGGACTCAGATCTCTGCTTCCCAGACAGTTTGGCCCACCAGGTGCTCCCGGGGAGAGAGTCAGCTTCAGGAGGGAGCCCCTTCTCCGGTCCTTCCCCCACAGACTGCAGCCCCCCTCCCCCCCCAGGAGGCGATCCCTAATCCTGGGCCTGGAGCTGGAGTGGGAAGGTCAAGGGAGGAGAAGCCGGGAATGGTAACCGCCTTCAGCCAAGCTGGCCACCTGGCTGTGTGCCTCTCGGATGGCCGGGCACCTTACCTGGGTCCTTGCATATAATTTCACATCCAATCTAGGACACAGACCCTCTTATCCCTGTTCTACAGGCATGGACCTTGAGACTCAGGGAGGTTTCGAAACTTACTCAAAGCCAGCCCTGAAACGTGGGTCGGATCCTTGAGCGCTGAGCTCATGATCACGGCGCTCTAAGGCCTCACCTAAATTCGGGGTGCCCAGTCATTGGGGGTGGGGCAGGGGAGAGCATTTTTAACTAAAAGCGCCCGTGAGTTTGTCTCTGAGCCGGTGTCTGAGCCTCCGTCCGTGAACTAGTGTGTGCACATCACCGCGCGCGAGGCAGTTGTTGAGGGGTGCGTGTGCCTGAGGGTCACGTGCGTGAGTGAGCGTGTCCGTGTCCATCCACGCAGGGCCTCCCCCCCACCGGTGGGTCTGTGTGCTGCCGGGCGTCCGGACCCCAGGTTGGGTGAGCGGCGGCTGGGTCCACGCGGGGCGCGGGGTGAAGGCGGGGGCGCCAGCGTGCGCACGTGGGGCGGGCGGCCGTGTAGGCGGGTCGCTGTCCGCGGTGCGGGCTCCGCGGCCCCCGCGCCCGCCTCGGTGCTGATTGGCTCGGCGCCGCCGTGACAGGCCGGCCCCCGCCCGGGGCGGCGGCGGCGGCGGCGGCGGCGGCAGGGGCGGGCGCGGGTGCCCGCGTGTGCGCTGCGAGCCGGCGTGTGCGCCGGTGTGTGCGCCCGGCCGCCGGGTGTGCGGGAGAGCGGGGAGCGCGCTGACGCGCGGGCGGCCGCGGCCGAGCCCAGGGTGCGCGGCGCCCCCGCCCGCCCGGCCATGGCCCCCGCCCGGGGCCGCCTGGCCCCCGCGCTCTGGGTCGTCACGGCCGCGGCGGCGGCGGCCACCTGCGTGTCCGCGGCGCGCGGCGAAGGTGAGCGGCGGCGGCTGGCGGGGCGGGAGCGGCCGCGGGGCCGGGGGCGCGGCGCGCGCGGCAGAGCGAGCCGGCCGGGAGGCTCAACTTCCTTCCCCTCCACCCCAGCGCCCGGGGCTGGGATCCTTGGGTCTGGGTGGGGAGGGCTGGCACCGTGAGAGACCCGGGGTCAGGGGACGGGGCGCCGGGGACAGGGCTGGGGGCAGAGGGACCCGAGGGCGTGAGGGTGAGGGACAGGGGGGCGGGACTCAGGGGTTCGGAGCTGGGGACGGGGAATTGAGGCTCGGACACTGGGGATGAGGGGACGGGACCGGAGCACGGAAGGCAAGAGAAGCGATGTAGGGGAGAGAGGGGACGGGGCGGGGACGGGGTAGGTGCAGGGGACAGAGGGACCCAGGATGCAGGGTGGGTTCAGAGGGCTGAGGAGAAGCGGCGGCGTCTAGGGATGGGGACCAGGAAGGGAGGCAGGAGGCCCAGAGAACAGGACCGGGTTTGGGGGAAGACGGGCGTGAAGGGCAGGGAATGAGGGTCTCGGAAGTGGGCTGGGGTGGGGGGCGGAAGGACAGCAGCAGCCAGGGACTGCCTGCCCGAGGGGAAGCAGCTTCGGTGGGCGCTGGGGAGAAGGGGCCCGGGAGGAAGGGGCTGAGCAGGCTGCAGACAAACTGAGGCGGGCAAGGCCGGGAGGGCTGGGTCTTGTCCAGGGACAAGGCTGGGGAAGTCCGGTCACTCTGGGGGACACAGGATGAGGGTGTGGGCTGAGCAGTAGAGACCGAAAGGATCTGGGAGGGGATAAGGGAAGCCGGGAGGGGGCATCTATCAGGCTTCCCTAACACCTCGGGCTGCACACCTATGTGAACGTGTGTGTACACACACACACACACACACACACTCACCCCTTAGTCTACCAGGCACCCCAGGTCCAGCTCAGGACGCTGCCCTGGTTTCTGCTTCTCACCCGACCCCTGCCCTGGACCCCCTCTCCTCTTGCAGCTCTGCCAGGAGGAGGCCTGACCTGGGGCTCTGTGCAAATCCTAGGGTTCACAGCCTGGCTCCAGAGCTGCGTCCTCAGCCTGGCAGGATGAACTCCCAGATTCCAGGGAGCTCCAGAGCCGGTGTTCCTCATCCATGCTCAGACACACCGCCAAGCCACCCCTCACACACGAGCAGCTCACAGAGACGCAGTCGTACCCACAACCACACATGTACCAGCAGCCACATGTTGGGATTCACACACAGAGACCCAGGCCCGCAGAGACGTGTGTGCATGGACAGCCCCCACACCTCTATAGTCAGATGCACAGAAATGCAGCCAGTGCACACGTGCATGCATGTTCATGTAAAGATTCATGCGTGTGAAAATATGCACATCGTGGGCAGACACCACATATACGAAAAGACCCTCAAACTCGCATTCGTGTCCCTAGAAATGCATGTGCACAGCACCAACGCATACAGATGTACATAAAGTCGACCTCCAGTGAAACAGGGGCCACGCAGGAAGCAGGGACAATAGCAAGGGAGCTGAGGGGTGAGCAGGGAAGAGGTGAGCAGGGAAAGGGTGAATAGGGAAGGGGACACAAGGGGCCTGGGAGGTCTGGGAACTGTGACCCAAGGACACAGTTTCCTCCGGGTTGGATGGGGAGAAGGCAGCAGTTTCTTTGCCCAGCGGGATTCTGAGGGGCCAACAGCGAGTGCCTGGACATTGGGTGGTGCAGCCTCAACTCCGTGATTCAACCCTCTTCTTTGAGGAGGACCCAGCAGCCTCCAGAATGCCAGATTGGCAAACCCCAGATCCGCCTAGGAGGGGACTTTGACCTGGCTCCCGAGCAGAGGGCAGACCGTTTTGGCCTGGGAGAGAGGCTGTGTCTGGGGAGGGGCAACAGTTGGAGAAGAGGCGAGGTCACCAGGAGAGGAAGGGGGGATGTCTGTCAGGGGTGGGAGGGAGGCCGGCAGGCCTGGTGCCAGGGCCCGGCCACACCTATTTGATCGCAGCAGGGCACCCCTGCCTGGGCACAGGTTACCCACACAGGTCCGAAAATCCTGAGTGGAGACCTGGGGCCTGGTTCCACGTAGGACAGCCAGGAATCTGTGCGCTGGTGCAGGGCCAGGACCGGCCAGAGGAGACTGTGGGAACTCAGGGAGGGGACTCTTTTCCCAGTGGGGGTCCTGCAAAGGTGACAGTTCCCCCAGGCTACCCAAGTGCCCCTCTGCCAGGTCCCTCACAGGGCTGGGGACGGGCCTGCACCTGCAGAGATGCCCCCGAACCCCATCAGGCTCAAAGCCCCTTATCACTCTCTGATGTGGATTATCCACCAATTTGGGGTGATCTCCGAGGCATTCACATCCCAGCTGACATCCCTTGGCCACCCCGAATTCTCCAGCCTCACCACCATGTGTTGTGTCCTCCGGGAATGTAAATCAATTTAAGTATTAGTCTCAGCGAAATGGAATAGGGGAAGGTGATGGCGCGGGAGGAAAAAAAAGAAATCGCATAATACCTTCCTCAGTCAAACAGGAAAGGCTTAGGAATTATCTGTGCTTCTCAGAGCAGGGGAGGGACCCGTCTGATCCCCCAGAACAGGCCGGCAGGTAGGCCTGGGAGGGACGCCTGCAGACATCTGGCTGGAGAAAACTGAGGCACAGAAGGGTTAAGTGGTTGCTTCCCTGAAGGCCCTGAGAGACCGAGTGTCCAGTTTTCCCGTTTGCAAGTGGGGAGATGGGCCCAGAGAGGGGCATTGACTTCCCAGGGGTCACACAGACCTATAGTCCAGCAGTGCAAGAGGGCAGAGAAAGCCCGGCCCTGGTGAGCCGAAGCATTGGCCTCTCCAAGGGGACTCAGGCCCCAGCAGGAGGGGCCTGGCCCTGGACTTGCCCTCCAGCCCTGTGAGACCTCCTGTGGGCCCCTCCTGTAAGAGACCCTCTGTGTCCCCCCCCAGAGAAGGGGACAGGACATGGGGAAGAGGGGGACAGAGAGAGAGGCAGGGAGGGGATGGACGGAAGCCAGTCTGGAAGGAATTGGAACAAGCAGCCTTAGAATCTGGTCGCTCTTCCTGAATCCAACAGAATCGACTTTTGATTTATCTTTGGATTATCTGAGCTGCCCCCTTGGCTGACAGATCACGAATCAGCTGCAGATGTGGTTGGGGATTCCCAGCGGGGAGGGAAGGGCCTGGAAAGTGGGGGTCCTCAGGCCTCTGCCTCTAGAGTCAGGGTGTTCAGGGGGAGAAGTCCCAGCAGCCCCTGGGTGGGCACAGGTCTGAGTTGTATCTGGGCGGTGCTGGCCCAGGGGCCCGTGAGGTGGGGCGGGGGGGCCCACAGGTCCCTGTCTGCCCCCTGTACTCCCCAAACTCGGCCCCACTGGTCTGGGGGAAACTGCAGTGCAGCCCCTCCCCCGCCCACCCGCCAGCAGGAGGAGAGAGCTCCTGACCCAGTTTTCTCGCCATTGACGGGGAGGGAGGGAGGGAGGTGGGAAGGCTTCTTTGCCTGCTGCCCTGGCGTGGGGCCGGTTCGGCTCGTGGAAGGGCGATCCCCCTGCAGACGTTGCCTCCATTCCCTGGTCCCGACCCCTCCCGCCCCCAAGGGGGATCCCAAGCCAGAGCTCAGAAGGCCCTCCCTGGCTCAGCAAGTCCTTTTTCCAGCTGGCCTCTGGAGCCCCCCCACCGACGCTGGGTGGGGAGAGTGAGGGGAGGAAGAAAATCAATGCAGGAGAGCATCCTCACTCCCAACATTTCCTGAGGACACTTGTCTCCATCACTGAGGGGCAGGCGCAGAGCTGTGCGAATCTCAGGCCGAAGGACAGCACCCACCCTCTCTTCGGGAAAGTTCCAGGAGCGCCCGTTTTAACCCTCTGCGACCGGCCTGAGTTAGCAGATGGGGTTGGTTGGAAGCCCGTGGTTGCTGGCTGGGAGAGGTGGGTAGATAGAAGAGACAGGGAAATAAAAGCTGTGAGACTTAGAGCCCAACTCCTTTCATCAGATAGATCGAAGGCAGCAGGGGCCCAGAGAGGTGAAGGGACTTACCCCAGGACACACAGCAGCTAGAGACAATGCTGGAATTCAAGTCCTGATTTCTTCCCAGTTTAGTGCATCTTTATCACCTTAAAGTGAGTGACACTCACTACTCCTCGGTACCAAGAGAGAGGCAGGAGGGCCAGGATTTAGGGAACAGGAACCAGCTTTGGTAAGGCATTGGGTCCAGGCGTTGCGGTTTACTGTTGCCCACCCTTGTGTATCATCATCCCCATTTTACAGATGAGGAAATTGAGGTTCAGTGAAGTGCAGGTCACCCGCTACCAAGTAGCTGTACTGAGATGTGAGTCCAGCAGTGTCAGGTTCTAAAAGCAGGTTTTTTTCTCTTCGCTGTCCTTGGTACTTTGCAGGGTCCCCTTTGGGGGTCTGGCTTAGAGGAAACTTGCCTTTCGGGCTAGCACTCCTTTCTCTACCACTGTGACAACCCAGAGATTCTGCTCCTTGGGCTCAAGCTGCCGGGGCTGGGGGCTTTGTCTGTGGTGCTTTGGGTGCCAGCGCAGCAGTCACACCTGCAGAGCTCTAGGCACCGTCCTGGTCTTCCCTGAGGCTCAGTGTTTTCATCTGGGAAATGGGCAGAGGAGCGAGTGGGCCACGGATGAGGCATTGCAGGCTCCCATAGCAAAGCCCAGCACGCAGTACACGCTCCCGCGAGGCAGCGCTTCCTCCTCCAAGGCCCGAGGACCTGCTTGGTGAGAGGTGCCCTCAGGGACCCTGGTAACGGGAAAGCTGGGTCCAGTCCTCTGGATGGAGGTTTGACCTACAGTGCAAACATCGGTGGGTGCTTTGGAATGCCACCATGTCCTGTGAGTGGCCCAGGGTCAGGTCATGTTCACAGCCCCCTGTAAGGCAGGCATCACCATCACCCCATTTTACAGGGGAGGAAGTGGGGGTTCAGGGATGGAGGAAACGCGCTCAGGGACACACAGCTCCCAACTGGCAGAGCTGTGATTCAGATCTAGACCTTCCAGACCGCTAAGCCCAGACCTCTGGTGTCTCCCTACACCCCCAATCGAGGCAGCCTAGCACTCGGGGTAGCTGAGTCTTCCAGGAGATGAGAAGATTATATTTTGTGGTGGTGGAGGAAGGCTTCAGAAAAGAGTAAGAACTTGAACTGAGCCTTGAAGGCCAGGGAGGTGAGAAAAGACCCAGAAACCGGAGCTGGAGTGTTCGGGGCTGAGAGCAGACCATTGTGGCCAGGCCACCTTGATCCTGGGGGACTGGGAAGGGGGTGCCCAGGGATCTGATGTGCTCTTGTCTTCTTTTCTGCAGTGAATTTGCTGGACACGTCCACCATCCACGGGGACTGGGGCTGGCTCACGTACCCGGCTCACGGGGTGAGTGATGGACAGTGGGGCCAGTGCTGTCCCTCTGTGAACAGAGAGACTGTGACGTCCAGTTCTTATCATCAGGCAGATCAAAAGGAAGCAGAGGCCACGAGAGGTGAAGGGACTTACCCAAGGACGCACAGCAGTCAGAGACAGAGCTTGCTGACTTCTTAAATTTAGCACATGCAGACTTTTGAAATTCCAGAACCAAGTCCGGGGCCGGCTCCCCCTTCTTCCAGTCTGAGGCCTGGATGTGGTATCCTTACGTCTGTGTCCCAGGCCCATCTGGCCTCCATGGTGATGCTGGGCTCAGCCCATTAGATCCCTGTACTCACAGGCAACTCCCTTCCGCCCTCCCGGGGAGTTGGCACGGTAACCCCGAGTGTCCAGAGCCAAGGATGCACTGCCCAGTCCCCCCGATTCTCTTAAATCTCAGGGGGGCAGGACGGTAAGGCCAAAGCAAGTCCATGAGCTTGGTGTGGTTGGGCCCCACCATCCACAAGCTGAGTGTCCTTGGGTCACCATTTCATCTCCCTGAGTCTCAGTTTCCCTGTCTGTAGAATGGGATGAACATGTGGCAACCTCATGGGGATTGCTGGGACGGTGAAGGGAGATGACACGTGGTCTTGGCACCATGCCTGGCACAGGATAGGCCTTCATTAAATGTATTATTATCATTATCATTAGTGTGTATTAAGGCTATATCTCACATAAATTTCCTCCTATAAACATGATCAGAAACACGCACACCCCCACCATAGACACAAACACGTCTGGTACCCACAACTTTTTTCGTGAACACGTCTCCGTGGCTCCGGAGACGGAGTGATAATAATATTAATGATGACAATGCCACTGAGCTGAGTTTTGAGTGTTTCTCTACTTTGGAGTAAGACTGTGATCTGGGCTGTCTGAGGGCTGTAACTGGGGTCAGGACAATCCCGGCTCCTCTGTCTCCGGGGTTCTGGTCTGAGTCTGCTGTCATCGGCTCCCATGCACCAGACTTCAGGGAGTTGAAGGGGCAGACCAGGGTCCCTGAGACCCAGGAGGGACCCCTTCTCTACCTCAGCACGTCAGCCCTGCCTGAAGACAAAGGCTGGGCCTGGGGGGTAAGCCTCTTCCCTTGAGGGGCTCGTCTGGGTGTCCCACGTGGCTGTCTCCCGGGGTGCTCGTGCGTGTGAAGGGCTTTGGTGCAGGAAACCTGCTCTGCCATTGGCAGGGGCTGACCCAAGAGGAGGTGACTGCCTGGCTGTGGGCTGGGTCAGTGTCTCCCCTGAGACTCAGCAGCTGGGCAGGAATGGACCTGAAGCCTTGGTTGGCACTGGGTGTCTCTGTCCCACTCAGAGCTGAGGACTTGGTTTTTAGGGTAACAAGAAGTGGGAAGGGTTTTAAGCAGTGGGGGTTGGTGAGAAATATGACTGGACTTGTGTTTTGGGCAATAGCTCTGGTGATGTAAGGTTCTTTTGTTTGCTGGATGCTGTGAAGAGTGGCTCGGGGAATTTCCTGTTGGTCCACTGGTTAGGACTCTGCGTTTTCACTGCCAAAGGTACAGGTTCAATACCTGGTCGGGGAACTAAAGATTGTGCAAGCTGTATGGCGTGGCAAAAAACAAACAAACAAAACCCCCTAAAAAAAGAGTGATTCACAGTTACTCAATTTGCTTGAGAATTAGAACAAATAATTTATATTCACATAAAGTGAAGTCGCTCAGTCATGTCCAACTCTTTGCGACCCTGTGGAGTATAGCCTACCAGGTTCCTCCATCCATGGGATTTTCCAGGCAAGAGTACTGGAGTGGGTCGCCATTTCGTTCTCCAGAGGATCTTCCCGACCCAGGGATCAAAACCAGGTCTCCCACATTGTAGGCAGACTCTTTACTGTCTGAACTACCAGGGAAGTCACCTAGCTCTTAACAGTTTGTGGACATTATCTCGTTTAATCACCACTACTAATCCTGCAGGTGGTACAGCCATCCCATTTCACAGATGAGGAAGCTGAGGCTCAGAGCAGTGAGAAAAATCTTTCCACCATCAGGCAGGTTTCAAGTGATGGATGCGCCCTCAGATCTTTCTGGGCCTGGAGCTCTCACTGAGTCCCTGTGCCACCTTGTGAAGGGCTGGGGACCGATTCTGCATCATTTACTGAAACAGGGGACCACCTCCCATCAGCACAGGGCCTGGAGATGGGGCTTGCCCAGAGGAGAGCGAAAGCCAGATGAGATCTCTGGATCTTGAACCTGTGCCAGGCTGGCAGGTGAAACGTGCAGGTGCCCACGTCCAGGGAGTCTGGGGAGGGGCCTGGGAATCTTTTGTTGAATAAGTTTGTAGCTGGATGGGGGTTGACGGCCCCTGTGGTTCCATCCATCCTTTCTGATTCTGGAGTCTGTTAAGCACCCTGGGTACAAGGGTCATCCGTGACTGTCTCCAGCCTCACCAAGTTATCAGACCGTCAGGCAGGCCACACAGCCTAGAGCCAGCGGTGCTGGGTCTAGACAAGCCGGTGCTCTGAAGCCTCTAATCAGCGTGACTCAGGCCAGTCCCTTTACCTCGCCTCCACCTCCTCGTTTATAACACAAGGATGATCACAGAACCTGCTCCCTGCAGTTGTCATCTGAGAGATGATGCAGGAAAAGGACATTGTACCAGCAAGAAGCCAGATGCTCTGAGAGGTTAAGCGTCTCTGCTAAGATCTGGGGAGTCTGGCCCCAGAACTCATGCTTCTAACCAGGCTGCTCCCCACTCTTTGGACCCTTCCTTCCACGCACTGGGTTGTGCTCCACCTCATCTGGTAAATTAACAGTCACTCGTGAATTTTCCTTTTTATTGTCTCTTGATCCTCACCAGCCCCTGGAGTAGATGAAAGGGGCAGGCGTTAACTACCTCAGTTTACCTATGAGAAGTCCAAAGCTCAGAGAGGGAATGTGATCTGCCCAGGGATGCACAGCTGGTTTGCTGCTTTCGGCTCCTGGAAGGGGACAGAGTTCCATAGGGATAGTGGGGGTTGGGGGGGTCGGTATGTGCCAGGGGCCAGAGAGGCAGCTGGGGTGGGCATGGCACCCGGCATGGAGTGAGGGTGCCCCAGGTAGAGAACAGGGCTGATTCTGCCCTTGTACCACCCGCCAGGAATTTGTGCCACTCTTCCGTGTTTGCGGCAGCCCCTGAGGCTAAGCCAGGCCTTTGGCCCTGCTCGGGCAGCTGGAGCAGACTGGGATTGAGCTGATTAATTTATCCGGGTCCCTGGCAGGAAACAGACAGTGAGCAGCTGGCTGGCTCTTTGGTGCTCCATTAATTGTGACAATGACTTTAACCCCAGATGTGACGCAGTGCTGCCCAGAGCCCCGGCTGCCAAGCAGGGTGCGGCGTGGGGGTCCTTCTTGGGGTGGGGGGTGTGCAGGAGGCATGCAGTGTTTCAGGTGAGGCTGGCGTGCCCTAGTCTGCTTCCCCAGGGGTCCCTGGAGGCAGGCACAGTGGGGCTGGGATGATGGCAGTCCAGCATCATGTCAGTCCCCTTCTGGGCCAGGCCCAAGCTAAGCACCGGGCAGTTTTCTTTTCCGTTCATCCTCTCAAGTCTCACTGAAGTGGGGCCTTTCTGAGCCCCTCTTACAGATAAGGGGGCTGGAGATTGAGACCATATAGCTAACCAAGATGAAGTCAGATCGAAGGGCTTTTGTCAGGCAGGGAAGACTCGGGATGCCCCAGATCCCCACTCTAGTGCTTGTGGGACAGCTCAGGACCCTGCAGATTCTCAGAGCACAGTGAGGAGTGGTCTTTGCTTCCTCCCCGCTCCTCCCAAACTGTCCTCCTCTCCCCAACCCCTGCTTAAGCAATAGGGTCCCGAGTTCAAAGACAATACCCCCAGGGGCCCAAGAGAGATCACGGCCCTGCAACTCTGGTGCACCCGGGACAGCGGCCCCAGAGCCTATCTCCTCCGTCCGCCCATGGCTCCCAGCCCCTCCTCAGAACCCTGAGGAGTCCACTGAACTCAGCCCAACAGCGACCACTCCTGGCCGGGCAGCATTCTGCCGTTAAGGAAGCTGGGGCCCAGAGAGGCGTGGCCATTTGCCTAAGGCCACACAGCCAGTTGAAACTGAACCCAGGCCTCTTGACTTCTGTTTCATTTCTCAACGCTGTGTCTTCAGCATGGCTCTTCTGTGCCCAGACTGGGCTTGCTGAGCATTGCTGGCCCTTACCAGCCTCTGCTGGGACTCTTCCCTCCCGCCCCTGCAGGAAGGGCCAGCCTCAGCCCTGCAGGAGGTTTTGCCACACTCTGAATGGCCACACCCTTTGTGTGTCACCCTCCACACTTTATCTGTGAGAATGTGAAGAGGCTTGCGGGGAGAGAGTATTTCTTGTGCAATTCTTTTTATTAGTTCAGTTCAGTCACTCAGTCGTGTGCGACCCCAGGGACTGCAGCACACCAGGCCTCCCTGTCCATCACCAACTCCCGGAGTTTACCCAAACTCATGTCCATCGAGTCGGTGATGCCATCCAACCATCTCCTCCTCTGTCGTCCCTTCCCCTCCTGCGGCAAAATACACTTCATAACATTTACCATCTTAGCCATTTGTAAGCCTCCAGTTCAGTGGCATTAAGTCCGTTCACATTGTTATGTGACCGTCACCCCTGTCCATCTCCAGAATGCTTTCCTCTTCCCAGACTGAGATTCTGTATCCATTAAACTATAATAACTCCCGTGACCCTCTTGCCTCAGCCCCTGGTAAGTACCTGTGCACTTTCTGTCTGTAAGGGCCTCATACAAGTGGATGCACAGGACTTGTCCTTTCGTGTGGGGTTCATTTCACGCAGCATAAGGTCCTCAAGGTTCCCCCGTGTCGCAGCGCGTGTCAGGGATTCCCGGTGCCCCGCTGTATCAGTACACACATTTTGTTTGTCCATTTGTCCCCTGAGGGACATTTGAGTTTCCACCTTCGGGCTGTGGTAAGCACGGGTGTGCAAACCTCTGATTGTGTCCCTGCTTTTGTTTCTTTGGGGTGCACACCAGAAGAGGAACTTGTGGTAATTCTGTGTTTAATTTCTTGTCACTGTTTTCCACAGTGGCCGTGCCAGTTAACGTTCCCACTAGCAACACCCACGGTTCCAGTTTCTCCACATCCTCACCAACCCTTGGTATTTTCCGTTGCTTTGATAATAGCTAGTGGGTGTGATGTGGTGTCTCACTGTGGTTTTGATTTGAGTTCGGCTTCCCTGGTGGCTCAGAGGTTGAAGCGTCTGCCTGCAACATGGGAGACCTGGGTTCGATCCCTGGGTCGGGAAGATCACCTGGAGAAGGAAATGGCAACCCACCCCATTATTCTTGCCTGGAGAATCCTGTGGACGGAGGAGCCTGGTGGGCTACAGTCTATGGGGTCGCAAAGAGTCGGACACGACTGAGCGACTTCACTTTCAATGCTTAGTGACGCTAAGCATCTTTCCACAAGCTCTTTAGCCATCTGTATATCTTCTTTAGAGAAAAGTCTACTCAAGTCCCTTGCCCGTTTTCTGATGAGGTCTGTCGGTTTTTTGTCAGTTGTAGAGTTCTTTATATGTTCTGGATGCTAAGCCCATATCACATATGTGGTTTGCAGGTATTTTCTTCCATTCTGTGCGTTGCCTTTTCACACTGTTGATTGTGTCAGTGATGGTCACTGGTTTACCTCTGAATCAGTGACGCCTGGCCAGCACCTGACACAGAAGTGATCATACTCAACTTCCCCGCATCCTGGTACCCCCTTGCATGGGACCCAGGGCAGCCCGTGGTGGGGGCAGAGGGAACATCACACACAGCAAGGCAGAGGAAGTCCATCCATCAGACAGTCACTCAACAAGCACCAGTTCAGGGGGTGCTGCTGAAGGACTTGAGGCCAGGGTATGACATAGCTTCATGCAATTAAAAAGATCTTTCTGGCAGCTGATATGAAAACTGGACCAGTGGGCTCACTGACTTCCCCATGCAAGTCACCCCACTCTGGGAGTGACTGAGTGGCTGTGTAGAAGCGAGGTCAGAGATTTGTGGTTTGGGCATCAGTTCCAGTCCTGCATCATCACTCACTAGCTATGTGACCCCAGACACACGGCTCTAGGTCTGAACCCCTCGGTTCTGCATCTGTGAAAAGGCAACAGATAACGCTTCCCCAGAATATCCCCGGTGGCTCAGACAGTAAAGAATCTGCCTGCAGTGCAGGAGACAGAAGAGACACAGGTTTGATCCCTGGGTCAGGAAGATCCCCTAGAGAAGGGAATGGCAACCCACTCCAGTACTCTTGCCTGGAGAATCCCATGGACAGAGGAGCCTGGTGGGCTATAGTCCATGGGGTCACAAAGAGTCGGACACAACTGAGTGACTAATGACGCTTCCCCTAACCTCGTTTGTAGGGTGCTTAGCCTCTTGATGGCTGACAGTCCACTGGAAGGTCAGCCCATGGAGGCTGGAGGACGTTCAGTCTTCTTTCCCAGACCTCCCCTAGCACCGTGCACGTGGCTTGTGGCAAGAGAGGGCCAGCCGCTGCCTCTCGTTTCAGCTGGCTGTGGTCTCTCTGCCCGCAGTGGGACTCCATCAACGAGGTGGACGAGACCTTCCAGCCCATCCACACGTACCAGGTGTGCAACGTCATGAGCCCCAACCAGAACAACTGGCTGCGGACCAGCTGGGTGCCCCGTGACGGCGCCCGGCGTGTCTACGCCGAGATCAAGTTCACCCTGCGGGACTGCAACAGCATGCCCGGAGTGCTGGGCACCTGCAAGGAGACCTTCAACCTCTACTACCTGGAGTCGGACCGCGACCTGGGCGCCAGCACGCAGGAGAGCCAGTTCCTCAAAATCGACACCGTCGCGGCCGACGAGAGCTTCACGGGGGCCGACCTGGGCGTGCGCCGCCTCAAGCTCAACACAGAGGTGCGCGGCGTGGGGCCGCTCAGCAAGCGCGGCTTCTACCTGGCCTTCCAGGACATCGGCGCCTGCCTGGCCATCCTGTCCCTCCGCATCTACTACAAGAAGTGCCCCACCATGGTGCGAAACCTGGCCGCCTTCTCGGAGGCGGTGACGGGGGCCGACTCCTCCTCGCTGGTGGAGGTGCGGGGCCAGTGCGTGCGGCACTCCGAGGAGCGGGACACGCCCAAGATGTACTGCAGCGCCGAGGGCGAGTGGCTGGTGCCCATCGGCAAGTGCGTGTGCAGCGCGGGCTTCGAGGAGCGGCGGGACGCCTGCGTGGGTGAGCGCGCCTCTGCGCAGCTGGGCTCAGTCCGGCGGGGCTGGTGGGGGTGGGGGCGGCGGGCAGGGTTGGCACAGTGGGCAGGTGTCTGGGTGGTGCACACGGCACCTGGGAGCATGCATGAAGCCCCAGTGTTCCTGTGCCCCCAGGCCTCCCGTGTGTGCGCTCTATGTGTCTTGCCGGGAGGGAAAAACACCACGGCCGGGTAGATCCTCCGTGGGTGTTATGGAGAGCTCCATCTCTGGGCACCTGTGTGACTGGGGTATACTACTGGGTACATACCCGTGTTAGGGAACAGTGATGGAACCTACCACAGCCGTCACTATTCTAAGCGCTTTTCACGTATGAACGCATTTAATCCCCAAAGCTACCCAGTGAAATAGGAGCTTTTATTACCCTGGCTTTAAAGATGAGGATGCTGAAGCCCAGAGAGACAAAGTAACTTCCCCAAGGTCACACAGCTGGGAATTCAACAGAGCTGTGATTTGAATTCAGAAGTCTGGCTCCAGAGTCCAGACTCAGAACCACTGAACTGCGGCCCTATTGAGGAGGGGGTGTCGATTGGAATCTGGGCTCGGGGTGAATGCATGCGTGGCGTACAGAGGCATTGTGAAGCTAGGCGGGCAGGGACAGCTTCCAGGTTGCGTTGGGTGTGTCACAGTCTGCCCGCGCAAGTGGAACTTAGCTAGAGATGTGGGGGAGGGGACAGCTGAGAGCAGCTGGGTCTTGAAATAGCACCTGTTCCCACAGGTGGTTGGTGCCGGGGTTCCCGTGTCGCAGACCAGCTCAGGGCCCAGAGTCCAGGCTGTGTGTGTCTGTGTGTGTGTGTGTGTGGTCAGCAGACATGCTTCTTGGATCGGTGCAGCCAGGCACCCCGACAGCCCAGGAACCCCGGGAGGGCTGGTGAGTTCACACAGCTGATGCCTCAGCTGTTACTGGTCTTGGCCTGGCTGCCCTCTGCCGTCCCTTGATCTCCCCAGGGGCTGGACACATGTCAGTCCAGCCACTCAGTCCAGCCTGGTGAAGCCTGCCATGGGGACTACTGGTTCTCCTGGGGAAGGAGATGTTCCTGGGCGGGGATCAGAGAGACCAGGGCCTGTCCCCCAGACAGCCTCAGGGAAGACTGGGATGGGGCCCTGAAAGACACTCAGAATATCTTCAAAGCCCTTAGCTGCTGCTACACAGGCCCTGGGACCACAGTTAGAGGGACCCTCAGGCCTTTCAGCACCATGCCTCTGTCCTAGCCAGCAGGAAGGCCGCTTGGTGCTCACAGGAGCAGGACACAGGCTGACTGTTTCAGATGATGCTCAAGGTAGCTTCAGAGACCACCCCAGTCCACTTTAGGAACTGTCTTGCCCCAGGAACTCCAGGACCAGATTCTTCCGTCCAGCTCCCAGGCCCTTTCTGGCCCTTCTCTGGGGCTGTCTGATTTCCTTGTGCATGTGGGCTAAGTCACTTCCATTATGTCCAGCTCTTTGCGACCCTATAGTCTGTAGCCTGCCAGGCTCCTCTGTCCATGGGGTTCTCCAGGCAAGAATACTGGGGAGGGCTGCTGTGCCCTCCTCCAGGGGATCTTTCCAACCTAGGGATCAAACCAATGTCTTTCATATCTCCTGCATTAGCAGGTGGGTTCTTTACCACGAGTTCCATCTGTGAAGCCCTTAAATCTTTTTTTACCCTGCTGACTGCTATAAGTTCACTCTCCTGGACCCTAAACTCCAAAGCACCTTCTGTGACATTTGCCTGTTTCCGGATTTGTTCTACCTTCTGTGGCCTAGTTTGCCAGGCTCCCCAAACCTCCAGCCTCTCCCGATTCCTTCACAGACATCCCTGTACTTCTCAACTTCCCGCTGGGTAGCAGTAGCAACAAACATTCCTATTGCCGTTACAGCTTCCAAGGGGATTCCTAGGACATCAGTTCATTGGCTCATTGTAGCAAGGCAGGTATTACAATTCCGTTTTACAGATGGGGAAACTGAGCCCCAAGAGGTCAAGTCCCGCTTAGGTCTCACAACCGATGAGGGGTGGAACTGAGCCTGAGTCAGGTCTGTCTCGCTCTGAGCTACTGTAGGCTTTTCACCTGTCCCTGGCCCATCCTGACTGCATTCCATGCTAGACCCGGTTCCCTGCTGCTGCTAAGTCGCTTCAGTCATGTCCGACCCACAGCTGGCAGCCCACCAGGCACCCCCGTCCCTGGGATTCTCCAGGCAAGAACACTGGAGTGGGTTGCCATTTCCTTCTCTAGTGCATGAAAGTGAAAAGTGAAAGTGAAATCGCTCAGGCATGTTCGAATCTTAGAGACCCCGTGGACTGCAGCCCACCAGGCTCCTCTGTCCATGGGATTTTCCAGGCAAGAACACTGGAGTGGGTTGCCATTTCCTTCTCCAATGCATGAAAGTGAAAAGTGAATGTGAAGTCGCTCAGTCATGTCTGACCCTTAGCGACCCCATGGACTGCAGCCCATCAGGCTCCTCCATCCTTGGGACTTTCCAGGCAAGAGTACTGGAGTGGGGTGCCAGTGCCTTCTCTGAGACCCAGTTCCCAACATCCCCTTATTCTGATGGGGATAATAAAATCTCTTAGAGATGAGTTTTCAAGTGTTCGCTATGTGCCAGGCACTTAAATGAGCACCTCATACAGCTCATGTCAGTAACTCATCCATGCATTAGGGATAGAGGCACAGGTCATCCCTGTCTCCAGGGAGTTCACAGTCCTCAAAGCTAGGTATTGTATACCCATCTCACAGATGGGGAAAACTGAGTCCCCTCAACTTAAGTAGCAGAGTAGGGATCTGATCCCGTTTTTTCTCACTCCAGAGCCCTAAACAGCTTCCTCTGTCCACAAAGCCCTCTGCAAAACCTTGCTTCCCACCTCCCTGGGGTAACATTAAAACAGTTTGTAACCAGGACTATATCAGCTGTAATAGTCAGGTGGGCCAGCCTGTGGATACCTGTTCAAGGTCAGCTGTCCCCAACCCTGGACTGAGCCAGAGCGAACACCAGGTCACTTGTTTGTCCAGCATGCATCCTTGCCCTTCGAGGGAGACTGACTCCGGGGTAGGGGCCTCACTCAGAGGTACTGCTCCAGCTCCTTTTTTGGTGGAGATGGGAAGTGAAGCCCGGAGAGGGAATGCATCTTGCCCAAGGACCCACAGCATGTCAAGGGCAGGAGTCCTGGTGAAAACCCCAAGACTTGAGCAGCTGGACATCCCCAGAGCTGGGAGAGGTCAAGGCCACTCCCATTTCCTCACACTGCTGGCACATTAATAAAAAATAATAAAGTAATGCTAAAGCAGGGTTAGGGAATTTCAGCCTGTTTTGATTTTTACATTTAAATCACAATACAACATAATTATGCCAGTTGCAAGATAATTACAGGTTTTATAAAAAAATATTAATTCATCGTGCACTGCAGGCAGTGGGGTTTGGGGACAGGATGCCGGTTTTAAATCACACGGGTAAAGACGTTTCTCAACCCTGTCGGTGGGCGTGTGCGGTGTCTGCTGACCTCCTTTGAAGAAGCAGCGCAGGTGCAAACTGAGGTGCTCGCCTAATGGGAGCACCGCCGGCAGCCCTGTGGGGGCCCAAGGACCCCCACCCACTCCAGTGGGTAGCCCGCTAACTGGGGGAGCTAGGGGCCGAAAAGGAGCTGGGCACAGACTGGGCGTGCCTTTGCTGATCTACTTGAGATGACCTCAGAGCTACAGCCCTGACCCAGCCTGAGCGGGACCTCCAGAGACCCATGGGGCCCTGGCCTTCTCCATTGGGCAGTTCTCTCTGAGCAAACAGGGCTGGGCGAGGGGGTCCCGGCCTCCTCTGACCGAGTGCCCCTCCACCTTATTTCTAGTGACAGGAGAAGGGACCTGGATCTTGAGGGCCGCCAGTTTCATGGCGACAGCTGTCAGGCTCCTGTCTCAGTGATCTCACCCTCGTGGCTCCCCTTAGGGTGGCCAGGCAGCCATCGATTTTACAGAGACGACAGTAAAGCCCAGGAGAGGGGACCAGCCCAATCACGTGGCTTTTTAGAAGCCTTCCTGAGACCACGTTTGGGCCACAGGGACCCACGGAAGCACGTCAGAGCCGGGCAGAGCTAGTACAGTTTACCAGTGGGGAAAAGCGGGCCCATAGAGGCCAAGTGACCATCCCGAGAGCGCACAGCTAGCAGCAGTTGATTGAATCCCAAATCTCCCAAGCTTCTAGCCAGAAAACTCCCCACACCACCCAATCCCTGACCCAGTGACCTTCCCCCCACCACCCACGTGGCTGCGCCCCCCTACCCTGAATCCAGAGAGTGGGAGGGCCTCTCAGAACATCACCCAACACAGCCACCGCCCAGAGTCCCAAGTCCCTAGCACCGTCCTTTCTGCCACCTGGATGCAGAGTATAAGCCACCCTCTGCGGCCCTAATCATCTTTCTATAAATATCAGAGCATCTCATTTCGAAGGGGCAGCATGAACAACGAGCTCCTTTGCCTTCCTGACTGTGTTTAAAATCTGATTTAGAATTAATTTCCTTTGGTCGGCCACCGGCAGACACCTTATTTGTCAAATCTCAAGCTCTTCGCAGGGGAGAGGAGAGAGGTGGCCGGGGCCCCTGGCAGCTGCCAGCCTGACAGGCGGCCTGGGCAAGGTGCCCTCGGCAGGGGCGGGAGCCCCTCCTGGCCCACGGCCGACACTGGGCACCGCAGATGCCGGAAGCGCCCTGGGTCGGCGGGCCCCAGCCCAGAGCCGCTCCATCTGTCTCGGCCATTAATTCCCGGCTCTGCCTCCAGGTCTCCGGGCTCCCCGAGGCCTGGTGATTAGTATTCTTATTAAAGATTATTTTATTTTCATTGAGCGGATTAATCTAGCCTTGACACTTTATAGCCATATGGGTATTAGCCAAGCGTGAGAGAACCACCCACCGGTGGACTGGTGGGATGGCGGAGCTGCCTCTAAGCCGAGGCCGGGTGTTGAGAGGCTGGTGGGGGAAAGGGCCCGGCTCCAGAGGCTCCCCCCTACCCGGGTTTGCATCCTGGCTCAGCTGGGAGCCTGGGGCGAGGCCCTCAAGCTCCCCTGAGCTTCTGTTTCCTCTCTGCTAAACAGATGTATTCACGCCCACTAAGTAGAGTGATAGTAACAAGTGCCGGGCACTGCGCGGGTGTGAATTCATGTGTATTCACTCCTGTCATTCTCGCAGCAGCCCTTGGAGGTGGGAACTATTCTTATCCCCATTTTCCAGATGGAGACACTGAGGCCCAGCAACTTGCCCAGCGTCACTAAGCCTCGGGGAGGGAGGGGACTGGATGAGCAAAGGAACCCAGCAGGTAGCCTGCTCCTGAGTTCCTGCTCTTGACGGAGGACCCGCTGAACTCTGAATGGTCTGGGTCTCCGAACACAAAGGCTGTCCTGGGGTGCTTCCTCAGTGCCACATGTCACATGGAGATGTCACACTGCACGTGGACTGGTCTGCCCCTCACTGCTCAGAAAGCTTCCTGAAAGCAGCGTTAGCTCTTGTCTCCGATCCATCGCAGAAACTTGGTAAATGTGGGTGAAGGAGCAGACGAGAGACAGAATGAGCAGGCTGTTCCCACGACATTAATCGATATGGATCCGATGATTCCAGTGTGATAGAACATCATTTAGCTCACCAACAGATTGGATAAATATTTGCTGGCAAAGTGTAAAGACTGTTTCCTCTGCCTGCTTCCTGGGCTCAGAAGGACGCTCTTGGGTTGTGCCCCAGAACTGGGCCTCCTGGGGGGCTCCTGGGAAGAGGAGGCAAGGTCACAAGATGTCAGCTAGGAGCCCCCCACAACTCCAAGCTCCTGGCCCCGAGTCTGGGGCCTCCCCAGGGGCCAGGGAAGAGGTCTCAAAACTGAAGCACGTTCTCCCCAACTCCCCAGGCTTCTGGCTTCACAGTCTCTTGAGTCTGGGAAGCAACTTGAGGACATCATCATGTCTCCTGATTGCGGGTTTCCTCCCAAGTTTGTAGAATTTTACAAATTAACTGGAGTTTAGCTATTATAATCAAGAGATACAATCAAATCAAATGAAGCTTCTCTCAAGCCCAGACAGGACTCAGCAGAGAGAGAGCCCAGTGTCTCCTGACGGTCCCTGTTTGAAAGCATTCAGTTCCACAGGTGGAGCTGGGAGCTGCCTGTCGGGGTGGCATTTGGTCCTCTTGAGCTCCTGGGGTCTGTCTCTGCCCAGAGCAGATAATGGAAGGATTAGCTCACTTTGAAGATGCCCACCAGTGTTGACAGCTCTACGCTGGGCCAGACCCTAGGAACTCTGAGATGAATAAGGCCCTACTCAGAGAGATCATCTGCCCTCAAGGAGAGAGAGTCAGATACGCAGATGAAAAAAACAGCCGTGGTGTTGCAGGGATGCAAAGACAGAGAGGGGAGTGGTCGCGTCTGTGTGTGTGCGCGTGTGTGTGTGTGTGTCCAGCAAGGCTGCATCAAAGGCACAGTGAAAAGGAATTTTGAAAGAATCTGACAGGGAGACGAAGGAGAATGAGTACGGTATGTGCAAAGGCCCTGAGGCGTGGAGTACAGACGCCAGCCGGTCCTCTAGTTCGACCTGAGAAAGGCGGGCATGGGAGGTCGCACTGACGGGGGCTTCCAGGGGGTTTTGAATGCCAGGCTTTATTGTTGAGGCCACGGGGAGCCTGCGAGAGTTTGGACCGGCAGTGTCACTCGAGAGCCCCCCAACACACTCATCTGCGCTCCCTGTACGGGTGACTCGTTCTTGGGGCAGGTCGCTCTGCCCACCATTTACCCTCTGCCACATCCTCGGCTTTTATTTTCTTCTGGAAATGATCACAGCTTCTTTTACTGAGTCTTCCCCACCTTGAAAAAGGCCAGCTTCTTGAGGGCAGAGACCACGTGGACCTTGTTCAAGGCTGTGTCTCTGGCGCCCAGATCAGAGCCTGGTGTAGACGAGGTGCTCCTGGAAATGCGCAGAAGGAATGGGGTGGGCTGGGGCTGGGGCAGCGGGGCTGGGGGCTGCTTGGCCGTCAGGGCAGAGACGCGTGGTGGGTGAGGCGGGGGCTGGAGAGAGGGTCAGATGCGAGACGCGTCAGTCCCAGCCGCGGCGACGGTGACGCAGGCTCTGGGAACGTCAGGAGCCCGCAGTTCCCTGACGGTCGGCGTCGCTTGGGGCACTTGTAAGACGCAGCTTCCCAGGCCACCCCCTGGTCTCCCAACTCGGTGACTGTGATGGGGCCAGGGTCTGTGCTTTCATACGGATGCTTCCATGTCTGTCCATGTCTGGGGGCCTCTGGTCTCATCACACGTCTTTTCCAGCCATGTTTCACGCCCACCCCCATTCCCTGGCTGGCTTTCTTGTTCCCCCTCCCCATGCAGGACCAATTCCTGGGGTTTTTTTTGGCCCTTCTTGGGTTCTTCCCTGGTGGCTCAGGTGGTAAAGTGTCTGCCTACAATGCGGCAGAGCTGGGTTCAATCCCTGGGTCGGGAAGGTCTCCTACAGAAGGAAATGGCAACCCACTCTGGGATTCTTGCCTGGAAAATCCCATGGACAGAGGAGCCTGGTAGGCTACAGTCCATGGGGTTGCAGAGTCAGACAGGACTGAGCAACTTCAACGTTGTCTCACTTTCTTTGGATTCGTAGCCGTGGCCCCTGCCCCCGAGGCTGGTGGTGCCTGTGAAGGACAAAACCTGGGAGCCTGGGCAGGAGGGGTCGTTGGAGATGAGGGGCGTTCAGAGGGCTTTCTTCCTGAGCCAACTGTGGGGCTGCTTCTTAGGTGTCAGGGCCTCAACTCCAGCTCTGCCCCTGCCTTGCTGTGCAATCCTGTGTAAGTCCCGGCCACCTCTGAGCGTCAGTCCCTGCACCTTCAGGTGGGAATAGGAAAGGGGTGATGCTGAAGGTCTGGACCACTGTCCCTTGGGGAGCCCGGGGCCTGAGAGCCCCGTCCCTGAGGCCCGTCAGCAGGGCCCCGCTGGCTTACCTGAGGCCACCTTCTCTCCACAGCCTGTGAGCTGGGCTTCTACAAGTCGGCCCCCGGGGACCAGCTCTGCGCCCGCTGCCCTCCCCACAGCCACTCTGCGGCTCCTGCCGCCCAGGCCTGCCGCTGCGACCTGAGCTACTACCGGGCGGCACTGGACCCGCCGTCTGCCGCCTGCACCAGTGAGTACCACCCTGTGGCCCCAGAGACCAAGACCCCGTGCCCCCAGGGAGCCAGGTCTCTGCAGGTGACTCTCTTGGGCCAGGGATCGGTCTGGGCCTGGGGGTAACTCCAACCCTTCCACAATGGCCTTGACCTCTCTGGGCCCCCAGCTTCTTGCCATCGGTCACCTGCCATCTCTCCAGGGAAATCTTGCCTTTCCTCTCTCGGTCTGTCCTGTCTGCTGCGAAGGGCAGACCAAGAGCTGGACTTCTCCCTTTCCAACACCGGGTGACCATGGTCATCTTCTGACCCAGTGGTCATGCCAGTGTCCTGGGGGCCAGGGTGGGCAGGCGGTGTGGAGGGGGTTGCCCCTGAGGCAACGCATGTATCAGAAGATGCCCCCCATCAATGATGACCCTGATGCACTGGTAGGAGCTCCTGAGTTCTAGGAGCTGCTATTGTGTGTGGGAGACAGAAGATGCCTGCATAGAGTGTGAGCTGGTCAAGTGCTTGTGCCCCTGGGTGTGCAGTGCACACATGTGTGTGCATCTGGATACCTGCAGTGGCCTCCTGAGTCCCCGTGGAGCTCTGTGAGCTCGGCGTGAGCACACCTGGCCAGCCAGGGAGACGTGTGCCTGGAGAGCACGTGCGCATACCCGTACATGGGGGCATGCCGAGGGACCCGGACCCCAGGCGCGCAGGGCTGCATGGCTGTCAGTGTTTCTGCCAATGCAGCACCTCACCAGCTTCCTGGTCTCCTCCACCCTCACCCGGAGGGGCCTGGCACCCCCAGCCCAGCTGGGAGGAGCTGCAGCCAGCTCAGCCACACCCCGCTTTGCCCGCCCTGGGCTCCTGGGACAGAGTGAGGGGGGCCTGACCTGGTGCTGAGGAGCTTTGCCCTAAAATTTACCCCCCAGTGTGAACTCCGTGTCCCCTGCCCCCTGCCTCCATCCCCACTCAGCCCCAGGTCCCCTGCAGAGGCTGGTGAGGGCCCAGGTGTGCTCATATACCACACACACACACCCACTCATATACCATACACCCACACCACACACACACACACACACACACTCATATACCATACACCCACACCACACACACACACACTCATATACCATACACCCGCACCACACACACACACACACACTCATATACCATACACCCACACCACACACACACATTCATATACCATACACCCACACCACACACACACACACTCACACACTCATATACCATACACCCACACCACACACACACACACTCACACACTCATATACCATACACCCACACCACACACACACACACACTCATATACCATACACCCGCACCACACACACACACACACACACACACACTCATATACCATACACCCACACCACACACACACTCATAAACCATACACCCACACCACACACACACACAGACACAGTCATACCATACACCCACACCACACACACACTCATATACCATACACCCACACCACACACACACGCACGCACACCAGGTGTACTCAGATACCGTACACACACACACTCATATACCACCCCCCCACACCACCACCCCCACACACACACGCACACACATATACCATACACCCACACCACACACACACACATATACCATACACCCACACCACACACACACACACACACCCCCACACCACCACCCCCACACCACACACACACACAATCATATACCATACACCCACACCACACACACACACTCATATACCATACACCCACACTCATATACCATACACCCACACCACACACACACACATATACCATACACCCACACCACACACACACACACACACACCCACACCACCACCCCCACACCACACACACACACAATCATATACCATACACCCACACCACACACACACACTCATATACCATACACCCACACTCATATACCATACACCCACACCACACACACACTCATATACCATACACCCACACTCATATACCATACACCCACACCACACACACACATATACCATACACCCACACCACACACACACACACACACACCCACACCACCACCCCCACACCACACACACACACAATCATATACCATACACCCACACCACACACCCACACTCATATACCATACACCCACACCACACACACACTCATATACCATACACCCACACTCATATACCATACACCCACACCACACACATACACATATACCATACACCCACACCACACACACACACACACCCCCACACCACCACCCCCACACCACACACACACACAATCATATACCATACACCCACACCACACACACACACTCATATACCATACACCCACACTCATATACCATACACCCACACCACACACACACACTCATATACCATACACCCACACTCATATACCATACACCCACACCACACACATACACATATACCATACACCCACACCACACACACACACACACCCCCACACCACCACCCCCACACCACACACACACACACTCATATACCATACACCGACACCACACACACACACTCATATACCATACACCCACACTCATATACCATACACCCACACTCATATACCATACACCCACACCACACACACACTCATATACCATACACCCACACTCATATACCATACACCCACACCACACACACACTCATATACCATACACCCACACTCATATACCATACACCCACACCACACACACACACATATACCATACACCCACACCACACACACACACACACACACCCACACCACCACCCCCACACCACACACACACACAATCATATACCATACACCCACACCACACACACACACTCATATACCATACACCCACACTCATATACCATACACCCACACCACACACACACTCATATACCATACACCCACACTCATATACCATACACCCACACCACACACACACACACACACCCCCACACCACCACCCCCACACCACACACACACACAATCATATACCATACACCCACACCACACACACACACTCATATACCATACACCCACACTCATATACCATACACCCACACCACACACACACTCATATACCATACACCCACACTCATATACCATACACCCACACCACACACACACACGCACGCACACCAGGTATACTCAGATACCGTACACACACACACACACACTCATATACCACACCCCCACACCACCACCCCACACACACACGCACACACACGCCCTCCACTATCCTCCCCAGACCTCCTGTCCCTTTGCCCCTGGGACACCTGCAGGCGCAGAGAGGAAGGCGAGGGACACGGAGGCCGCTGTGGGCGCCTCAGGCCGGGTGAGCCCGGCTCTCGCTCGTGGACGTTGCGCTCAGCTGGCTGGACCACGATCTCTCCCCAGACCCACGATGCAGTGCCCTCCACTACTAGGAATGTTAAGCTTGCCAAAGGCTAGACTTCTGCCGTCCATACCCTGATGATTCGAAGGTTTCTCTGTGATTCTGAGATTCTGTTTTCTTAAAATCTAAGATTCCCTGTTTGGGATTCTGAGAGTTGAAATTCTGAGCCTCGGGGGTCTCCATTACCCCCACCGCCTCTGTTCAAACCCCCACCCCCGGGACCCTAGCCCAGCCCCCAGCCCCCGGCCCCACCCCTTTCCTCAGTATCCTTGTGCTGACCACGCTGGGGGCCCCCCCTGGGACGGTGGGGAGCGAGGGGTCTCTTGGGACACAGGCTCCACTTTCCTCCAGCACAGCGTTCCGTGTCCTTTACATGAAGTCCAGCCGGGGGTTAAGGAGTGGAGTGTGGGATGCAAGTGCCTGGAGTGTCTCACCTGGGGGGGCTGCTATGTGCAGCCTCTCCCCAGCTCTGGAGGAAAAGTTTGTGAAGCAGACTTTCTGTGAAGCAGACACCAGCATCCCTGTGGTCCTACATGGGGAGGGTGGCCTCCGTGCCCAGACCCTGACACTGCGCTCCTTAGTCTGAGGGCAGAGACACCACCTGTGCCCTTGGGGAGCTTCCAGAGGATCCAGGAGGTGTGCCCTCATCCCGAGGGAGCCCCAGGGATCGCGGGGAACCACAGTCCTTCCCTGATCTGGTGGGGGAGACTGGACCAGCCCATATGAATACCCACCAGGCCTGCCTGTCTTTCTGTACGCCCCAGGGCCCCCCTCAGCGCCCGTGAATCTGATCTCCAGCGTGAATGGGACGTCTGTGACCCTTGAGTGGGCTCCTCCTCTGGACCGGGGCGGCCGCAGCGACATCACCTACAACGCCGTGTGCCGCCGCTGCCCATGGGCCCTGGGCCACTGCGAGACATGTGGGAGCGGCACCCGCTTCGTGCCCCAGCAGACCAGCCTGGTGCAGGCCAGCCTCCTGGTGGCCAACCTGCTGGCCCACATGAACTACTCCTTCTGGATTGAGGCGGTCAACGGTGTGTCTGACCTGAGCCCTGAGCCCCGCCGGGCCGCCGTGGTCAACATCACCACAAACCAGGCAGGTAGGCGGAGGCGCCGGTCCCCAGTTCCCCAACCTTCGCGCTCTGCAGCCTCAGAGCTGCAGGTTGTATTTGGGCAAGTGCCCACCTGTCTAACCCTGTCCTCCTGACCAGGACGCCAAGCTATAGGCTTTCCATGCCCTTAGTAAAATAGAACACATGCTCTTTGTGACACTGTGGGCTGTAGCCCGCCAGGCTCCTCTGTCCATGAACTTTTCCAGGCGAGAATACTGGAATGGGTTGCCATGCCCTCCTCCAGGGGATCTTCCCAACCCAGGGATTGAACCCCTGTCTCTTACATCTCCTGCATTGGCAGGCGGGTTCTTTGCCACCGGCGCCACCTGGGAAGCCCTCCTGTAAGTAGGAGCAATCCAGAAAGCCCCGAGGTAGACCAGCATGACCATCCAAGGCCTGGGTTCCAGAACTTTCCCCCTCTGCCTCTGTTTCCTCCCCAATGCAGTAGGAATAATCATACCTGTGTGATTACTGTCATGAGGCTTAAGTGAAGGAAATAAAAATGTGGAGCCCAGCACCTGGCCCATGGTATGTGCTCAATAAATGTCATTAAAAAATAAAGGCACTCTGATCGTCATTTTCCAGAACAGCAGCCACTGCTGTCCCTGGGATGGTTTTGGCCACACCGGTTTGGGCAGCAGCCATTCGGCTCTCTTTCTAGCAAGTCGTTGGGCTGAATATAGCCCTTCTTTCCCCATTCTGGTGTCAAGCAGCGGCCTGACTCTGTGGCGGCTTTCCCATTAACAGCCCCCTGGCACGCGCCCTATGGCTCATCACCCCCCACCTCCGTGTCCTTCAACACCACGCAGGCCTGACCCAGCGACTCCGTTCCCACCATGTTACCGAGGAGGACGCTGAGGCCCAGAGCCACCCAGGGTCTTCGCATAAAAGTGGTCGAGTCAGGATTCGAACCCAGGTCTGTCTCTCTCCCAAGTGAAACAGGCTTCCCAGCCAGGAGCCCAGGGCATCCCCTCCCAGAGGCCAAGGCTTCATCCTCCCAAGAGACCCTCATTCCTCTGGCATCTGTGGCACACCTGTCAGATGCCAGGCTCTCTGCTCGATGCTGCTGACTCAGCAAGGATTAGGCCCTGCCCCTGCCCGCGTGTCTCTGGGGCGGCCGAGGCAGGTGACCAGCTCATCGGGACTGAAGGAGAACCCGGAGTTACTCACACGGCGCAGGGGCTCCATTGTTAAAAAGAACAGCCTCCTAAGAACCCACATGCCCTTCTAGCCACAGACTACTTCTTTTCACGTGGAAGCTTCCTGAAAAGAACTGTCATGCTCACACACCTGTGTCCTCTCCTCCGTGGACACCTTCGGGCACCTCCAGTCGGACACCTTTGCCCGCCTGTCCCTAGAAATTCAGCTTGCAGTGGGCACTCCCTCCCCTGCTGTCTTGCTTTCCATGCCCAGGCCCACCCCCCACTTTCCATCTACCTGTCTGGCCAGTCCTTCGTCTCTACCAGCCCCTCCTTTCTCAGTTCAGTTCAGTTCAGTCGCTCAGTTGTGTCTGACTCTTTGCGACCCCATGGACTGCAGCACACCAGGCCTCCCTGTCCATCACCAACTCCCGGAGCTTACTCAAACTCATGTCTATTGAGTCGGTGATGCCACCCAACCATCTCATCCTATGTCATCCCCTTCTCCTCCCGCCTTCAATCTTTCCCAGCATCAGGGTCTTTTCAAATGAGTCAGTTCTCCCCATCAGGTGGCCAAAGTATTGGAGTTTTAGCTGCGGCATCAGTCCTTCCAATGAACATTCAGGACTGATCTCCTTTAGGATGGACTGATTGGATCTCCTTGCAGTCCAAGGGACTCTCAAGAGCCTTCTCCAACACTGCAGTTCAAAAGCATCAATTCTTAAGCACTCAGCTTTCTTCATAGTCCAACTCTCACATCCATACATGACCACTGGAAAAACCATAGCTTTGACTAGATGGACCTTTGCTGGCAAAGTAACATCTCTGCTTTTTAATATGCTGTCTAGGTTGGTCATAGCTTTTCTTCTGAGGAGCAAGTGTCTTTTAATTTCATGGCCAACAACTCTTCTCCAACAACTTCCAAAAGCTAGAGGACCCCCAACTGGTCCAGGACCCTCCTCTCTTTCCTACTCACCCAGCCCCATCTCTCCTGAGTGAGGACTCCTTATCAGGGGTCCTCCAGCCTTTGGAGGGTGAGCAGCGGGGAAACAGGAAGGCTGCAGCTGGACGGGGCAGGAAGGAGGAGGTTATAGCAGCTCCGAGAACAGTCCCCTCCATTTGGCTGTGGCCGGGTTGACATCTGACATTCCCGTCAGGCTCACGTCAGAGGCATTTGGCCAGACTGCAGGAGGTGGGGAGGAAATGGGAGGATGAGGGAATGAGCCAGGGGGTGAAAGGGTGATCTCGTGTGGCAGCCAGGGTACTTGAGCTTACGTGGGCAGCAGGTCACTCAAGTCCCTTCTCGCAGCACCACCCCACCCATGCCCTCCAAACCCAGGCAGTGAGGGCGCCAGTTCCTTTGACTCTTTCCCTCCCTTCTTTACTTCCTCCTTCTCTGAGCAGTCCTGAGATCCTGCTGCACACCCCCTGAGGCCCTGGGCAGGGGCCGGCAACATGGCAACACAGACGTCAGGGTGGATAAGAAGCGCTGCTCGGTAGGGCTGGCAGGGGTCCAGCAAACTTCCAGTGAGTGGACTTGGCCAGAGAGGAGGAGGCCGTAGACGCTGGGGTGGTCAGGCCTCATGTGGATGCAGCCAAGCTCAGCATCCCAGATTGGAGCCAGGCTGTGCTGACCCCGTGTAACTGACCAGGGTGGCCGTTGGTGATTTGACAGTAGGAGCAGAGGGGACTGGTTTTCCTGGGGCAGCGGCAGGACACTTGGCAGTGTGAGTGTGGTCCCAGCTAGCATCCCTGGGCCGCGCCTGGGCAAGGGACAGACAGAGGCCAGTCCTCAACATCACCCACTATCCATCTGACCTAACCGAGTCCCCACTCCCCCAATCCTCCGCTCCCCAGCCCCATCCCAGGTGGTGGTGATTCGCCAGGAGCGAGCAGGGCAGACCAGCGTCTCGCTGCTGTGGCAGGAGCCGGAACAGCCCAACGGCATCATCCTGGAGTACGAGATCAAGTACTACGAGAAGGTACCGCCCCCCGGGGACGGGGCCAGGGGTGTGGCGGGGCGGGGTGGGGGGGGGTTGCCGAGGCTGACCACGCCCCTCCCGCCGCAGGACAAGGAGATGCAGAGCTACTCCACCCTCAAGGCGGTCACCACCAGGGCCACCGTCTCGGGCCTCAAGCCGGGCACCCGCTACGTGTTCCAGGTCCGAGCGCGCACCTCGGCCGGCTGCGGCCGCTTCAGCCAGGCCATGGAGGTGGAGACTGGGAAACCCCGTGAGTGTAGGCTGGGGGAGGGCAAGGGCGCCGGGCCAGGGTCGCGGGGGTCAGAGGAAAGGAGCTAGTAGGTACTGCGCCGGTGTGGGAACTGACTGGCATGTTCATAGGTGAAAAAAAACTGAGGCTCAGAGAAGGAAGGTTACATACCCTGGGTGATAGAGCTCATAACAGCCCATCATCTGTGGGCTTTTCCCGAGCGTCGGTGTGACTGGTAGGATCCTGATGCTCTTTGCCGACAGGATGACCCTCTAATCGGCACCGAGACCCTCTAGGGAGTTGACCCATTCTTCAGGCAAGGAACACGAGGGTCAGAGCAGTCAAATAGATTGCCCAAGGTTACCCAGCAGAGCAAGACTTGAATCTGATCAGCCTGGGGACAGGTTCTGCGCTCCTTCCCCAGTATCGTCCCCCTGCCTCCAGAACAGCGGTTCCCACAGCGTCTTCCAGGACGGGCAGTCAGGGCAGCCCCTGGGAAGTGTCAGAAATGCTCATTCTCAGGCCCCACCCCAGATCTTTGGAATCAGAAACCCTGGGACTGGAGGCCCAGAAATTTCGGTTGGATCAAAACCCTTGAGGGTGATTCCAGTGCACATTCAAGCCTGGGAATCCTCTGCCCGCCATGCCCGCCCCCCCACCCCCATCTCCTGCCAGCTGGGGTCTTCTCCTACACTCAGCACCCTCCAGGGGGCAGCGTTAGGACAACAGGTTTTCAACGCTGAGTTGACGCCCTGCCTCTTGCCTGGCATGCCCTTGGAACTTGTGTGTCTCAAGCACTCTTAGGTTTGACACCACATTGGCACCGTCCAAGTAGGAATCCTGCCTGACTCTGTGCTGTGCGTCCTTGAGTAAGTTCCTTGAGTTCTCTGGGCCTCAGTTTTCTGGTCTGCCCACTCACAGTAATGCTGGGATCTCCCTGGAGAAGCTGTGGGTTAGCTGGCCACAATGTGTGGTGTACCCAGCTTCGTCATTTATGGTAACAGGCAGGGCAGGTGGTTTTGGGCTCGTCGGTGAGAAAGCTGAGGCTCAGAAGTCCAGTAACTGTGCCCAGGTCGGGAAGCAGGATGTTGAAGCGGCAGGTTGTAGGGGGAGGGAGGCGCAGAGGCAGGTGCAACCTGTGCCCCGACTCTCGGCTGACCCAGAGCTGAGGAGGCTGCCAGACCTCTGAGGCCAAGGCTAAGGGTTTAGGCAACGCCCCGCCCTGGTTCCCCGCACAGGGCCCCGCTACGACACCCGGACCATCGTCTGGATCTGCTTGACCCTCATCACTGGCCTGGTTGTGCTTCTCCTCCTGCTCATCTGCAAGAAGAGGTGGGTGGGCCTGGGCCCCCGGCCACCCTGAGCCCCTCCCCCTGCAGCGCTGTGTCTCCTGCCTGTCCCCAGCCCCCGCCAAGCCAGTGACCCTTTGTGCTTGGGGCAGGGCTCCCTTATGGATGGACCTGTTCTTTCCCTCCCTCCTGGCACACTTCCCTCTCGCCTTCCACGCTCAGGCCCACCTCCTGTTTTCCACCCACCTGTCTGGCCTTGTCTTTCTGCATCTCCAGCTCTTTAACCAGCTTCCAAAAGCTGGAGGACCCCGGCTCGTCCAGACACTCCTCTCTCACCCGCTCACCCTGTACCTTTCCTCAGTGACCTCATCAGGGTCCGCGACTTTGAATCCCACCTTCGCACTGACATCCCCCCAAGCGTGGCATCCACACAGACCTCTCCCCTGAGGTCCAGCTGTCCGCTCCCATCTCCACTCGAGTGTGTTTCAGACAAGCAGCACCCCCAAACCGTCCCCTCCCCAAGCCCCGTCTCAGAACGTGGTACCACCGTTCATGGCATGACTAGCCCCAGACCTCGCCATCGTCCCCGGTTCTCATTCCCTCACGCCACGTCCGCCCACCAGCCAGTCCCACCGGGTCTCCCTGCAGCATGACCCCCTCACTCAATCCTAATGATGCCCAGGGATGTATAGATTCCAGCCTCATTCTGCAGGTGAGTAAACTGGGGATCAGAGAGGTAAGGCCACTTCAGCTAAATAGATGTCAGAAGTGGGACAGAACACAGATCTGTTAAAAAACTGAAGACCAGGCTCTTAGTCACTCTTCCACTCGGTTCCAGAGGGAGCTGGGGTGGGCTTCGGATCCTGGCTCAGTAAGAATTGGAAAGATCATCCATAGGTGGAGAAACTGAGGCCCAGGGGAGGGAAGGGGCTTGCTGAGGTCACGTGGCAGAGTTGGCGTCAGAAGCCTCATCTCCCAGACCCTTTGCCGGGAGTGCTTTTGTGTAAAATTGAGCCAGGAATACCATAGATTTTGCTGTGAAGGCTGCGTGGACTCAACTGTATAAACTATACAGTGTTTTCTTACGAAGTATTTTTTAAATATGTATTTATTTGGCTGCATCGAGTTTAGTTGAGGCATGTGGGATCTTGCGTTTTGGTGCGTGGACTCTCTAGTTGTGGCACACAGGCTTAGGTGCACTGCTGCACGTGGGACTTTAGTTCTCTGATCAGGGATTGAACCCGCGTCCCCTATGTTCCAAGGCTGATTCATAACCCTTGGACCACCAGCAAAGTCCCATGCCGTGTTTGTCAATGTCAAGGATGCCCCAAGGGCAGTGACTGGAGTGGCCGGAGCTGACTTGAAAGGGGATGGGGGAAAGAGGGAGTTTGCACATGTCGCTGATGGGGGTCAGGGCTGAAGCTGAGGACCGTCCCCCTCCACAGGCACTGCGGCTACAGCAAGGCCTTCCAGCACTCAGACGAGGAGAAGATGCACTATCAGAACGGGCAGGGTGAGTGCAGGAGCCCCGGGGTCCGGAGGGGAGAGGGGCGGTCACAGCAGGAGCCAGGGCTGGGCTGGGGCTAGAAAAAAGGAGGGAAGGGGAAACGTGCCTGCAGAAGAGACTAGAGCCCCAGAGAGAGACAGCAGGGTGTCACACAGCCCCCAGGGGCACGGTGCGGTTCAACTTTGTTGGGTTTGCGGAGGATTCTAGAGCTCTTCCCAGGGAACTGCACGGATTTCTGCACTCACAGGCATGTTCACACCCAGGTTTTGTTGTTTTTTTTTGTTGGGGGGGGGGTTGTTGGTCAGATACTCTTGGACAGGAACCCTTGCTACAGAGAACTTTTTCAGGACCCTGCAGAGGCCTCAGAAAACAAGGCGAATATGAGGATACCTACCTCAACACTCCACTTCTTTGCGCATGGTAGAATCAATCATGGTACTGATTCCCATGGAGCCTGAATGTGGCCTCAGAATCCTTCTTAAACCAGTCTTTTAGAGAACCACGTTCCACCCACCTGAGTCGGTACTGTGGTGAAACCACTCTTGGTCACACTCCTAACCCTAGGAATGAGAAAGATCTTCATAAGGACCTTGGGTTTGTTTGACCAATTGAAAAGGATCTTAAGGATCCTGAAAGTGAGCCCAGAAATATGTCAGACATACTCAGAACTCACTAGAAATCCCCAGATCCCCTAGAGACCTCAGAGCCCTTCCATAGAGACCCCGCTTTCACTTGGCAAGCACTTACTGGATGTCTGCTGTTTGCCCCCCACATCCTGAGATTCCCGAAGACGCTTCTCACCCCACCCTCAGACCCTTCCCAGACTCAGGGAAGGGCTGGGAGGGAACGTCCTCAGGGACCCCAGTGATGGCCCTTCTCTCCTGGCCCCTCAGCGCCTCCACCAGTCTTCCTGCCCCTGCACCACCCTCCGGGGAAGATCCTGGAGCCCAAGTTCTATACAGAACCCCACACCTACGAGGAGCCGGGCCGAACGGGCCGTGGTTTCACCCGCGAGATCGAGGCGTCTCGGATCCACATTGAGAAAATCATCGGCTCTGGTGAGCTGCAGGGCTTGTGTGTGCGGGGACGTCACGGAGGTGCCTGGGAGAAGGGCACGCCGGGCAGAGGGAGCAGGGTGCCAAGATGCCAGGCATGGCCAGGCACACGGGTGTGCAAGACAGGGTGAGTGCAGAGTTCAGGCGGAGGAGGGGAAGGTCCCCCCGTCCACCCCCTGCCTGCCCCACTTGGGTCCACAGGCGAGTCCGGGGAAGTCTGCTACGGGCGGCTGCAGATGCCGGGGCAGCGGGACGTGCCCGTGGCCATCAAGGCCCTCAAAGCTGGCTACACGGAGAGACAGCGGCGGGACTTTCTGAGTGAGGCGTCCATCATGGGTCAGTTTGACCACCCCAATATCATCCGCCTTGAAGGTGTCGTCACCCGTGGTAGGTGCCAGGCGGACAACAGCCTCAGCCTTCAGAGCCCCTCCTGCTGGGGTCAGGGCTCTGGGTCCATCCGCCTACCACCCTGCCCTGCCCCGTCCCCCTGGTTCAGGTCCCCGGATGACTTGGCAGGGAAGGGGACCCAGAGCCAGGACCCTAGTGAAAGCCCTATGTTCCCTGGGCCCCACGGTACTGGCCCAGCTCCTGGCAGCTCAGAGTGGGGCGGGGGGCGGCGTGTTCATGGGGCCACAGCCCTGCAGCCCTGATCCCCCACCAAGAGCCACTTCCTCCCCGTTCCACTGCCCCCAGGCCGTCTGGCGATGATCGTGACTGAGTACATGGAGAACGGGTCTCTGGATGCGTTCCTGAGGGTGCGTGCCCCACTCTGCTTTCCACATGGGCCGGGAGAGGGAAGTTCAATCTGGGTGATGCGAGATCATGCGAGGCCTCCAAACACCCACTCGTCCCCAGAGCTTGGACCTAACAGACCTGGGGAAGCGGGAGCCAGGCATGGAGAGGGTCAGTCCATCTGAGTGCCTTTCAGCCCCCATCACGTGAAAGCCCCTCTGCTGTGGGTCCTGCCGCCCTGTCCTGCACACAGGCTAAGCGTGGTGCTTCTGTGGGTTCCCAGGGCCCCACCCAGCTGGGAGGCATGGGGTGGGGACCGGAAACCCTGAGATTCCCAGCCTTCACTGGGCCATGTGTCTGTTGGGTGGTCAGGGACAGGGCCACACCTCTCTGGGTCTCCCTCTCCCCTTGGGCAAAGTGGATGACCAGTCTTCATGCCCCACCTACCTACCTAGCTACCTCTCAGGGTTGCTGTGAGGGTAAACGAGACGTGAGAACAAACCTTCGACACTAGCATGCTCCCTAAGCAGGGAGGCCCTTTGTGAACTTCAAGGAGCCTTCCTGAAGCCCACGCCGCGTCCCTCTGCAGACGCACGACGGCCAGTTCACCATCGTGCAGCTGGTGGGCATGCTCAGAGGCGTGGGTGCCGGCATGCGCTACCTCTCAGACCTGGGCTATGTCCACCGCGACCTGGCCGCGCGCAACGTCCTGGTTGACGGCAACCTGGTCTGCAAGGTGTCCGACTTTGGGCTCTCCCGGGTGCTGGAGGACGACCCTGATGCCGCCTATACCACCACGGTGCGTAGCCCGCACCCCACGTGTCGTTCGGGAGGTTGGAGATTTCAGGGTTGCCTCCAGCCTGGGGCGAGTCCTGTCTCTTCTCTGCACCTCTGTTTGCCCCTCTGTCAAATGGGTGCAAGCTTTCCTGCCTTTGCGCCACTGGGGAGACACCAGGGCTGGTCCCCATGGCCCCTCACTCACTGGGAGATATGGGGAGAGCTGGCCTCTCTGCATCACACATCCACACTGTGTCTGTCTCTAAAGTTTGGCTAAAAACCCCCAGAATTTTCACAGTGTGTTCTGTGGGGATCTGGGCTTCTTGAAAGGTGCCTTAAGTGCAGAGGGCCCCCACCTCTGCCCCAATCAGAGCCTGCCCTTAGGGTCTCACCCACTGAGGTTTCACTTACAAAAAGGATTTTGTGACCAAAATAAGGAAGCGGGGTAAAGGGAGCTGGAAACCTGCTAGACCACGTTGTCTGAGCTTCATCACTTGTTCAGGCATCAGTTCAGTTCAGTCGCTGAGTCATGTCCGCTCTTTGCGACCCCATGGACTGCAGCAGGCCAGGCCTCCATCCATCACCAACTCCCGGAGCTTACCCAAACTCAGGCCCATCGAGTCTGTGATGCCATCCAGCCATCTCCTCCTCTGTCGCCCCCTTCTCCTCCCGCCCCCAATCCCTCCCAGCATCAGGGTCTTTTCCTGAGTCGGCTCTTCGCCTCCACCTGTTGACCGGCTCTTACTGACGGTCTCCTGGTGCCGAGCCCGCCGCCCAGTGGCTCTCGTTCAGTCTCCACCCCTGCTCCGCGTGCAGGTTCCCCCCGCATCAGAACAGGTGATCGTGGAAGGTCGTGGAGGCCGTGTCCCTCCAACAAGCCTGCAAGTTCCCCAGCCCGGACCCCTGCGCTCAGCTCCCCGTCAGGCTGGGGAGGTGTTCTCAACACGCGTGTGTCCGTCACAGGGAGGCAAGATCCCCATTCGCTGGACGGCCCCCGAGGCCATCGCCTTCCGGACCTTCTCCTCGGCCAGCGACGTGTGGAGTTTCGGGGTGGTCATGTGGGAGGTGCTGGCCTACGGGGAGCGGCCCTACTGGAACATGACCAACCGGGACGTGAGTGCCGGAGCCTGGCTGGGCAGTGGCGTTCTGGGGCCTGGGGGCGAGGGGTCCGCTGCAGCCCAGCGCCCTGTTCCCCCGCAGGTCATCAGCTCAGTGGAGGAGGGCTACCGCCTGCCCGCACCCATGGGCTGCCCCCACGCGCTGCACCAGCTCATGCTTGACTGCTGGCACAAAGATCGCGCCCAGCGGCCTCGCTTCTCCCAGATCGTCAGCGTCCTGGATTCGCTCGTCCACAGCCCGGAAAGTCTCAGGGCCACGGCCACCGTGCACAGGTGCCTGGCGCCCACCCCAGCCCCGCCCAAGCCCGGCCGCCCTCCCCGCCTGCCCTGGACAAGGCCCCGGCTTCGTCCAGGCCTTGGGACAGCTCCGCCCGCACCCCTGGACCAGACCCAGCCTGGGCCCCTGACCCCTGTTCACCCCTCGCCTTCCAAGCCCGGGGTAGACCCCTTAGCTGCTGCCAAACCTGAGGGTGGCGGGTGCCAGTGTCTCCTGGCAGGCCCCTTACCCAGGGCCCCTGTGCCTCAGGTGTCCGCCCCCCGCCTTTGCCCGGAGCTGCTTTGACCTCCGAGGGGGCGCGGGTGGCAGCGGGGGCCTCACCGTGGGAGACTGGCTGGACTCCATCCGCATGGGCCGCTACCGGGACCACTTCGCTGCCGGGGGTTACTCCTCCCTGGGCATGGTGCTCCGTATGAACGCCCAGTGAGTGCGCTGGGCCCGCGGGACTGGACGGGCGGCAGAGGGCAGGGGGCGGGGCCGAGGCGGAGCCGCTGAGCTGCAGCTCCCGGGATTGGGCCCAGCCGCCCAGGTCATCACTGCCTTCCTTTCCAGGGACGTGCGTGCCCTGGGCATCACCCTCATGGGCCACCAGAAGAAGATCCTGGGCAGCATCCAGACCATGAGGGCCCAGCTGACCAGCACCCAGGGGCCCCGCCGGCACCTCTGACCTGAACTCAGCCAGCCCCGGGGCCCCGCCTGCCGTCGTGGGAGGACTCGCGAGGTGGGCGGTCCCAGGCCTCGGCCCTTCCGCCTCAGCTGCCTTCCGCTCCGGTGCCAGGGAGACGAGGATCCCACCGCAAGACCCGAACTTACGGGGTCAGTCCACCTGGGAAGGGACTTTGGCGTCCAGCAGAGGGCAGAGGGCCTTCTCTTTCCCAGAAGCTGGAGCGTCAAGGCCCCTGAGATGTCACTCACCTGCCTCCTTGTGCGTGCAGGGGTGTGTGTGCACGCACTCACCTCACGAGGTCGTGGGAGCCCTGGTGAACATGCGTGATCATGTGTGTGTGTCCATCTTCCAGGTCCCCCATGGATGTGTGCGAGTTCGGGTGACCGTGCTTATTCGTTAAGGCTGGGGGCGCGTGTGTGTATGACTGTGGACGGCGTGTCACAAGCGTGAGGATGTATGAGCTCGGAGCTCAGTGTGACACTGCCCCTCGAATGTGGGCCCGGGTCCCAGCACCCACAGGGGCTGGGGACAGGCTCAGCCCCTCCCGCACGCCTGGAGGCTGGAGCCAGGGGCTACTTCCGAACCTCACCAGCATGAGGCCCACCCTAGCTCTCCGCCGGGATGGGCCCACCCCCGGCTCTATCTCAGGTCTGAGCCCTCCCTCTAGCTGGTAGGGGTGGGGGTCACCTGCTTCCCCCACCTGGCTCCCATCACTGCTTCAACAGGAAAACAGGGTTCCCGGCCAGCCTCTCTGGTCACCTTCTGTGCAGGCATCACCACGGGGCACACCCGATGCCCTCAGCTGAACTTGGCTACCTGGCCCGGGGCCAGGGGCCACCACCTTCCTCCTAGTCTCTGGGACCCCTCCACAGCCCAGGGCTTCTCACTTGGAAGGGCCTCTGCCAATGTCACTGCCCAGCCCTGGCCTGCCCGCCCCTCCCCCCGGCCCCATGCCCAGGATCAAGGACCATAAGATCCTAGTTTTTCAGCCCCAAGTCCACCCCTCCTTCACCTTCTGGGCAGACCAAGGGAGCGTGTGTGCCTGATCCAAGGTCACAGGGCAGCTTCAGAGTTTCAGAGCTGCACCTCCACCCCTGGGGGCTCTTTCCCCCAAATCCTCCCACACAGATGGATGTGGGTGGGAGGGACTTGGGAAGCCCACCCCACCGCACCCCTCCCCCACCAACTGAACTGACCCTCCCTCTTGCGGCCCACCAGGGTATGTAAATATCTTTTTTCTACCATGTCAGAATATTTTTTTTTCCTCACTCCTGACAATGCAAAAATGGTCTTCAAAGCACATAAAATAAAAAACCACCCAGGGTGAGAAAGCCCCATCCCAGGGGAAGCTGGTAGGGCCCAGGGAACCCCCAAGCAGGATACTCAGTGAGCCCTGCCAGCCCCCAGGGAGGGGCGAGCCCAGCTCCACCCCCCGCCCAGCCCGCCCCGTAGCCAGCACAGCTGTCCCGCGGAGATGCCAGCACTGAGCCCCCTCTCCCTCCTGCAATAATTCGGGGAGCCTCAGCCCCGCCTGGGTGCCGCGGCCAGCTCTCTTCACCTCTGTATATTGTATTACTATGTCGCCGAGCTGTTCTTCCTTCCTATGGAAGTCGGAAACGTGGTCAGGACACGATCCGGGGAGGACCCTGTCTTCCTCTCGCCCCCATCCCACTCTCGCCCAGTTCCTGGACTCCGGATCCTCATGGTAGGGGGGCACACAGTGGGCCTGGCACTTGGGAAAGTGTGGCCCCTGCCCGTAGCGTGAGGCGCCCCAGGGACCTGCCTCTCTGTGGGCTCCATCCTGAATCTTGTACTTGCCCACAAGGAGAATAAATTCTGCCTCATCTTTGACTGTGTCTCCCATTTCTTTCCATCCCTACAACTTTGACCTCTCCTGGGAAGGAAGGAGCAGCCTTATGCTGTGCACCTACTATGTGCAGCACATACATTTTCCCCCCCTCTGGTCTTCTCATCTGTCCTAGGAGGAAGGATTCATGTGCCCATTTCGTTTTTAGAGGAAGCTGAGTTTCACAGAAGTCAGCTTGCCTGAAGTCAAGTTTGTGGGAGTCTGAATCAAAACCCAGGTTTGTCCAACTCCAAAGCACATCCTCTGCTAGGAAGCATCCCTAATTCTCTCTTTTGTGAACTGCAGATGGTGCTTAACCCTGGAGCTTGATCCCTTGTAGCTGGGCATTGCCCTGACCTTGCATTCTCTTGGGGACTCCCCTGGAGGAGCAATGTGTGAGGAAAGTTCTTCTCATGGAAACAGCTTCCCTGGGAACAATGAGTTCACTGAGAGACCTGGGTGCTCAGGGAAGGGGCAGGGAAGGGAAGACAGGATGCAGGCAGCTTCCATAGTTCTTCCATAGTTCTATCAGGGGCTCAGGACACACCTCTGCTCCAGAGAGAGGAAACAGTGGCAGGAGACAAGCTGGTGGCATCAGAGACAGGGCAGAGCCCAGCTGCGCGCATTTGAGTCAGTGACTCAGACATTTGGGGAAAATACCCCTGGGGTCTTGTTGATAAGCAAATAAATGATCTCCAGCTACCCCTCCAGCTGAGGGAAGGGTCTCCTCCAACTTGGGAAAGGAGGACCAGAAAGGAAACCCGTGTAGTGTGTTCCCTACAGTCTCACAAATAATCCTTCTCAGAGGCCAGTGTCCCATATGGCAGAACCCTCATGTAAGCCAGAGCTGTTTGATCTCAGGCCAGATGTGTATCCCTCTAAAACCCCAAGCTCTGCCCCAGGCTCTGCCCCATGGAACCAGGAGTTTCCTGTGAGGAAGAATGTGTTACTACACACCTCTCTTCTCTAAGGACCAACCATCAGAGCCTATAGTACCTACTCCCTACCAACCACCTACCATGGACTGGGTGATATGCCGTTGGGGATACAAGGATGGACATGAAGCCCCTTCTGTTCAGAAGTTGAGAGCAGGTGGAGGTACAGAGAGTCCAAAAATGGTTCCCTCAATCAGATCCAGGAGGCTATGTCCAGAAAATGGTTCACACAGCGGGGTTAGAGGAGGTCAAAGGAGAAAGAGAAAGAGGGAGATCGAGCCTGGAGGGCCAGGGCTATCATCAAGGACTTCCTGGAGGAGGGAGCGTTCAGCTGGGCATTGGAGGATGAGAAGGGTTTGGAGATTCATTTCCCAGGCAGCCCCCTGTGCAAGGGTGGGATGCAGAGGAGGGAAGAAGAACAGCCATGGGAGAAGCAAACTGTGCTCGTGGTGGGAAGACTCCCTATTATCAAGTTGGCCAGTAGACTCCAATTTAATCTATACATTTTATTCCCAATAAGATTTGAAATGAGGTTTTCTCTGCAGCTTGACAAGGTCATCCCAAAACGCAATGGAATGACAAAGAACCCAGAATAGCTAAGACAATTTTGAAGAAGAAAGAAGAGGAAGAGGAAGGAAAACTTACCCTGCCAGATCTCAATAATTGCTACAAAGCTTTAAATAATTAAAATCATTTGATTTGGTCCCAGGAATAGAGAAACAGAGAAAAAGAGCAGAATAATGACGAAGAACAGATCCAAATATATCTGAGTGTTTGAAACATGGTAGTCAATGAGTGATGTTAGGACAATTAAATACTCCCATGGAAAAAGATAAAAGTACATCCCCATTCACACCACTCACAAAGTAAGTTCCAGGTCGATCAAAGTCCTGTCAGCAAGTATAAAAAGCAGAGTACAAAGCTTTTCAAACAAAACAGGGAAATAACTTTAAGATCTCAGAGTAGAAAATAAACAAGACAGAAGCACAAATGATAAAGGGAAATGATAAATCTTATTTCATTAAAATCAAAAACTTCTACATGGCAAAAAATAAGCAAATTTGTTAAAGCCACAGCTGGCAGAAGATATTTGCAACTTGGATAACCAACCAAGAGAGAATTCGTTTCCAAAATAAAAAATTTAAGCTTCAAAGAATCAATTTACCATAAACATTCCAAAGCAGTAGGAAAATGGACAAAAGATGTGAACAGACAAATAACAGGGGAAGAAATCTGAATGCCAATAAAGATAGTAACAAGATTCTCAATATCACTAGTGAGCATGGAAATGCAAATTAAAACATAAATTAGATAGCATATTGCACAATCTGATTGGCAAGATTAGTCTATATCACTAGTATAGAAGAGTGTGGTAGGTGGGGGACAGCAATGTTTGCAAACTGCTGGTGGGAATGTAAATTGGTACAACTACTTTGGAGAACAATTAGGAAACAGTCAGTTTTAAGATGAGCAAATCTGAGACAAAGTGGCTCTGCCTTAGGTTAGGTGTGTGCCTGTCTGCAGAGAAGGCAATGGCACCCCACTCCAGTCCTCTCGCCTGGAGAATCCCAGGGACGGGGGAGCCTGGTAGGCTTCAGTCCATGGGGTCGCTAAGAGTCAGACACGACTGAGCTACTTCCTTTCACTTTCATGCATTGGAGAAGGAAATGGCAACCCACTCCAGTGTTCTTGCCTGGAGAATCCCAGGGACGGGGGAGCCTGGTGGGCTGCCGTCTATGGGGTCGCACAGAGTCGGACACGACTGAAGTGACTTAGCAGCAGCAGCAGCAGTGCCCATCTGAAGTTAGGTCCCCTAAGCAGTGCCCGAGATTCTTGTGCAGGTGGTTTATAGAGGACTCTCAGGTGGAGAGAGAGGGTCAGGCAGATAGGGTAGGAGGAAATGTTAAGTAATGGTAGGTCCTCAGCTGGAGATTATCTTCAATCTGACCCCATGGGGAGCTCTGAAGCATTAATAACATTGCTGAGTGAATCTGCCTTGAGGCCAAGAGGCCAGGCTTTTGCATCAGTCATTGGCTTATCCATCAGTCATTGACAGTGGGCTGCCCAATGTAGGGGATGGGGTGGTGGGTAACTTATAACTTCCTGGATGAAGAAGTTCTCAAGAAGCTGTGAGCCGCCAGAACTCACAGCAGCTGGGGGATGAGTTGCACCTGCAGGTCATAGAATCTGGGTGGAGAACCGAGAGCGTTTTCTGCGCATCCTAGAGAAACACACGCATGCTTGCATGCCAAGTCACTTCAGTCGTGTCTGACTCTTTGCTACCCTATGGACTGTAGCCTGCCAGGTTCCTCTCTTCATGGGATCCTCCAGGCAAGAATACTGGAGTGGGTTGCCATGCCCTCCTCCAGGGAATCTTCCCGACCCAGGGGTCGAACCTGCATCTATGTCTCCTCCACTGGCAGGCAAGTTCTTTACCACTAGCGCCACTTGGGAAGCCCTGGAGAAACTCATATTCATGTGCAAAGCTCATATTCATGTGGTCAAGGATATTCATCACATCTTCGTATGTGATAGAAAAACGAGGAGCAGTCTAACTGCCTCTCAGCAGGAGAACAGGAAAATAAGCTGCTTTATAAACACAATGAAATCATCTATCACAGTTAAAATGAACAAAGTAGATCAACATGTTCCCAATATGGGTAAATCTCCAGAACATAAATATGAAATGAAAAAATAAATGGCAAAGAAATGTGTACAGTATTATACCATTTATATAAACTTTTGAAATATATGTAACAATAGACTTAAAGGTTTTGCATGCATAAATAGAAGATGACAGTACACGCCCGGGACAGTAAACATCAGCTTCAGCTTAGTTACTTCTGTGGAAGAAAGGCAAGGAGGAAAGAGGTATTGAGCTGTATTGATTGTGTTCCATCCATTTTCTTTTTAAAAAAAGAGAGAGGGCCCTGAAGCAGATATGACAAAATGTTAACACCCATTTAACCTGGGTGGGCACATACCTGTCTGTTACTGTATTTTCTGATTTTTCTGTATGTTGGAATGTTTTCTAATTAGAAATTAAAATGTTTTAAAACCACAATGGAGGGTGTTCTGAGGAATCTGTGTCTGGGAGAAACCCAAATCAGCCCTCTGGGAACAAGTGGAGTGCGCTGTCCAGGGTGCTAGGCCCCAGTGACTGGGTGCACCTTCAGGTCATAGAGTCTGGGTGGGTTCTGCTGCTGCTGCTGAGTCACTTCAGTCGTGTCCGACTCTGTGCGACCCCATAGACGGAAGCCCACCAGGCTCCCCCGTCCCTGGGATTCTCCAGGCAAGAACACTGGAGTGGGTTGCCATTTCCTTCTCCAATGTGTGAAAGTGAAGTCGCTCAGTCGTGTCCGACCCTTAGCGACCCCACGGACTGCAGCCTACCAGGCTCCTCCATCCATGGGATTTTCTAGGCAAGAGTACTGGAGTGGCTTGCCACTGCCTTCTCTGGGGTGGGTTCTAGCTGACCATTTATTCCACACTTGCTGCCAAGTCTGAGCCACCAATACCCATGCTTCTCTGGACATCTGTGGGAGCCTCTTCACAGGTGTCCCTTCTTCCTATCTCACACCAGTAATCCATTCTGCACGAGGGATTCTGGCCAGAGGGATCTTCACAACACAAACCACTTCCCTGGTTACAACCCCTCCAAAAGCTTTCTATCAAGTTGGTAATGGCATCTAAAATCCTCACCTGGCCTAAAGCAAACCTGCTCCAGATTTAGAGCAACCTCCCTCCACCCAACCTCCCCCTCATTCACACTCTTCTTTTGATGTCTTGAACATGCCTGGTGTTGGCATGAGCTCTTCCTCCTGCCTGGGATATTCCTCCATGTCTTCAAAATAATCAACCCCCAAAATGACTGCCTTTTCCTGAGTCACTTTCTGCTATGTTACACAAGGTTATTCTTTTTACAGCACTTAAAACCTGTTGAAGTTATACATTGTCTATTTACTTTTCTTCTGCCCTTATCATCAACATACTTCAAAAAGCAGGTATGGTATCTAATTTACTCAATGCTTTAACACTAGCTCACAGCACACTGGTGGCCTTCATTTGTATGTAAACAGATGTTTGTTGGATGAATAAATGAATGATTGTATATTTACCAAGCATTTCTTCTGTGACAGGTCCTTGCTTGAATCTGTGAATTCTGGAATAAATGAGATAATTTTTGCCCTCAAGATGCTCACAGGCTAAAGAAAATAGAGAAGCCAAGTCATAGGATCATAGAAAAGTGGAATAAGTTCCTTTGCTCTTATTATAAACTCAGAGAGCTTTGAGGGGACCAATTTGTTCTTTGTCCACACCCTCCATGTTTGTTTGTTTCTTTTTTTTTTTTTGGCCATGTGGTATGTGGGATCTTAGTTCCTCAACCAAGGATGGAACTCCCATCCCTACAGTGGAAATTCAGAGGCTAGCTACTGGATGACCAGCAACATCCCCTTCATGTTTCTTAAATAGTGAAACCTAGCCTTACCCAGCGGAGAAGGCAATGGCAAGCCACTCCAGTACTATTGCCTGGAGAATCCCATGGATGGAGGAGCCTGGTAGGCTGCAGTCCGTGGGGTCGCTAAGGGTCGGACATGACTGAGTGACTTCACTTTCACTTTTCACTTTCACACATTGGAGAAGGAAATGGCAACCCACTCCAGTGTTCTTGCCTGGAGAATCCCAGGGACGGGGGAGCCTGGTGGGCTTCCGTCTATGGGGTCACACAGAGTCGGACACGACTGAAGTGACTTAGCAGCAGCAGCAGCCTTACCCAGAGAGGATTCACCCAAGTTTGCACAGCATTAGAGACACAGCCTGGTTCTGAACCTAGGCCACTCAACTTCTCGTAGTGTGAGTCAAAGGAAGGCTTCCCAAAGCAGGTTTGGACTCTCTTCTACTTCCTGTATTTGGCATCACTATTCTGGGAACCACCTGCAGAAGGAAAACAAATTACCTAGAGGAGCCACCTGAGGAGAAAAAGGAAATTCTCAAATATACAAGGACCTTACCCTGTAATCGGACACAATATCTGAATCTTCACCGTTAGTATCTCCTCTCTTTGGAGCGAGTCTTGTTCTACTTGGTCTCCCCTGAAGAAGCATAGAAGCGCCGGGAAGAATGATCTTCTGGGCTCCCAGTGTGGGCAAACCCTCCTAGTCCTCTGAGGGAGCTTCTGGGGAGAGGAAGACAGACGGCACGGCTGGGGTTTAGAGGGGGCATGGGAAGAGATGTCCCAGGGCATCAAGCAGAGCTTTCCTATCTGGCCCCACCTGTCTCTTTTGTTTCTTCCCTTTAAACCCGCAGAGGACCCTCCAGCCACAAGGAAACACTTGTAGGTCCGTAAACACTCTCAGCCCTCTTCCGTGGCTGTGCCATGTGTGTATTCCACGAGAGGAGTATTCTTCCTCTCCCTTCCTCTCTGGCTAATTCCTCCCCATACTGAAGTTCCCAAACTCTGGTACCCGCTCCCCTGACTTAGGGCTGGATGCCTCCTTTCTCTGAGTGCCCACAGACCCTTAGGCTTCCCATGAAAGCACTTACATGGCACTGTGATTAATTACCACTGATTAAGGCCAAGAATGTCCCTATGTAGCCAAACAACCTCAGTACCCAGCCCAGGGCTGGATCATGGTCAGAATTCAGTGAATGATGGAGGCACAGGCAAATGACCCTTCCTGTGGCCCTGGGTATCCGCTCTGGCTCAGGGTCAATTTCTTCATCCCCCCTTCCACGTGACCTTGAGCCCATCACATGGGGTCAATACAATACACACTACACAGACTTGTCATGAGGATCAGGAGATGATATGAGGGTAAGACACGGGAACAGGGTCTATGACTGGAGGAGGGTGTCTGGGTGTCTCTGGAATGGTGCAAGGCTGAGGCAGTTGGTGAGTATGGGTGAGCCCTTGGAAGCAGGCAAGGGTGGGCTAGCATCCTAGCCCCCAGGGAAGACCCCTCACCCTTGTTCCCCTAGCTCTCATTTTGCCTAGTGGGTGATGGCCCAGGCCCGTGGATGACCAGCCCTCCAACTCCATCCCCAATGCCCAGACACCTCATTAGGATACCTTCATCTCCCCCACCCTAGGAGGCTGGCAAAGGGTCAGCTGCTGGCATGAAATTTGCAGTCCTTGGAGGGTTTGCATTTCCATGTCTCCTGTGTTAGGGCTGGTGGAAGGTGATGAATAAAAGATGGGGAAGGGGTGGGGGGGAGCTCCTGTGGCTTTAAGAGAAATGTGCTGAGCATTTAGAGTGGGGAGATTAGTGCAAGAGCTTCTCGGAATACCAAAAGTGAGGGGCCCAGCATCAAATAAAGTAAACCAGAAGGCCACCTCCCGGCTTTGAGATAGCAGGAGCCCAAGGGAAGAAGAAGCAGGCTGGAGGCCTTGGCAGGGGTCTAGGTGATGCAGATGCAGGCGAAGGAGGCTGGGAACCATCGGGAGAAAGTTCAAGTGGGGGCATAGCCAAGGTGACCCAAGGGTGGGGGCCAGGGCAGTGAGGGGAAAGGAGCCCGGGGAAGCCCCCTCCCTCCCAAAGCTGACATCATCTTTGGATGCTGAAAGTAATTATCCCCACCTCCACCCACTTGTGTGAAAGGGGCTGTGGAGAGAAGGCTGTCTGTGTGGCATCGAATGGGAACCTATGTGGGTGGCTTACTGTTATTAATACTAATGAGTCACTATTTACCACCCTTTTATCATGTGCCAGACATGGTGACAAGCATTTCCAGGCATGCTTTCCAGTCCTCACAGCAGCCTTATGAGAAGGTTGTTGTCAGTATCCCCTTTATACCAGTAAAGAAACCAAGGCACAGGAAACTTTGCTCAGAGCTGGTGAGTGGTGAACCAGGATCCAAACTAACTCATTCTGACCCCTGGGGGGAGGGCCACTGGTGAGGTGTGCTGAGTGGGTGGTTAAGGATGTGGACCCTGTCCTAAGATCAGGAGTCACCCAGTCAGTTAGCTGATCACACCTGGGAAAGTAGCCCAGGCTCACTGGACAAGGAGGATGAAGGATGGGACAGACTGGGGAGTGGGGTGGTGCCTATTGGTATGGGTTTGTGTTTTAGTGATTCTGAGAGATTGCACAGACATTTCTGTGCATGTGGTAGCATGTGACTGTGCAAAAGGGTAAGTGTGACATTATTTCCATGAGGATATATGACTGTTAATTTAGGATTGCGTGTGTGTAGGTCTCTGGAGTATGACTCTGATGAGTAAGTATACACCATGAAAGTGAGGGTGGCTGAAGTTAATGGATGTCTTTGTATGCAGAACCCAGCAACCAAAATACACGAAACATACAAATGTGTGTGATTGGAGCTGGTATACTATTGTATGTGGCTTTCCTGGTGGCTCAGATGGTAAAGCATCTGCCTGCAATGTGGGAGACCTGGGTTCAATCCCTGGGTTGGGAAGATCTCCTGGAGAAGGAAATGGCAACCCACTCCAGTACTCTTGCCTTGAAAATCTTATGGACAGAGGAACTGGTAGGTTACAGTCCATGGGGTCACAAAGAGTTGGACAGGACTGAGCGACTTCACTTTCAATACTATTGTATCTGTGATTGTGTGTGTGTGTGTGTGTGATACACATGCATTTCCATGACTGTGACATGAAGCAGTGTGTGACTGAGCATATGAGTGGTGTAGAGGGTGGTAAGAGCATTTCTGTGTGTGTATGTGTGTGCGCACGCATGCCAAGCTCAGATGGTCACCTCTGATTTGCTCCCTCCCCTAGTCTCTCCCCCGATGACAGAACTGCATGTCCGTCAAGATGCTAAGACTAGGAAACACTCGGCCTCAGTGTAAGGATACTCACCGAGATATCCCAGACGTGGAATGCCCAGTTGCAGATGCACAGCATAGCCTCAGGAATCCAGTTTAATACATGCATTTGCCTCCTCCTCTGAGATCCTCCCAGCATCATTCACAGGACAGGCAGACACTCCTGGCTCTATTCTCAAGAAAGGTCACGTCTCAACAGGATTATATACCAGGCCCTTTCTATATCTCCATTCTTCTCCCCATCCTTTCGCAGCTGGGGAAACAGGCTCAGACGAGATAAGACTCTTGCCTCCAACTTCAGGTCCATAATTTGGCCTGCTGAAGCCAAGGCACTCAATCAAGCATTCATTCAACAGTTATTCAGCACTTCACCCTGAAACCAGATAACTACCAGCCAGTTATCTGAGGTCTGGAGCCATCACCTTGCCTGAACTGCGCTAAGCCACAAACCCAGCTGGACAATCTTGCCGCCAAACCCGGTGGAGCTGTCCTTGGTGCTGAAGTTGCGTCTGCAGGCGCCTGCCTCCAAGGCCACCTCTAGACTTTGGGAGGAACTGAGGCTGGATTATTGGGACTACTGAGTTCCTGCCATGCTCCATGCTGGCCTGGTGCATCTAGAGACTTACCTCCCTTCTTGTCCAAATACTTTTGATGCGTGTCTTGTGGACTAAATAAGGCTGAGGCAGCTTATGTCCTGGTTCAGTAATATTTGCTAGACTGTGCTGGAGGAGAAAAACAAACCCTTGGGTGTGTCAGGGGAGGATACTGTGTTGAAGGGGGTTCTGGAAGCTATGGCAACTAGAGACTGTAGCAAGACCCTAGTAAGGACAGGGGAACATTTCCTATCATTATCTTCATATCCTGGAGGGGCTGTCCTGGGAAACAGGCTTGGGAAGGTTGAGGTTTCAGAAAGAGAGATTTCAACTCTACTTAAGAACCCCTTATTAGGGTCAGAATCCCTTCAGTGAAGGATGATTTTGCCTCAGGAAGAAAGGAGTTTCCAGGCAATGAGAATGACAAAACATTCCACTTTGGGGACCAGCCCTTAGGCACAATGGCTGCAATTTACTGAACACCTATTATGTGCCTATTATGGGAGAAGGAAATATGCAATCCACTCCAGTACTCTTGGGAAAATTCCATGGATGGAGGAGCCTGGTGGGCTACAGTCCATGGGGTCGCAAAGAGTCAGACACGACTAAGCTACTTCACTTTCACTTTTCTTTCACGTTATCGTGTGCCTGGCATGACCTATGGGCATGGATATCATTAGCCTCATGTTACAGAGGAGGAAACTGAGGCACAGAGAGGGGACGTGACTTCTTCAAGGTCACGTGGCTAGAAAGTAATGAGCTGAAATCACCTCCATGTGTGTGATTCCAAACTGCTGTGCTACAAAGCCTCCCTGAACACATCCAGAAAGTGTGGAATTACCCTCTTCCCCACATCCCTCCATAGCCTTCTCCCAGCTACCTCCCCACCTCCTCCCCATGGGTTAAGTTTTAAGGAAGAAATAAATTAAAAATGGATGAGATGTCCAGCACAGGGTGTGGGGCCTGATCCGATTAAAACTGATGTTTCTTTCATGAGGGATGGGATGGTAATTCTCACCTACAGCAGTCCAGGGTGGTGGAGGAAGCTGTCTCTAAGTCACCAAGGCCACCTGCCTCCCAGCTCTGTGGGTTCTCTGACCCACCCTGCCCCACCATCTGCCACCCCCTTCCCCTCCCCCCATACTCCCCGTGGTCCAGTCACGGCTTTCAGAAGCCCCACCAAGCTCCGGCTGCATCTCCGAGCCTGCTGGGGTAGCAGAACTAGCCCATGCTTTGGATTTAAGCAGAATCTAGATCCTGACTCTGCCTCTTACTATGAGACTGTGGAGAAGCCCCCTAGATTTGGCTTTCCCTCCAGTAAAATGGGGAAGAGGCCTGCCTCGCAGACCCACTGTGAGGTGTGAGTGTATCTGGAGCTCAGAACATAGTTTATCTTCTCTCACTGGACACTCCATCGATAGCTGTTACTGCTGCTACTGCTGCTGCTACTACTATCATTATGTTGATAAATGGAAGCATTGCTTGTCCTGAGCACTTGATGACCAAAAAGAGAAATGGATACAAATCAAGGGGGTGGGAACTGAGGCTCCATTCATGGAAAAGCAGGGCACTCCTTAGGGGAGTTTTGAATTTTCCCCAACCAGCCGTGTTCACGGAGCAAAGAGCAAGCAACAGTCAGAATGACCAGGGCTCTGGTTATTGGGGGTTTGCCCACATAACTCTGCATCCAGCTGAGAGGCAAATGGGAGTCCCTCAGATGGAGGCCAAAGGCATCTTGGTCACTGGAAAAGCTGATCCCAGAGGAAGGAAGTGGCCTCTGTCTAAGAGCTGGGAGGTTTCCTATGGTGAACTCCAGGGGTTGGTAGACACACTGCACAGCCACAAGGAAACTGGACCTGCCAGCCCCATTGACTGCCGAGGATCGGTGCCCACCTGGGCTTCCTGCGGGCAGTCTGGCTCCCACCACCTCATGCTGAGTCCTTGGCCTGGGCACTTCCCCTCTCTGAGCCCAGTTTGAAGCTTTGTTAAACAGAGGTAATAGTAGAACCTTCCACAGAGAGTGGTGGTGAGGGTTAGAGGGTACCCGTGAGGCAAAGGGGTGGCAGACCAGGGCTAGGACCCTTTGCTGGATCTGAGCCCTGGTTACCCAGAGAGGGGTCCAGGCACTGCCCCCACCTTCCAACCATGGCGCACACCTCATCAGCAACTCTGAGCCTCTTGCCTTGCGTGCCAGACGCTGCACGTGGCTGGGAGGAGGAGAAGGAGGGGAAGAGGCCAGGAAGCCTGGGGCCCAGGGGAGCACCCTGCACGCCAGACTCCCTCACGCAAGGGGTTTGGGTTTGACACGCAAGAGGAAGACATCCACCTGGCCTCTCCCCCTTCCCTTCCCCCTAAGTGCATCCAGGGAGGGTTAACAACAAGCCTCTGCCCCAAACCCAGCCTCCGCTTGCCACGGCCCTTCAGTCCGTCTGTCCATCTGCCTTCTCAACGGGCAGACTGGCCACCTGCCTCTCCCTTGATCTGCTTCTTGGACTGTCACTGTGCCCGTCTGTCTGCCTATGATGCTGTCATTCTGCCTGTTGGTTGTCAGGCTTCTCATGGGTCAGGTTGGCTGTCCATCTGTCTGTCAGTCTATCCAGAGGTCTTCCTCTCTGTTTCACCATCAGTTCTATCTGTCCGTCCTCCCAGTGGTCAGACTGGCCTCCCATCTCTCTCCTCCACCTATTAGTCTGTCTGTTCCTTAATGGTCTTTTTGGTCAGGCCAGCAGCCCATCTGTCTTTCAGCGCCTGTGTGATGCTTTCCCCCATCCACCTGCCAAGGGGTCACTCTTGCCTTCCTCTCTGCCTCCGTTCCGTTCCGTTCTGTCGCTCAGTCGTGTCTGACTCTTTGCGACCCCGTGGACTGTAGCCTACCAGGCTTCTCCGTCCATGGGATTCTCCAGGCAAGAATACTGGAGTGGGTTACCGTTTCCTTCTCCAGGGGATCTTCCCGACCCTTCCATCAACCTTGTTCTTCCCACCCCTCTCTTCTCTCCATGTGAGGAGACGGGTTCACTCATCACCAAAACCCACCTCTGTCTTTCGTGGACCAGAGCTGACTGGCCCCCGGCGAAGCAGAGCAGACAGGCCAGCCAGCCCAGGGACCCCCACCCCAGCCCTCCAGCTCCAGGGTCCCCACACCCAGCCTCCACATCACAGCCGCTCCCACTTTTGGCTCCCACACCCCCTCTCCCAGCCCTGGAACATTATAGAAAGATTTAGCCGAAGGTATTTAGGGAAGACTAGGTTCAAATTAATGGTGAAAGTAAGGTTTTATGACTCCATTTCAGTTTTATTCCTCGACCGATTTTCTCCATTAGCACTGAGCATCAATTGCGGATGGCTGTTCTCTGCAGTATTTATGGTAATGCAGGTTAATGTCTGGGTTCGAGGAGCTCAATTAACAAATTCATGAACAAGGGGGTCTGTTCACACTTCTCTTGTGAAGCCCGATGATTCATTAGCCACAGGGAGAAACTCTGGCTTTCAGGTCTGCATACAAAACGCTGGCGCCAGTCTCCCATTCGTGTGATGTACCTGGCTCTGCGCTGGTGCTCAGGGAGCCCCTGGGTTTTTGTTCCCTGCACCTGTCGTAGTGCTTGGCACAGAGTAGGGCCTCAATATTTGCTTAACACTCAGCATAGGGAATATGGCAGGCGTTTTAAACCTTGAACAAATCAATGAATCACTTTGTCCCCAGGGCCAGGCCCAGAGCCTAGAACAGAGGATGTTTAATGTTTGCTAAAGAAATTGACACAACCCAACCTTGAGCTCCTGGATCTAACACAGGACTGCCACATGGTCAATGCCGATGAGTGTTTGTCGACTGGCTGATTGCTTACCAAGAGAAAATGGATGAGTGGATGAAGGTGGTCCTCTCCAACAACAAGGCTGCCTAGATCCCCGGATCCCACCCTGAGGGTGACTGGAAGAAACAGGATCTCAGGGTCCTAGTTTGAAGGGTCTAGGGCTGGAGAAGACATACAGAGCTGTTGCCCCCACCTTAGGACCAGACTTGAACAGCTGCGGCAGGCATTTCCAGATTTGTAGCTTTGGGATATGCTGGGCTGGGCATCACGGTTGAGTAGAAGTGCTGTAGGTAGGACCCACCCATCTTCTGCCCCCCAGCCCTGAGTCTCAGGAAGAAAGCTGAGCAGTGGGAGGAGCCCCTTCCCCTAGCGCTTCATTGGAAACTCATCTCTTGATGATGCCGGGCTGTTGCTGCTGCTGCTGAGTCGCGTCAGTCGTGGCCAACTCTTTGTGACCCCATAGACGGCAGCCCACCAGGCTCCCCCGTCCCTGGGATTCTCAAGGCAAGAACGCTGGAATGGTTTGCCATTTCCTTCTCCAATGCATGAAAGTGAAAGTGAAGTCACTCAGTCGTGTCCGACTCTTAGTGACCCCATGGACTGCAGCCCACCAGGCTCCTCCATCCATGGGATTTTCCAGGCAAGAGTACTAGAGCAGGGTGCCATTGCCTTCTCTGCCGGGCTGGGCTATTACTCCTGTTTTACAAATGTGGAAACTGAAGCACAGGGAGGCGAAGCACTCTGTCCAAAGTCACACAGCAAGTTAGTGGCTGAGCCAGGATTTGAGCACAGGTTTTCTGTGTCCTTTCCTTTACTCCTTACTGCTGCCCAGCCCCATTCTTCGTCCCCTCTGGGCCTCTCCCACTAGAATATCAATTCCAGGAGGGCAGAGATCTTTTCTATGTTCAGTAATGCTTCCCCAGTGCCTGGAACTGAGCTGGCAAATTATATCAAGTGCACAGGAGGCCTAACTGAATAGTGAGTGAATGGGTGGGTGGATGAAAGAATCCCATGCTCAGCTGTGAGGGTAAGAGCTTGACAACATTCATAGCATCTTCCTCCTATTAGGTTCATACTGTATGTGGATCTATCTGGGGATCTAGGCTCCGGAAGATTGTTGCAGTGTCCCCAACAGCCCTGTGGAAAGGGCATTAACCCTGTTCCTATTTTCAGTTCAAGAACCTGAGTTTAGAGACCTGACATGGATCACACGGGCTTCCCTGGTGGCTCAGGCGGTAAAGTATCCGTCTACAGTGCAGGAGTCCCAGGTCCGATCCCTGGTTGGTAAGATCCCCTGGAGAAGAGAATGGCTATCCACTCTAGTATTCTTGCCTGGAGAACGCTATGGACAGAGGAACCTGGTGGGCTACAGTCCACAGAGTTGCAAGAGAGTTGGACATGACTGAGCAGTCAACGAAGCATGCGTGCGCTGGGTCACACAGTCCGTGAGTGGTGGAGTCATGGTCAGGAATCCAACCCAGTTCGTTCTTCTCCGGCCCCGAGCCCATACCTACTGGGCACCTGCCTTGTGTTCCTCTTGCTTGAGGTTGAGCCCACCCAACCATCCACCATTCAAGGCTCCATTTAAGGCCCCTGGACTGAGGGTGCCCCAATCCCAGGTAAGCTTCAGGGCTGTCTCTCAGTGGTGGAAGCCAGGCTGTGACGGGGAGACCAAGAAAGTCTGGGCAGCCCCAGGGAGCAAGGCTGGGCCCTGGGCTGCTCCCTGCCCACTCTGCTGACCAGGGGTCTCAGCAGTGTTAGCAGAGTCCTCTCAGTGAGATGAGGTTGACATTTCCTGCACACCCGCCACGGGCCGCCTGTCTCTCCCAGAAAGGGGCTCTGGAGGAAGGGATGTGGCGTGCAAAGCAGACGTGACAGCTGGGCCCGAGAGACAGGCCCCGGGTGCCCTCCTTTTCCGAGTGCTTGATGGAGAAAACAGATGTGGCTCCAGCCCCAGGCTAAGGACTTGCAGGAGTAGCTGCTGGATTTGGGGAAGGCCCATCACGCCAGGAACCACATATTATCCTTAATCCTTATAGCTGTGCACAAAGGAAACCCATGGAATAGGCCCATTTTACAGTTAGGGAAACTGAGTCTCAGAGACGGGAAACCGTTTGCCTAAGATCACATAAATGGGGCAGTGAATGCAGGACCCCAAATTCTGTTCTCCCCCAGAGTCCTCACCCTTAAACTCCACTCTCAAGGGCCTCAGTTGAAAAATGTAATTCACGTGAGTATGGCCACTGCTCTCTGGGGACTCCTCCTACCGCTTAATGAGGCAGGAGGAAAAACAACCCCACCTCCCACCAGCTGGGAAGCTAGAACACACAGATTCAACCCTGCCACCACAGACTCCCTCGCTGTGTGACCTTGGGCAAGTCACTTACCTTCTCTGATCCCCAGCTGTGACATCCTCAAAGTGGAGATTTTTTAAATATTTATTTTTATTTATTTATCTACTTGGCCATGCCCAGCCTTAGTTGCCGCACGTGGGATCTAGTTCCCCGATCAGGGATTGGTCCCAGGCCTCCTGTGTTGGGAGTGAGGAGTGTTAGCCACTGAACCACCAGGGAAGTCCCCCAAATGGAGGTTTTTCTGCACCCGTGTCTGAGAGGGATCATGCTGCCAGTCTGATCCCTGGAGGGCCCTTCCACTTTGCTCTCTGATTTCCTGGGCTAAAGAAGACTTTTCATATTGAGAAGGAAGAGGTGGCCTGAGGGAGTGAGTCTCGGGGAAAACAAACAGCACAGCCTGTAAGAAGGCCCCAAAGTGGGGAGGGGGCAGAACCAGTCCAACCTTCACCAGGGATCTGACAAGCAGGGAGAAGTGACTTGCCCAAGGTCACACGGCACATTAGCATCCATGAAAAGATTCCCAGCCCGGCACCTTCCCCAGTGTGACTGCCACCACAGTAAAAATGTTCAAAGACATTTAAAAGCTTTACCTTTGGCCCTTAATTTTTTTTTGTTTTTTAAAAATCTTTATTCCTTTTTCTTTGAAGAGAATAGCACATTAGGGTTCTTGGAAACTCTTTTTTTTTTTTTTTGTCCTTTTAAACAAAAAATAAGCAAACCGCAGTCTAGAAAAGACCCTGAAGACAGAGATGGCATCTCAGCTTCTTCCTGCTCCCCTCCCCACCCCAGAGACCTGGTGGCTGTCTCCCCAGGTCCCTGGTGGCTGGCACCGTCATGGAAAAAGGCCCGGCGGGGGGACTTGCCGGACCAGCTGCTGCATAAACAGCCAGCGACTTCAGACAGACTGGAAAATCAGGCGCCACTTCAAAGGCTCGATGACAGGCAGCCCCGGCAGTGGGAGCACGGAGGTGGCCTCCCCTGATGCCCAGCCAGGCAGGGGAGGCTGGACTCGCTGCTGTGTTCTCACTGAGAAGCAGCCGACAGAAGGACAGGCACCTCCTCGCCCCACTGGCGATGAAGTTCTTACAATATTTGTCAACCCATCCGGCTTGGCTCCGGTTGGAGGAGGATCATCCTGCTTGGGGAGGGGGGAAGGGGTATGCGACAGCATGGAGCTCTGGCCCTGGTGTCCAGGATGGTGGGGAGGGGGTGGGGGGGGCTGACCTCTCCCAGGGCCAAGGGTCACCTGCCGAGCTGGGGAGGGCGGGGGTGGGGCTGGGAGCCCAGCTGAGACGGAGGAGGAAAAGCCCAGCGCCCCCACCCAGCCCCCTCTGGGTGCCGAGCAGGTGAGACCACTCAATTCCTCTCCTGCTCTACAGGAGAGGGCAGGTTGGCCTCACTGGCCCCAGAGAAGCAGCAGGGAGCCCCACTAGGAAGGATGGAATGGGACAGAAGCAGCGGACGTGTGTGCCTGCGTGTGGGTGCGTCCACAAGCCTGTCCTCAGCACCACCTCTTTCACGCTCACTCCCTGCTGGGCGTGCTCCCCCGTGGGCTCATCCCCTCTCAGGCCCCTAACAACTTCCCCCCCACTTCTCCTTGTCCTTCCCCCCTTCCTCCATATCTGCCCTTCAGGGAGATGTTGAAAAGGAGACAACCCTGGTTCCAGACCCAATTCAGCACCCCCAGGATGTGTGACCTCAGATAAGGGACCCTGCCTGCCTGAGCCTCAGTTTCGCTGTAAAATGGGACGTATCGCTCCACCTTCATGGAGCGGTGGAGGCGTGTAAGGCACTGAGCTTGTGCAGGGGGCACACAAGCCCCTCAGCACACACAGGTCCTCCCCCTCCACCCCCCAGCCTCTCCACGCCTCTGCTTCTCCATCTGTAAAATGGGGATCACGCTGTCTTTCTCCAAGGCTGATGGTGAAGGTTAGGAAAGTATATTTAAGCAGGGCCTCTGGTTTCATCATCCCAGGGCCATGTTCCTCTCCATCCTGTCTCAATGCCTGGCGCATAAAGTTGTTCGTACTGAATAGGAGAGAGGCATTAGTCTTGCATGTTTAACAGTTTGCACTAAACTGAAGTGTATAGCAAAATAGCTTAGTATGTAGGTATACACCAATGAAAGTGTTAGTCATGTCCAACTCTTTGCAACCCCATGGACTGTAGCCCACCAGGTTCCTCAGTCCATGGAATTCTCCAGGCAAGAATACTGGAGTAGGGGAACCATTTCTTTCTCCAGGGGATCTTCCCATCCCAACCCAGGGATCAAAGCTGGGTCTCCTGCTGCTGCTGCTGCTAAGTCACTTCAGTCGCGTCCGACTCTTTGTGACCCCATAGACAAACCCACCAGGCTCCCCCGTCCCTGGGATTCTCCAGACAAGAACACTGGAGTGGGTTGCCATTTCCTTCTCCAATGTGTGAAAGTGAAAAGTGAAAGAAGTCGCTCAGTTGTGTCCAACCCTTAGCGACCCCATGGACTGCAGCCTACCAGGCTCCTCCAACCATGGGATCCTCTGGGCAAGAGTACTGGAGTGGCTTGCCATTGCCTTCTCCGGGGTCTCCTGAATTGCAGGCAATTCTTTACCATCTGAGCCACCAGGGAAGCCCACAGCCCATGAAACTACCACCCAGATAAAAACGCAGGTCATTCCCAGCATCCCTGAATGTCCTCTCTTCTAGTCAATACCTACCCCCACCACCAGAGACAATCAACCACCATTCTGGATACAGTCAAAGTTTTAACCTATAAAAGCTACAGATTTTCTTTTTCTCTAATGTTTCATTGACTTTGTTTTTCTTTTCTCTTTCAATTGGAGTATAATTGCTTTACAATGCTGTGTTATTTTCTGCTGAACAACAAAGTGAATCAGCCGTATGTATACATATATCCCCTCTCTCTTGAACCTCCCTCCCACCTACTCCTCACCCCACCCTTCTAGCTCATCACAGAGCTCCAGAAGCTGAGGATTTAGACCGCAGGGAGGAGAATGAATTGGAGCACGAGCCAGGGGACCAGGGGACACGTACCTGGGCAAAGATCTAATGGAGCCTGTGTTTGGAATGGGGTGCCAAGAAAATGCTGGCTGTCGGAGAAAGTCCTTGAGCCAGAGGTCTCAGGGGACCCCTCATCCAGGAGCCTCACTGCCCAGGGGAGAGGCAGGAAGCGTGCCCGGTGGCGTGTAGTCACGTGCATCTGGGGCTCTGGGCTGGGCTGGCCCAGCAGGGCCAGAAATGTGGGCAGCTGCCGCCCCCGAGCCTTTGATGTGACAGAGATGGAGACACACACACGCCCGACAATTAATTAATTGTGACTTTCACCATGCAGCGGCCGCTTCCTATTGATCTACGCCCGTCTGGAGTGAGGGAGACAATTAGGAGGGAGCACAGCGGCGGCAGCTAATTACCCACAGAATGAAAACCGTGCCTTTCAATTTATTAAACTTTTATCACAAAAATAACCTGGCCACCCCTGCCTGCTGAGAAGCCAAAAGGGGGTGCTCTGGAGTGGCAACCCCAGTTAGTCCTCCGCAGAGGCTGAAAGCCCTAGGAAGTCACGACCACCTCGTTGCTACAGAAAACCCAGCACCCACCTGGGCTCTGAGAAACCAGGCCTGGAGATGGGGGAACCAGAACCAACCCCCTTGAAGTTTGGGTTCTGAGTAAAACCAGGCGGCAGAACAAAAGAATCCAGGCAGAGGGCTTTCAGGAATCCAGGAGCTTAGTGGAAGGCAGGAGCATTCAAGCCAAACAGCAAAAGCTCTCTGAACTCACACGGCCCCAACCCCTCAGGTGACAGAGGTGTCCTGGCAGGTGAGCAGGACACTTTTCTAGATTGAAAAGTCAGAGTGGCACAAGACAGGAGAAGCCACGTCACTCTAATTCATCCAATTCCTCCCACCAGTGCGTGAAACCAGAGTGCTTGGTCACTCCGTCTGGACACATTCTTGGAGGGAGGAGGAGGTTGGTGGGAGGAGGGCTCTCCTTTTTGCCGTTTTTGCTTCCCTTCAAGGGGAGATTATCTCTACAACATGCTAAAGGAAACTGCCTATTCTGGAAGGAAGGGGGTTGGCGAGATCAGGCAGTCTCAGACAATAGTAATGTAAGGTATAAAGTAAACAGAGACGGACTTCCCTGGTGGTCCAATGGGTAAGAATTTGACTGCAACACAGGTTCGATCCCTGGTCCAGGAAGATCCCACATGCCGTGAGGCAACTAAGCCCGTGGATCACAACTGCTGAAGTCCACTTGCCCTAGAGCAGGGGTCCCCAACCTGGCCCATGGTCTGTTAGGGGTTGGGCTGCACAGCAGAAGACGAGCAGTTGTCTCCCATGAAACCGGTCCTGAAAAGGTTGGGGACAACTGCCATAGAGTCTGTGCTCTGTAACAAGAGAAGCCAACGCAATGAGAAGCCTGAGCACCGCAACTAGGGAGTAGCCCCACTCACTGCAACGAGAGACAGCCTGAGCGCAGCAACAAACACTCAATGCAGCCATAAATAAATACTAAATAAGCGATGCATGGATGTGAGAGTTGCACCATAAAGAAGGCTGAGCGTCGAAGAATTAATGCTTTCAAATCGTAGTACTTAGAGAAGACTCTTGAGAGTCCATTGGACAGCAAGGAGATCAAACCAGTCCATCCTAAAGAAAATCAACCCTGAATATTCACTGGAAGGACTGATGCTGAAGCTGAAGTTCCAGTACTTTGGCCACCTGATGCAAAGAGTCAACTTACTGGACAAGAGCCTGATCCTGGGAAAGATTGAGAGCAGGAGGAGAAGGGGGTGACAGAGGATGAGATGGTTAGATAGCATCACCAACTCAATTGGCATGAATTTGAGCAAAGTCCAGGAGATAGTGGAGGACAGAGGAGCCTGATATGCTGCAATGCATGGGGTTGCAAAGAGCTGGACACAACTTAGTGATTAAACAACAACAATAAATAAATATATAAATAAAAATTTTAAAAATCAATTCAGTTCAGTCTCTCAGTCGTGTCCGACTCTACGACCCCATGGACTGCAGCACGCCAGGCTTCCCTGACCATCACCAACTCCTGGAGCTTCCTCAAACTCAAGTCCATATTTTAAAAAATAATCAGAGACTTAAGCAAGGGAAAGATGGAGGGCTGGGCAGGAGAGAACATTGGAGGGCAGAAGCAGTTTTCCTGGAGTGGGAGGCATTTAAGGTGAGCCTTGGGGAATACGTGGATCTGTGTTAAGGAGATGGTGCAGAAGGGCTGCCAGGTAGAGGAGAATCGCAGCAGTGAAGGCAGGGAGCCAAATGGGTAGCAGAATGGTCTGTGGGTTGTGAGCTGGGTGGGGGCCTGGCTCCTGGGTCACTGGGAACTGGGGACCCTGGCAAAGATCTTGGAGAGGCTCCCAAGTTGGTGGCAGTGGTAGGGTCTCATGAAAGCAGGGACCCTAAAATGTATTTGTACACCTATGTTCATGACATTTGAACCTATGTTCATGACAGCATTTATCACACTAAATAGCCAGAAGATAGAAGAAGTTCCATCAACAGATGAGCGGATAAATAAAATGTGAATTATACATACAATGAAATAGCATTCAGATTTATCAAGGAAGGAAATTCTGACACATGTTAAAACACGGAGGAATTTGGAGGATGTTTCGTGCTAAGTGAAATAAGCCAGTCATGAAATAATAAATACTGTATGATGCCATTTACATGAGGCACCTAACGTAGTCAGATTCACAGAGACAGAAAATAAAGTATGGTTGCCAAGGACTGGAGGGAGAGGGGCAGAGAGTTCCTATTTAATGGGTACAGGGTTTCAGAGTTCTGGAGACAGATGGTGGCAATGGCTGCACAGCAATGTAACTGTATTTAATGTCACTGAATCGCACACTTTAAAATGGTCAAAATGGTTAAAAAAATTTTGTTTTGTATATGTTGCCATAATTTAAAAAAGAAGAGTAGAGAACGCATTTGAGTCAGTTCTAGTGAGGCTGATGAACCCAAAACGTATTATACAGGGTGAAGTAAGTCAGAAACAGAAAGATAAATATCATATTCTAACCCATATATACGGAATCTAGAAAAATGGTACTAAAGAATTTACTTACAGGCCAGCAATGGAGAAACAGAGAATAGACTTATGGACATGGGGAGAGGGCAGGAGAGGGTGAGATGAGTGGAAAGAGTAACATGGAAACTCACATCACCATGTGTAAAATAGACAGCCAACAGGAATTTGCTGTGTGGCTCAGGAAACTCAAACAGGGGCTCTGTATCAACCTAGAGGGGTGGGGTGGGGAGGGAGCTGGGAGGGAGGTTCAAAAGGGAGGGGATATATGTATACCTGTGGCTGATTCATGTTGAGGTTTGACAGAAAACAGCAAAATTCTGTAGAGAAATTATCCTTCAATTTAAAAAATTAAATAAATGTTAAAGAAAAAGAAGAGTGGAGTCTCAAAAGTGGAAAGAGTTGGGAAAAGTGGTCATGGCAGAGGAAGCGGTGAGGACACAAATTCTAACCCCAAACGGGCTCTGGTGAAAGGCAGGCACAGCTGCCAGACCACGCTCATCCGCTTCTTAGCTGTGTGTTCTGAGCCTCCTTTTTCTTATTTGCGAGACAGAGACAATGCTAGTTATTTCTGTCCTCTTGCAGGGTTGTTGCAAGGGCCAAATGCGGTCATAAAACAGCTCTTCACTGAGTAATCACTGCATGCCAGGCGCTGCGTAAGCACTTCACATGAAGTAAGCACTTCACATTAACTTGTTGAGTTCTTGCAACAACCCTGTAAAGGTATATTCTTATTGTCCCCATTTTACAGATGAGAAAACCAGAACGCCTGATTCACCTTACACAGCAGATGGAAGTAGAGGAACTGGGACTCAGACTGGAGTTGTGATGAGAGCCCAGAGTATCAGAGGGAGCTACCGAGGCCTGCCCCCCTCCCCGCCCCTCCCCCTCCCATTCCTCTCCCCTCCGCCTCCTCCAAGGAAGTGTCCCAAGATTCCTACACTGTGGTGACCTCTTTTACCCTTTGGGAACTCCCACCTCCAGTTTCTATACTCTCTGGCACCTGATAAACCTCCTACTTTGGGAATTATTTCCACATCTGCCTCCCCACAACAGAATTTAAGCTCTCCAAAGGTGAATCTGGTTATTTCTCATTTTAGAAACCCTGCAGCCCAGCTTAGACTACACAGAGCTGATGAAAGTCTGAGCAGTGCTGGAGAGTTCAGACGGAGGACAGGACCCTGGACAGCTCAGTGGGGATAAGCAGAAAATGGTGTGGCCTGAAGGGTTCTTTGAGGGTGCTGTCATTGACAATGACAGCCTGGAAATGAAGAGGAGGAAGGTGATTCAGACTACAAGGCCTAGCAACAATATTAACATCATAGCATTCTGTGCCGTATGGGCCAGGACAAGGAAGGTATGCTATGGGAATAACACGCGCTCAAGCGTCTCGACAGCACCGAGGTTTACCCATTGCTCCTGCAAAGCCTGCTGTGGTCCAGATGATTCTCCAGGACAGGTGTCCTCCGTGCAGACACTCAGTGAGCCAGGCCACTTGGACTCTGCAGCTCCAAGCATCGCTACACGAGGACTCCACAGTGGCAGCGGGACAAGAGCGTGTTAGAGGACTTGCGCCAGCCACGTCCCTTCCGCTCATATGTCATTGCACTGAACTGGTCCCAGATCTTTCTTTCATTAACAGACTGCTAGGACTGTATTGGAGAAGGCAATGGCAAGCCACTCCAGTACTCTTGCCTAGAAAATCCCATGGACGGAGGAGCCTGATAGGCTGCAGTCTATGGGGCCGCGAAGAGTCAGACGCAACTGAGCAACTTCACTTTTCACTTTCACACATTGGAGAAGGAAATGGCAACCCACTCCAGTGTTCTTGCCTGGAGAATCCCAGGGACGGGGGAGCCTGGTGGGCTTCCATCTATGGGGGTCGCACGGAGTCGGACACGACTGAAGTGACTTAGCAGCATGCCCATGGAGTCGGTGATGCCATCCAGCCATCTCATCTTCTGTCGTCCCCTTCTCCTCCTGCCTTCGATCTTTCCCAGCATCAAGGTCTTTTCCAGTGAGTCAGTTCTTCGCATCAGGTGGCCAAAGTATTGGAGTTTCAGCTTCAACATCAGTCCTTCCAATGAATATTCAGGACTGATCTTCTTTAGGATGGACTGGTTGGATCTCCTTGCAGTCCAAGGGACTCTCAAGAGTCTTCTCCAACACCACAGTTCAAAAGCATCAATTCTTTGGTGCTCCACTTTCTTCATAGTCCAACTCTCACATCCATACATGACCACTGGAAATACCACAGCCTTGATTAGACAGACTTTTGTTGGCAAAGTAATGTCTTTATGCTGTCTAGGTTGGTCATAACTTTTCTTCCAAGGAGCAAGTGTCTTTTAATTTCATGGCTGCAGTCACCATCTGCAGTGATTTTGGAGCCCCAAAATAAAGCCTGCCATTGTTTCCCCATCTATTTGCCATGAAGTGATGGGACCAGATGCCATGATCTTAGTTTTCTGAATGTTGAGCTTTAAGCCAAATTTTTCACTCTCTTCTTTCACTTTCATCAAGAGGCTCTTTAGTTCTTCTTCACTTTCTGCCATAAGGATGGTGTCATCTGCATATCTGAGGTTATTGTTATTTCTCCTGGCAATCTTGGGGAAGTGCAATTCCACATGCACAGAAGCTCTTAAACATCTTGTGATATGTGACAAACATTTCACATGTCACACCTCATATAACCCTCATGATGATTCCCAAGCACACACAACCCTGGGACAGTCAGTAGAGCTGAGGTCGAGGCCTTGGACTCTGGAGTAAGATCTGTGTTCAGATCCTAGTTCTACTGCCAAACAAGTGATGTCCTGGCTCCGTAAGTGGTGAGCTCCCTGTCACAGGAGGTATACAAGCAGAAGTGGAATGACCACCTTGATCATCACCATAACTGCACATTAATGTGAGATGTCTCCCAGAAGATACCTACATTTTATTTAATTTAAAATTATGTTTTATGGAAATAAAATTTATATACAGTGAAATACACATAATTTAAATGTGCTATTTGGTGAGTTTTGAGAAACACATACACCGGTGCCCCTGACACTCCAATGTAGCCATAAAACATTTCCATCACTCAGAAAATTTCCTCTTGCTCCCTCCCTGCTCCCCTCCAGAATCTCTTTAAAGGAGGAGGCTTAATTCTGAGAGAGGGCTTGACAATGGCGGGGGGTCTCATCAGAGCCTGGATGAGGATGAGTTGGGTCCAGTGCCTGGGGGCATATTTAAGGTGGTGCTCACCCTCAGGATCAGTTCTGCAGTCACCCGGTCCTTGGTCCTTAGTGAATGCCTCCTTAAATTTTCTCCCACTGGGGCCCTCACTCTCCTTACCCTAGTCCAGGTCCAGAATTTCAAGCAAGGCAGGAGAAATATTACGCTGGCCAAAAAGTTCTCAAGATAGTTTTGAAAAACCCAAATGAACTTTTTGGCTAACCAAATAAGATACCTGGAAACAGAAGGGAAAGGCCATTCTCGAACCCTTTCAAGTTACATGTCACAAGGCTGACTGCACCCCCTGAAATGTAGACCAGGCACCCATGAGCCCCCGAGGGGTCATGGCCTTGACCCGGGAGCACACCGCCCTCATGGATCGTGATGCTTTCTGATAAGAGTTCCCACTTGCTGAACACCCAAGTGCCAGGCCAGGGTAGAGGCTTTATGTCTGTCCAGCTCTCCATGCAAGCCTGAAAAGAGTGTCTTTGTATCCCCATCTTTCAATGAGAAAACTGAGGTTCAGGAAGGTAGGAGTGACTTGCTCAGAGTCACATGAGCAAGGACCGGTGGTGTGATTCAAAGCCAGTCCTCCCAGAGCCTGTTTCTCCCTCTGCCTCCCTGCAGAGCTCCAGACACAAGGACTGCAGGTGCGCAGGGGAGCCCCGAAGGCAAGGCCCCCCACTCCTACGTTGAACCCTCCGATCCACCCCCCCCCCATAAACTTGAGTGAGGGGCCAGGCCCCCCTGCAGCTGGGGGCAGCATCACCCGGTGCCTGCTTAGCAGCTGGGCGTCCTCGGTTCTGACAGCCTTTCTGTGGAGCCCGAGGGGTGGTTTGCAAACTTCGATTTATTTGCATACTCCCTAGGAAAAGCCTGCTCTTTTCCCACCTGCAGCAAACTCCAGGCTGATTACTTTCTCCTGGTGTTGGAGAGTTAATTACTCCCCCGCGTAGCCCGGGTGTTTATTTGTAATCAGCAGAGGGCTGGAAGGAGGGGGAGGGGACCGGCGGAAGCAGCTGTCATTTGCCCAGATTCCGAAGCCGCCCCACGGGGGCAAAAATGAGGAGGAGCCCCTCACAGCAGACCCGTGCCCAGGTCCCGGCTCTGGTCCCGGCTCTGCCCCCGGGCTTGACCCCCTGTTCAGGGAAAGGAGAAGGGAGATTGGACCTGAGGTACGGGAGTGGACAGTTGTGAGCTGCTGTGAGCAGCTGGCAGGACGGACGCAGAGGCTCAGAACATCACCATGAAGAAAGCAGCGCCTGGACCACAGGAACAGGATATTGCTACCCTAGACACCTTCCAGGACTGCCTTAGGGTGAGGCTGGGGGACAGAATCCCACCCCCAGAGACCAGAGACTGAAGCAGCTCTGCTGGGAACGTGAAAGTCGCTCAGTCGTGTCCCAACTCTTTATGACCCCATGGACTATACAGTCCATGGGATTCTCCAGGCCAGAATACTGGAGTGGGTAGCCATTCCCTCCTCCAGGGGATCTTCCCAACCCAGGGATGGAACCCAGGTCTCCCGCATTGCGGGCAGATTCTTTACCAGCTGAGCCAGCAGGGACGCTCTGCTGTGTGACACTAGAAGCTGATTGCCCTCCCTGAGCCTCTGTCTGTCCATCAATCAGTTCACTGGTGCCTTCAACAACAGCAGCCTCACTGGTGCCCTGGTGGGCAGTCACGTGAGCCAGGCAGGGGCCGTGAAAAATATCCATCTCTACTCAGAGGTAAGAAATACTCCTGAAATTCCCAGGTTGGAAATGATCTCTGCTCAGGGGAGATTTAGTGATCTTCCCTCCCTCTTACCCTGGCCCAACCCAACAAACCTGGACTTTCCTCCTTTCTACTACTCTGATCAAGGTGTCTAGAGACCCTTCAGCACCTGATCCCCACATGTCAGAAGCAGAGGGCAGGCGGAGACCACGTGTCAGGATTGGACAGACTCCCAGGTGCTGTCAGAGCTCCAGAAAGGTGCTGGACTGCTTGCCTCAGCTCATCCAAGGCACCCATGGAAACTGCTGAGTCTCTGGGCCCCACCCCTGAAATTCTGTTCAGGACAAAGGAGTGCAGCTTGAGTAATGGCATCCTTAACCAGCTCCCCAGTGGGGCTCTGACCCAGGGAACTACTATTTTGGTTCAACTCCTCCCTCCTTTTTTTTTTTTTACAAATAGGGAAACTGAGGCCCAGAGGGGTGATCTGTCCATGGACAACCACGGAACTGGGAGTCCCCTGCCTCCAGCCCATAGTGGCCTCTCCTGATGAAAATCTAAGGCAGGAAGAGTCTTGATGGGGATGGGGGTCAGAGTGAGGGAACCTGGCTGGGGGTCTTGGCTCTCCCACCAGAGCAGGGATCTTGGAGACCCTGGATGGAGATGAAGGCGCATCTTCCCCTTTGCCCTGGGAGGCAGAGAGGTGCACACCTTCAGCCCACCTCTTCCGACCAAGACAGGCTTCCTCATGAGCCAGGGAGAGGAGGGAGAACAGCCACTCACAGGCTGCATGACCACTGTAGGCTGCCAGATAAAATACAGGATGAATATATACATATATATATATATTTTAGTATAAGTATTCCTATGCATAGTGTTGTTTATCTGAAATTCAAATTGAACAGGCCATCCTGTATTTTTATTTGTTAAATCTTTGGCCACCTGATGAGAAGAGCTGACTCCTTGGAAAAGACCATGATGCGGGGAAAAAATGAGGGCAAGAGGAGAAGGGGGTGACAGAGTATGAGATGGTTGGATGGCATCATTGACTCAATGGACATGAGTTTGAGCAAACTGCAGGAGATAGGGAAGGATAGGGAAGCCTGGCGTGCTGCAGCCCCTGGGGTCGCAAAGAGTCAGACACAACTGAGCGACTGAACAACAAACAAAATCTGGCAACCCTAGACCCACGAGTCACTTTACCTGAGCCTTAGTTTCTTCATCTTGAAAAATGAGCCAATACACTACCCTGTAAGGATACTGTATAAGTTAAGTAAGACGATATATGTAAAACACTTGGCACAGGGGAGGTAAATTTGTGAAGTTGGCAAATCTTGCCTTCAGAGTCCCCATACCCAACATTTTCATCTTCACCATTCCTCTCTCCCTTCCAGAGTTCCTGTTTTAGCTCTGCAGGATTCCAGTGTGACCATCTTCAGAAAGCTACCTGATGCGGTGGAAATTACCAGCTTCTGGCTGTGTGACCTTGGGCGAGTTGCTTACCCTCTCTGAGCTTCATCTGTTAAAGGGTCTTATCGTAGCATTACCTCCTCAGGGTTGCAATAACGGAATTAGTATATAGAGCACTTGTGTTAAGTCTAGCAGCAGGGCTTACTAATTAGAGCCCATTAACACCTTGCAAATGCACTAAGACACGCCTTTAATTTTATCGTTTAACATAACATCCTTTATCCCCAGGGAAAGAATGAGTAAAGGTGGAAATGAGGCCAAGTGACAGGAAAACGAGGGAGGCAGTCCACGTGGTGAGCAGGGATGAGGATCTAAAGGTGAGGTGGGGTGGAGGCTTGGCCAGGCCCCTCTCCTTGCATCTGTGTGAACTTCTTGGAAGGTCGCATTAGCCAGGCCTTCTGGGTATCACATTCCCTGGATGTGGGATCCAGACATCCCTCGGGACCCAGATCCGGCCTCCACCAGGCAGAGGTGTGTCCTCCTGGCCGGCTCCCACAGCCGGCACTATCTGTTTTCCAAACTCACTCCTAATCCTCCTAATCTTTTTACATCTCACCTGCCTGCATGCCTGGTGGCTTCCATTAGCGCCTTTCCAGCCGGATCTGCAATCTCCATGTTGGGAACGTCTCCAAGAGCAGCTCCACCTGGCTCCCAGCAGGATTGGGCTTCTCCCTCCTGGGCAGCCAGGATGCTGGTCTCCAGCTGCAGCCAGCAGTTAGGGGAGCTTGTTTGCTTTTTTGGTTGGTTTTTTTTCCCCCCCGTATTTTCCTTACTCTTCCCCACAAAATAATTTTTGCTGTGTTTGGTCTTTTTTTTTTACTTCTCCCCCATCAAACTTCTCAACTGGTCTCCTTGCATGGGCAGCCTTGAGTAGGAGGTGGGAATTTTGCTAAGTGCCTGCCATGCACCAAATTCAAAGAACACTGATCAGAAGCCTCATCCCAGTCCGAGGGGTCAATGCCATCCCCAAATACCGGCGTTCTCTCCTGCAAGAGCACACAAGGCAGAAAGGGGGGAGATGCTGAACTTGAATCCACGCTGCCTCCATCTCCACAACAAGTTATTTGTCGTTTTGCGATCCCCTCCGTTTTTCATAAAACAATCCCCCGAAGCTCTTTTATCTGCTGAGAGAGGCAAAGAATAAAGTACAGGCACCGAAGACGTGTGGCAGTTTCTGACAGTTCCCTCCCCAATTCCCAAACACTCCCCGCACCGAGAAAAGAAACCCTGATCTTACGGGTGGAGGGAAGGAGAACGGAAGGAGAGGTTCTGAAGGCCCCCAGAGGAGGGGAAGGATTTCGCAAGAAAGACAAGATTAAGACAATCTCCATAATAAAGAGCCGGCCGGGAGCAGGAGAAAAAGTGGATCGGGTAGCGAGTCTGGAGGTTTGTGCTTTTGACGGAGAGGGAGGTGCGGGGTAGCAGATGAGAGTGAAGGGGTGTCCGTGTCAACGTCATGTCCCCCTTCCTGGGGTTCAGACAGTACCGTGGGGATTCGAACACACCCGTTCACAGGATGGCACAGGGAGGAGGATTGTCCGAGAATGTTCTTAGTGTTTTTCATCATAACCGAAAATTTCCATGAAAAGGAGCAGGGCTACACGTGGTGCTGCATGCGTAGGTACCACGGAGTACCGCTCAGCCAAACCGATACCGGCATGAAGCACAAGCAAGGCTGAATCTCACAAGCATGTGAAATGAAAGGAGCCAGACACAAAAGACACTGAGGGATTCTATTTACGTGAAGTTTCAGAACAGGTAGAAGCAACCCGTGGTGAGAGGTCGAATCCCTGGTCTCCTTGCGGGTAGAACACAGTCGTCCCTTTGTATCTGCAGGGGATTGGTTCCAGGACACCCCTGTGCCCCTTTGGAGACCCAAATCCAAGGATGCTCAAGTCTCTTCTATAAAATGGCGTATCATTTGCATATAACCTACACACATCCTCCGGTATACTTTTAATCCTTTCTAGATCACTTATAATACCTAATACAATGTAAATGCTATGTAAATAATTGTAAATACAATGCAAATGGTAGTAAATGGTTGCCTGCGTGTGGCAAATTCAGGTTTTGCTTTTTGGGGAACTCGCTGGAATTCTTTTTCACATATTTTTGATCCGTGGTGAGTGGGATCCGTGGATGCGGACATTGAGGGCCAATGGTACAACAGGAGGCACGAGGCAAGTTGCTGGGGTGATGGAAATGTTCTGTGTTTTGATCTGGGTGTGGTAAAGGGTGTCTTCATTTACATAAAAAGCCACTGAACAGGGGCACTTAAAGTTTGTGCGTTTTACTGTGTGTAAATAATACCTCCGTGTTTTTTAAATGCAACACAAGAACTTTAGAGTTACATTATATACACATCGGGCTATCTGCATTTTGCCTAATAAAATTCAGAGAGAAAGAACTAAAGATACCCATTAAAATATGGCAGGGGTTGCTGTCCATCCTTGCTGCTTCAGACCCCCAAGGATCCTATTCTGTAGCGTGCACTTGCGGCCCCGACCCCTCCACCCCTAACCACCCTCCCACACCCCGGCCCCACCCCTCCCCCACTGTCCACCTCAGATGCAGAGCCTCTTGTGGTCTAAACACCTCACCACTGAGTACAGCTCCAGTCTTTAAAGATTTAATTTTTTTAAAAGGGGGTATACATTAGCCAACTGATACTCCGCTGAAGGACTAGAAACCTGTTTTAATGTCAACGCTAAAAGTGACCGCATAGAACTATCCCGAAAAGGTATTAATGGTCTTCAACATGGTGCTTTCCTAAGAATTTTTTCCAAGGGTGATATTGCCCATTGACAATTATTGCTTCATATGCTGATTTTGGAATGCAACCCTTGAGAGGGAGGTGACGACTCCACCCCACCGGAAGAATCTGAGTAATTTAGAAATTATTTCTCTGATTACCCCCAGACCCTTGACTGCTCTCTGGGATGGAGCTCCTGGATCCTGACCTCACAAGCATGACAAGGGGTTTCCTCTCATCCCTCCACTCCCACCTCCCCTCCAGGACCCTGAGCTCTGGAGAAAATGAAAAAGACACCCTCCTCTTCTGATTGAAGGTGTCCCAGCTGTGACATTCATAGGGCTACTGCTGACCCATTACTTTTCACACTAATGATATGTTCATTATTATTGATGTCTTTCATTTCTTGGGAAGTGTTTATACTCTTGCAACAGCCTGATAAGTGAAATCATCCAACACTAGGAAATAAGGCAAATAGATAACTGGTGTCCTTTCAAAGTCAAATTAGAGTCATGTCTAACAAGCCCTCCTAAGGGTCACCTGACACTCCAGGGGAATGTCACTTTGCTTGACTTATTATTTACTATTGATTAGGGCCCAGGCTCTGTAAAGATAGCTGTTAGCTGGTAGAAAACTGATAAGTTGCCAATTATTTTTGTCTGGTAGAGATGCAAATGATTTCTTTCCAGTAGAGTAGATAACTCCACCATGATGATTTTATTGCCCTAAAGAGCATTAACCAGTTTTGTAAACTGCAAAAGAAAACTAACACATGCTCCCTATGCATTTCTTTTTTAAACTATTTATGTATTTGTCTGGCTGCGTTGGGTCTTAGTTGCAGCACTCGGGATCTTGGATCTCAGTTGTGGCAGGTGGGATCTCGTCCCCTGACCATGACTGAACCCAGGCCCCCTGCAGAGGGAGCACAGAGTCTCGGCCACTGAACTGCCAGCGTGGTCCCTCACTGCGTATTTCTACATGCATCGTGCATTTAATATTGTGAAAGTTATACTGAGAACCTTTCATAGTATTTGTTTCTTCCTATGCCAACTCTGAGATGGTGGAATCCTCCGAGTCCTTGACGGTGGCGTCCAGCCCGGGCCCGCGGCGGCGCGCCAACGAGCCCCTCACCTCCAGCCCCGGGCGGAGCAGCTCCCGGCGCACGGATGCCCTGACCTCCAGCCCTGGCCGGGACCTTCCCCACTTTGAGGATGAGTCGGAGGGACTGCTGGGCACCGAGGGGCCCCTGGAGGAGGAGGAGGACGGAGAGGAGCTTATTGGAGACGGCATGGAGAGGTATGCAGTTCCGGGCCCCGCGCTCCACGGCTTTCGCAGGGTGTGCCTTCGGTGTCTGGCCTCCCTTGTTTGGGGTCCTGGAGAAGCAGATACATCGGAGCCTCCTTGCCTTTGAGCACATTTTGGTCCAGTGTCCGGTGCGGGGGGAGACAGGTCTGTGGCGCCACAGCGTACATCCTTGTAACTTGCTGTGTCTACCTTAGACCAGACCCTACCTAAGGCCCGGGGAAGCCCCAGCTCCGTGAGATGTGCACCCAGGGGTCTCTCTAATCTGGGCACACGTTGGGGATCCCAACTGGGAAGGTCAAGAAGCAGGCAGCCAGGTTTCTCTGCAACTTCAGACAGACTGGGGGTGGGGGTGGGTCTGACTAATCGAGGTTTAGTTTCAGTTCAGCAAAGGATTACTGTGCCTAATCTGTGCCAGACCCTGTGTCCACCCTTAGTAATCGCTGTGGAAGCACGCACTCACGGCCACAGACGCTTAGTGCTGTGACCGCGGAGTAGGGCTCTGAGTGAGCCAGGCTGGGCCCCACTCCTCTCTGACTGTACGTTTGCCCCAGGATTGTCTGAACCCCCAGAGCCACACAGATGTTCTGCTCTGGGGCCCTCTGGCTCTGACTGGGGGGGCGCCAGCCTTTGTGTGTTCAGGCCACCCCACAGTCAGCGGGGCCCAGCGGGAGCGTCACAGGGACTTTGAAGGGCACTGCGGACCACTGGCGGAGAAGGCAATGGCAAGCCACTCCAGTACTCTTGTCTAGAAAATCCCATGGATGGAGGAGCCTGGTAGGCTGCAGTCCGTGGGGTCGCTAAGGGTCGGACACGACTGAGCGACTTCACTTTCACTTTTCACTTTCACACATTGGAGAAGGAAATGGCAACCCACTCCAGTGTTCTTGCCTGGAGAATCCTAGGGACGGGGGAGCCTGGTGGGCTTCCGTCTATGGGGTCGCACAGAGTCGGACACGACTGAAGTGACTTAGCAGCAGCAGCAGCATGCCAACTCTGTCATTTTCTGTATGATCTTGGGAAAGTCTTTCTGTTTCTGATCTTCAGTTTCTTCATCAGTAAAATGGGAGCAATCAGGCTGGCCGTTCTGGCTCTGACCCAGTATTTCCAACTCCTCTTGCAGGGAGGCAAGATTGACACAATGCAATCAAAGAAGACAGTGCTGGAAGGGATGTTCCAGACCAGCCTTCCTGCTTTCTCCCTCATCTTCTCCCTCTTCTTGAGAAAGTGAGGTTCAGAGAGGTTAGGCAACTGGACCAAGTTCACACAGATATTATTTATAACGATGACTTATTTTAATGTGGTATTTGACAGTATAAAATTCCTTTTGTGTGTGTTCATGCATGCTAAGTCACTTCAGTCGTGTCCAACTCATTGCGATCCTATGGACTGCAGCCTGCCAGGCTCCACTGTCCGTGGGATTCTTCAGGCAAGAATACTGGAGTGGGTTGCCATGCCCAACTCAAGGGGACCTTCCTGACCCAGGGATCGAACTCTCATCTCTTATGTCTCCTACATTGGTTGGCAGGTTCTTTACCACTAGCGCCACCTGGGAAACCTAAACTTCCTTATGGGTTCATATAATCCCTTGGCAATCCACCAAAGGGACTGTATCACCCTATTTTACAGGTAAAGAAACTCGAGATCCAGAGAAGTGATGTGGCTTGCCCAAGCTCATAGAGAGGTGCTAGCTTCCCTGAGCCCCTGAATCCTGAGGAGCAGGAAAGGGGCTGGCGGTAGGAGCTCTGGGCCCCCACCCTTAAGCCAGAGCATCCCCACCTGTCCTTGTTGTATGCACATCATCTGTCACACAAGGTTGCAAGAAAAAGGGAGTCCCAGAGGCTCGAAAACCCTGGTCCTAGGCTGTCTTCCCCTGCCCTGGTGCAACAACTCTCCCTCTTCTCCTCCTCCTTTTTCTCTCCTCCTCCCTCTGGAAAAGGAAACAAAGCAAAGACAGCAATGACAAAACACGGCCATGGGGAGAAGCAGAAAGACGTGGTCAGCCCAGGCCTGAACACACTGGCCTCCGGTTTGGGGGAGACAGAATCGCTCAGTCTAAAGAAAGGCGTTCTCGGGCTGGCAACGACAAAGGGAGCTGGGCTGACAGGTTGGGAGGCCCCCATCGGTGACCGTGAGCAAGACTGGGTGATTCCTCCAAATGGTGACTGCAGTTCTCTGGATGGGCATTTACTGCTGATTTTTATTTTTTGATTTTTAAATGTTGATAAAAGCTGATTATTAAGTGTCCAGTGTTTTGTATGTATGTCGCTAAAACTTTATACTGTTCAACAAAGTAGAATCTGTTGCTTCCAACTTATGAACGACAACCAAAAAATGACTGAGGCCCCAGGAAGTTAAGTACAGTTCCGAGGACACGCAGCGAGGAAGCAGCCGTCTAGAAAGCTGATGACCGAGCTGCTCGCTACTGCGTTACTGTCCTTGTTTCTCTGTGCCTTTCTGTATTGCCAGGCTTTTGGCAATGAACACGCGCTGCTTCCGTGATCGTGAAAAGGTCTTACAAGTCACTGATTTGAGAGAAGGTTCCTTCTACCCTGCTGCCCTGTGCCTCCGGGAGTCTCACTGCCCCGCCCAGGACCCTTCCTCCGCCCCCATCCTGGCAGCCTCCCGCCTCGCTGCCCTGTGCTTGCGCCAGCTGTGGTTGGGGTAGGATGTCCCGTGTTCCAGTCTTGCTGAGGTCTGCTCAAAATGTCCCTTGCTGGCCTCTGGCCCCCAGGGCGGTTCCAGGGAAGGAGAAGGAGAAGTGGGAAGGGAAGTGAAACTTGGCCCCGGGCCAGCACCGCCCTGCTGGGTGTCCCACAGGGGTCCCCGGGTGAAGGACCAGAATATCCAGTGCGTTGAAGACTGGACGCAGGTGAGGCCACCGCTGGGTGGGGAAGGTGGCTGTGATGTTTAGTGAGCCAGGGGAGGTGGCCCAGGAGACTGGATCGGGCAGGGAGGGAGGGAGAGTGCTGCTAGCTGGTTCTGTGCCAGGACAGGGCTGGGGGCACTGATCCAGGACCCAGAACAAGTAAATGGGGGGACCTTAACTCCAGAGGCTTGGGGGGAGGGGGGGAGGTAGCCACAGAGCCATCAGCTCTAACCAGAATTCCTGGGTCCTGGCCCCCCACCAAAACACAAGAGGCTGGGAAAAGGCTGAGGTGTCAGAGCCCAACAGAGGGGTCCCACAGAGAGGGCCAGTAGGGGACAGTCAGCTGTCTGTCCTCTGTCCTCTGTCCAGCTGTGTGTGGGGGAGGGAGCAGAGGTGTGTGTCGGGTGTTTGTGAATTCTGGTGTGGATGTGCAACTCTGCCATCTGGGTGAGAGAGTGTTAATTAAACAGAGAGCAGGAACTCAATAAATATTTATTCAGAGGAACCGATCATCTGTAGGGAGTATATGGCTGTGTGTGTTCCGGTGAGTGAGGGATGGAATATGTCCGTCGGAGTGGCCAGGGGTGTGTGGTGAACTTTTAAGTTTGCTTGTTGTGTTGTGTAGGTGTGTGAGGGCTAGCAGCTGTGTTCGTGTGTCTGCGTGTGTAACCCTATGGGTATGTTCAGTTGTGTGTGTCAATCTGTGGGAGTTTGTGGTTCTGCGTGTATGCTGGGGGGTCCTTGGAGCTGGGTGGAGGGTGGACTTCAAAGGCCCTGGGTGGGGTATGTGTGCAAAGGTCAGGGACATATATAGATGTCATGGGGGGGGCATGGTTCAAGCGTGTGAGTCGGGTGTGCGCGGTGTGTGGCGTCCAGCCTGCCCAGGCCCTGCTCTTGTCTCCACAGTGGGACCATGGAAGCCCCCCGGGGCTGGCTGGTGATCAGTGTGCTGGCCATCTCCCTGGCCTCCTCCGTGACCCAGGACGTATGCCGAGCCCCAGACGGGATTAACGGGAGCGCAGGAATACCCGGCCGACCCGGACGGCCAGGCCTCAAAGGGGAGCGAGGGGAGCCTGGTAAGCCCTGCCTCGGGACCCCAGCCCCTCCTCCCTGGGCCTGGGCTGGCCTCCTGGAGGTGGTGGCTCAGGGTGGCAGTGAGAAACAGGAGTCCACCTGGGCCCCCGCGTGAAGCCCTCCAGTCTGTGCTTGGTCCCCGGGTCTAGCCTCCTCCCAAGGCCACGGACAGTACACGGGGCCTCTCTGTATCCCCGTTAACTGCCACGTCCTCTTTCTTTGGCCTTGCTGTCCCCCTCTGCAGAGTAGGCCACTTCAAGCAAGGCCTATAAAAGGTCCTAGAGCTGAGCCCAGCCTTGGTATTTGTTCGACCCCCACAAAGACCAATGCCCTCGAGTGAGTCACTCACGCTCTCTGGGCCTCAGCTGCCTCATCTGTAAAAGGCAGGAAGGCCCCACCCAGCCTGTGGAGAGGGGTCAGTCCCTAACAACTATCCTTTTTGCTTCCAGCTTCCCTGCACGTCTGTCTCTGCCTCCCCCTTCCCTGCCTCCTCAAGCTTCAGAAACTCATATTCTAGAAAAAAGGCCAAGGGCGAAGGAAAAGGGAGGAGGGCAAGACCAGAGCTGGAAAAGATGGTCTCGTGTAATCACCCTGAGACTCCCAGTCCATAGACCACCAGAAAGATCTGCCTAGGCATTTGCAATGATCTGCACCCAGGCATCCTACAGGTAGTCCCTGAATTGGAAGAAGTCGAGGTCAATGGCCTGGCGGGGGACAGGGGGAGGTGTGGAGTGCCCAGCTGTGGGCAGGAGTGCAGTGAAGCCAGTGGACTGCCTTTTCCCAGAACCTGATCCCTCCCCAAGTGTCTGTTCAATTTCTCATTTTACAGACAAACAAGCTGGGGCTCAGAGAGGTTGAGACACTTGTTCAAGGTCACACAGAACCAGTCAGAATCAGTCAGGCCCAGACATTCCCCTAGACTCTTATCCCACAGCTATCTGGGGTCCCAGCCACCTCCCTGAGGTCTGGAGGATACCAGACTCTCACTCCCAACCTGACCTTTCTCCCCACAGGGGCCCCTGCCATCCAGACAGGCATCCGCGGCCTTAAAGGAGACCAGGGCGACCCTGGACCCCCTGGAAATCCAGGCAGAATGGGCTACCCAGGACCCTCTGGTCCCATGGGGCCCCCTGGCCTCCCGGGGTTGAAGGGCACCAAAGGCAGCCCCGGAAACATCAAGGACCAGCCACGGCCAGCCTTCTCGGCAGTGAGACCAAACCCTCTGACGAGAGACAATGTGGTCATCTTCGGAGAGGTCATCACCAACCAGGAGAACGTGTACCAGAACAACACGGGCAGGTTCCGCTGCTCCGTCCCCGGCTACTACTATTTCACCTTCCAGGTGGTGTCCAAGTGGGACATCTGCCTGTCCATCAGGTCCTCTCGGAGGGGCCAGATCCAGCCCTTGGGCTTCTGTGACTTCAACAGCAAGGGATTCTTGCAGGTGGTGTCTGGGGGCACGGTGCTGCACCTCCAGCAGGGAGACCAGGTCTGGATTGAAAAAGATGCCAGTAAGGGCCGCATATACCACGGCCCAGAGGCCGATAGCATCTTCAGCGGCTTCCTCATCTTCCCATCTGCTTGAGCAGGGAAGACCTCCCCCGCCCCCACCATGGCCTCTGCATCCTGCTGTGTGACCCTGGCCCACTCACTCTGCCTCTCTGGCCATCTCTGCTCTGCCCTATCAAGTGGGGATTCTGTTGGTTTAGCTGCCTGAACGGAGATCATGTCTTGGAACTCTTCCTGGAATAAATATCTGAATCCACATCTGCTGAGCCTGAAGTTCACTGGCTACCTTGGGCTTTGGGAGGGAGGCTGAAGAATGACAACAGTTATTTAAGTGCTTACAAGGCAGGCCCATATTTAGCATTTTACAGCGTCTATTTAGCAGGTCCCGGGAGCCCCATCAGCCTGGGCTCGAATCCTGGATCACCATTTGCTTAAATCCAATTATGTACATTTTATGTAGCTTTGGTGAATCTCAGTTTCCTGATCTGTAAAGTGGGAATACTGATGGTACCCACCTCAATGGGTTGTTGGGAGGATTAAATGACTTGATATATGAAAATTGCAGAGGAGTTCCTGATGCATTAATAAGGGGCTTCCCAGGTGGCTCAGACGATAAAGAATGTGCCTGCAATATGGGAGACCTGGGTTTGACCCTGGGTTGGGAAGATTCCCTGGTGGAGGGCATGGCAACCCACTCCAGTATTCTTGCTTGGAGAATCCCATGGACAGAGGAGCCTGGCGGGCTGCATACAGTCCGTGGGGTCGCAAAGAGTTGGACGCGACTGAGCGACTAAGGCCACACACGTACGTTTTAGCCTGAATTGTATTTTGTTTAGTCTTTACAGTTGAACTCTGAGTTGGGTATTATGACTGACCCCATTTTACAGATGATGAAACTGAGTAAGTGTTAAGGAGAACTTAAAGCCCAAGGTTAGCACGTAAGGCGGAGAAGGACATGGCAACCTGCTCCAGTACTCTTGCCTGAAGAATCCCATGGACAGAGGAGCCTGGTGGGCTGCTGTCCATGGGGTCGCACAGTGTCAGACACAACTGAAGCGACTTAGCATGCATGTATGCATTGGAGAAGGAAACGGCAACCCACTCCAGTATTCTTGCCTAGAGAATCCAGGGATGGAGGAGCCTGGTGGGCTGCCGTCTGTGAGGCCGCACAGAGTCGGACACGACTGATGTGACTTAGCAGCAGCAGCACGTAAGAGGCGGGGGTGGGTTGACCCCAGGTCCTGCTCATGGCCAAACATGTGTGTTTACCTGCTCCCCGCGCCAGCCTCCACAGCGCATGCCTGACACATGGCACATGTCCCTTCCGAGGCTGCACCAGAAAGGCAGGGGTTCAGAGACAGGGAGCACTTGATCCAAGGGCGTCCAGAAGTCCTCCCTGCCAGGCGTCCTAAGTCCAGCTCTGGACTCCTACCCCGGCAGGCGTGGAGGCTGGGCATGCATCCCGCTTGCACTGGGGCCTTGGAGGGTCTGGAATATTCCTGGTCCATTCCTGGGGTCCCACTTTGCCTATCCGGGTGCTGCTGAAAAGCAAAAGCCCCCTATGTCCTCTGCGCGTGAGAAGGACAAGGAGAGCAGAGGTTCAGTCCTGGACATGCCCTGTGCTTCTTTCCAAAGGAAGCCAACTTCACCTTTGTGCTCCTCATACTCACATGTAAACACACACACACAAGAATACATATCACACACTCGCACACACTTCCTGAGACGCGCCTGGACCCACATTCCTGGACCAAGACTCATTCACTCCTCACCCACACACCTGCTCCCTGAGACCCGCAGGGCACACCCCTGGACACACTACTTGTGCCTTCAAACCCGCAGACACACTAAGGGAAACGCGCGGCCACACCTGCACACCCCCGCCTCCGATTCCCCGCGTGCCCCAACCAGCCATCGGTAGTGCTCTCGCACACACGGGTCCCAGACGCAGCCCTGACACACAGGCGCACGCTCACACCTCAGCCTGCCCGTGCACGCGCCTGAGAAATGCCCTCGTTCTCTCGAGCATTGACCTTGGAGCCCTCACGCACCCCCAGCACCCCCTCACCGCCTTCCCCACACACTTGGGATCCTTTGGGGGGCTGTCTGGCCCCATCAACAGTCTTGGGGGATCATGGAGAAGAGAGTGGGGCTGCAGAGACTCTTAAGCTCCCCTCTGGCCTCCACTCTGCCCTGGTTTCTCCCAAGCCTGGGACACACACACGCCTGGAATGGGAAGCAAAACAGATCTGTGAGCTGCTGCTGTGTGCCCGACATCTCATAACCATCAATGCAGTTAATCCCAACAGAACAAGTGAGGACCCTGAGGCTCAGAGGACGGAGGCATCTGCCCAAGGCCCAGTGGCAGAAAGTGGCAGGGCCTGGATTTGAACTCTGCTTGACCCCAGACTGGAGGGCTTCTCTCATCGCAATGGGGCCCACAGACACCATCAGGGTGGAGGTCCTATAAGAAGCTGGAGACCTGGCTGTAGAAATGGTGCGGGGGGAGGCTACGCCGCTGCCTTGTACCCTAAATTCCATCCGCAGCCACCCCTCTTTGCCGAGGCAGATCACGGCCCCTTTAAGAGGAGGGGACCCAGCAGAATCCAGCTGGCCAGGCGGGCGGGGCGAGGGAGGGCCGCACGCGGGCAGAGGCTGCCACCTGCTGGACAAGCCGGACCAGGCGCAGAGGAGGTGACGGCCGAAGACACGCAGGGGTCTGGGTGCCCTCCTTTCTGCTTGCCCCAGCCCTCCACCCTCCTGAGGATTCCAGGGCCAAGTGCCCTCACGTTCTTGCTCTTGCTGCACACTCTGCAGCCCAGAACCACAGGGTGGAGGGCCAGCTGGGGAGACAGGCCCTGAAGGCGGCGGGGGCGGCCTTCCGAACTCAGCTCATGACTCGCACAGGGCTAGGCGCGGCGTGTGCATTAGCCCTGCCCTGCATGGAAGCTCCTGGAAACCCCACTTACAGAGGAGAAATTGACGCTTGGGGAGGTCAAACCACCCACTTACATGAATGGCAGGCTCAGAGTCAGGGCTGAAACGCTCCACTGCCCATTACCTCCTTCTTTCCCGAAATTTCTCAGGAGGAGAAGGGGAGAATGGACCTCTCTCAGCTCTGCCAGCCTGGCCCCGACTGGCAACCCCTCACCAGCCATAATGGGCTCTGAGAGCAGAGATGGGGTGCTGGGGATGGAGGTGAGGAACGTGGAGCTGGCAGGGAAGGTAGGTTCACCTGGGGCCCCAGCAGAGGAAGAAAGGCCAACATACAAAGCCTGGGCCTCCCCTACCCTATCCCACCCCAATATACAGATGGGAAGACTGAGGCCTAGGGCCACCAGTGCTTTGCTGAAGGCCTCCAGGCAAGGGAGCGGCAGGGCTGAAAGGAGACCCCAGAGGAGTCTGTCCGCGACAGCAGGCTGCCTTCTATCAAAGCTCACCCCCTCTGAGTGCACCCCCAAGTAGGGCAAATGGGAAGGTTGGGCTTCCCAGGTGGCACTTGTGGTAAAGAACCTACCTGCCAACGCAAGAAACATAAGGGATGTGGGTTCAATCTCTGGGTCGGGAAGGCACGGGAACCCACTCCAGTATTCTTGCCTGGAGAATCCTCATGGATAGAGGAGCCTGGTGGGCTACAGTCATGGGGTCGCAGAGTCGGACACGACTGAAGCAACTTAGCACGCACAGTGTGGGTGTTTCTAAGCAAGACCTGCCATTTGACAAGTGCATACAAGGCTTGTTTCTGGGGGCAGCTATGAAGCGGTCAGGGCAAGGCTTTGGACCCAAGAAACCACTCACTTGTGCAGCTTTGGACAAGGGTTTCACTTTCCTCAGCCTCAGTTTCCTCATCTGTAAAGAGCAGGCTTATAACGTCCTCCTGTGGATCTTGTGAAATAGCTGTCTCAGGCACAGTAAATGGCAACAAACAAGGATGGGCATTCGCTGGGCTGAACTTGACTCTAGAAGTCTGCCCAGGCAGCTGAGGTTCATACACACACTGATATACACACACACACACACACACACACACACACACATCCTTCACCAGATCCAAGGAAGTGGCCGTTTCCTTATTTCAGACATTCATGACCCAGGGCGCACACAGGGGTATCACCGTGGTCAGCTAGCTCAGCACCCAGAATAAAGTACTGAGTCAGGAAAAATTATGGGAAAGGGGATGTGGTTTTGAGGGGAGGCGGGGAAGGGGCCACCCAGTCGGCTCCGGGTCCTCCTGGCTGGGTCCACTCTGACACGGCGTCCTCTGGCCTTGGAGAAGCCGGTCTGAGGACCTCTCCGTAACCAGACCGGACACCTCCCACCTGTCCAGGTGAGGGCAGATGGCAGCTTTTCCCCGCTGCCACTTCCTAACACATGGCCTCAGGGGCAGCCTGACTTGGGACGGGAAGGAGGGTCCCTGTTTCTGCTGAGCCGGGGGCCTGAGCTTGAAGCAGGGGCCCCACCCCCCATCCATTGGGTGGCCCCCAGGAGCGAGGGGCCGGGGAAGGGAAGTCGGCCGCCAAGGGCTGAGAAGGACGGTCCCCTGGGGAGAGAGAGGGTGAGGAGGGTGGACCAGGGGCCAGCTCAGCTCCCTCCCCGTCCAGCTCCTTCCCCAGGTGGACATGGGGCCCGGCGCCTGGCCCCCACTCGTACTAAACCTGCTGCTGCTCCTGCTGGCACGGCCACTCAGGGGCCAGATGGACACACACTGCTATGGGATCCCCGGGATGCCGGGCCTGCCCGGGGCCCCCGGGAAGGATGGGTATGACGGACTGCCAGGACCCAAGGGTGAACCAGGTGAGTCTGCCGGCCTGGCAGGGAGAGGTCACCTGGGGCCTGTGGGCAGGGCTTGGACTGTCCATCTGGGACCAACCCAGGGGAAGGTGGACAGCAGCTTGATGGTGAGGAGGGTGATCCCTTTGGCCACACCCGCTCCCACGGCCAAGTTTTAACTCTTGTGGCAGGTCTGGCCCCCTCTGCCCTCAGAGCCCAGGCCTCAAGTCTCCCTAATTCACCTCTTTGCCCCTCGGACTTCCCATCTGATATCAAGGAGAGACCTAGAGTGCCTGTCTGAGAAGGTGGCAGGGAGGGTCCCAGGAGATAATCCAGGCGAAAGCTTTGGCAAACTTCTAAAACACTTTGCTACTGTTTTATTCCAATCCTTCCACAGCTTGTCCTCTAACATGAACCCCAGTGACTGTAGCCCAGATGGTCAGGGTTCAAGGCCCAGCCCCACCGCTTCCCCACCCCCCACCCACTGTGTGTACTTGCCCAACTTATGTAGCCTCCCATTGCCTCAGTTTCTTCATCTGCAAAATGGGGAGATGGTAGCGCTTGTTGCACCCCTGTGATGATTAATAAGATTAAATAGAAAACAGCATGTGGTAGGTATCTGTAAGTGCAGACTCTGGTCGTTGCTGCCCTTGTCATCCCTGTCTTCATCAGGGGTGTGTGCTCCCCTCCCTCCCTAGGGCTCTGGGTAGTTGGAGGGGTGGGGAGTGAGGAGTCAGGGTCGCAGTCACAGAATCACCTGTTCGAGATTCGCAGGCAAGCCCCAGCATGAGTGAAGAGGGCTGAGGACGTGAATGGGCGCTGGGTGCTGGGTGAGAGCCGGAGTCTGGGGGCACATTGTCTGGCGGTGGGCACACCATCCGGGGGGTGGAGTGTGTTCAAAGTGGGTGTGAAGGGGGCTGGGGCGGGGGTGGGCAGAGGTGACAGAGGTGGCAGAGGCATTGGGCGAGGGAGACCAGTGGAGATGGATGTCCTTAGGAATTTCCCACTGTCACTTGCCCACCTGGAAAGAGAGTGGAATTATACCAACATTCCAGAAGGAATCCTCCAACTCAGCCTGAGTCAAAGGAAACCCCCCGATCTGCCATTTTTCCAGGACCCTGAACTTCACCACTGCCTCTGGCTATCTCACTGCCCAGGCTGGTTGATGGGCACCGAGCTCCTAATCTGTGCGAGACACAGGTTCCAAGTGCTCTCCATAGGTTGACCGCTCAGGGTGGAAAAAACTAATTCTATTTTACAAATGAGAAAGCTGAGGCCAAAATCCTTTGAAGACATGATTCACCCCCCTTTATACAAACGTCGAAGCTGAGCTTCTGGGAGATTGAGCCACTGGCCCGAAGTCACACACTGGGATCCTGTTGGATTCCCGAGGCCACACCCTCCAGCACTACCTATGAAGTGCCCAGCACACGCATGCTCCCACCCCACTCTGCTAGCCACTCTGGGGGAATCCCTTCCATCATACCTTTATCTCACCTGGGCGAACAGAGGCTCTGGGAGGGGAGGTCACCCGCCCGGGATCACACAGCCTGAAGCCCGGGTCCACTGGGCTCTGATTCTCTTCTCCTAACCTGGGTTCTACACAGCCCACCAGTTGCAGAGAATTCTGCTACAATGTGTCTCCACCGACACCCACCATAAAGGCAGTCAGAGGGGAAACAGCCTTGAGGGCCAACAGGGGTGGTCAGAGAGGGCTTCCTGGAAGAGGAGACTGGAGTCAGGCCCTGAAAGATGAGTATGGTTTGGACAAGGGGAGAAGAACCTCACAGAAGCGCCGATAACCAGGGCGGCAACAAGCATCAGACACTCGAACTGGGACTCAGCCAGACTTGACTTTTTGAGTCCTGACTCCAGCTCCTACTGGTGGCATGGCCTTGGGAAGGTCTCTGACCTCAGTTTCCCTATCCATAACTTGAAGGAAATTGAGCTGGGCCAGCTGTCAGGGGGACTGAATTGGGCTGAGAGGGGGTGGAGGAGCTGGAGAGAGGCAGCCTGGAAGGCTCCATCCGGTGGACCCCATGTGCCAAGCTGGCCTGAGTGGTTCCAGATCAGACATAGAAACCAGTTTTGTGGAGCTCTGAATCTTGCAAAATTCCGAGGACCCTCTTTAAGAAAAATAGTGCAAAATTAGGGATACATTTGATGTGACGGGGGGAAGTTACACAAACCTCCAAAAACTACAAAATTGTGTTAGAACTGCATACACAAACAGGGCATGTAAAAGAGGAGCTGTGGTCAGTTTCTCGATTTTGGTTTCACACTTTAGTTCTGCAAGATTGGGGAAAACTGGGTAAAGAACACACAAGACTTCCTTATCCTTTTTTTTTTTTCAACTTCCTGTGAATTTGTAATTATTTCAACATAAAAAGTTGAAAAACTTATATAAAATTACCCAAAGGACCTTGATGGGGTCAGTGCAAGTTAATGGGGCCTAAAGTTTAAGTTTTAGGAGCTTTCCAGAAAATCTGCCTCTGACCCATCTTTTGATTTTTTGTCAAGAAAAACTAGGAATGTAGACTTTTAAGTGAGGAGGTATCTAAGGCCACGTGGTGTCCGTGGGCTAACAGTTGTGGCCTCTGGCACACTCTCTGAGATCCAGCCCCGCTCTGACACCTCCTGAGCTGCCTGGTCCTACCCTCTCCATCACAAATGTGGGAACTGAGGCCAAGTTAGGGCTGAGTCTTAGCCAAGGTCAGAGGGCAAGACCATAGGGAAGCAGGATTTGAACCAAGGTCTCCCTCCCCTCCTATTCCCTGCACAGTGCTCCCAGGTGGATAGGCCGTCATCTGGGGGAAGGAGCGTCCAGGGACCAAGCCCCGGTGGATGGCCCCTGGAGGACCGTCGGGTCCCTCTTCCCGTCCGCTGCCCCATCACTGCCTTCCCACCTGCTCTCTCCCCAGGAATCCCAGCTACCCCTGGGACCCGAGGACCCAAGGGCCAGAAGGGAGACCCTGGCACACCTGGCTATCCTGGGAAAAACGGTCCCATGGGGACCCCAGGGATTCCGGGGGCTCCCGGCACCATGGGCCCCCCCGGGGAGCCAGGTGTGGAGGGTAGGTACAAGCAGAAGCACCAGTCGGTGTTCTCAGTCACACGGCAGACTGTCCAGTTCCCGGTGGCCAACAGCCTGGTCAAGTTCAACGAGGTCATCACCAACCCGCAGGGGCATTACGACAAGGACTCTGGCAAATTCACCTGCAAAGTCCCGGGCCTCTACTACTTCGTCTTCCACACGTCACACACGTCCAACCTGTGTGTGCTGCTGTACCGCAGCGGCTTCAAGGTGGCCACCTTCTGCGACCACATGACCAGTAGCAAGCAGGTCAGCTCAGGTGGCGTGCTGCTGCGGCTGCAGGAAGGCCAGCAGGTGTGGCTGGCAGTCAACGACTATAACGGCATGGTGGGCACAGAAGGCTCTGACAGCGTCTTCTCCGGCTTCCTGCTCTTCCCTGACTAGGGTGGGCAGGTCTGCTCTGGTCCCCGGGGACCACCCCATCTCCCCTCAGCTTCCCCACGAGAACCCGCTGTGCTGCATCCATGCTCAGGCCCCTCGTGCCACCAAGGGACGCCGCCTCCTCCAGGAAGCCCACCCTGCCCTCCTGCCCTGAGTTCTCTCCCTCCTCCTCTGGTATAGTCATTAGTGTTTTCCAAGTCCGGGAAGAGGCAGGAGGCACATAAATAAATAACTAAATCAACAGCTATGCGCGGCTCTGAATCCTCACTGCCAATTCCCTAAAAAGCGATCCCCTTCATCTCCCACTGTGCACCTGTCACAGCCATCTGTGGCCTCCAGATTCAGGCATCAGTAAAGCCTGGTGCCAAGGTTGAGACGCTCGGCACCGTTTGGCCATTCGGGAGAGCTGCTCAAATGTGGCTGAAAGGCCGCAAGGGGTCCCCAAGGGGGTGTCTGCTGTCACTTGTTCATGCGAGAGGCACACCGTCTTGAAGACGCACGCTCACAGGCGAACAGGGACGTGTTTGAGTCCACAGCCTGTGCTGGCCCCTGCCGAGTTTCTGGAGCGCCCGTCACAGGAGGGCTTTGGGGCTCGGGCGGGCGCAGCGCAGACACAGACAAGCTGCGCAGTGGGCTTGCGCTGAATTAACGAGGGGATGGGGGTGAGCGCGTGAATGAAGAGAGGGTAAATGAACGGCTAAAAGCAGTAAAGAGAATCGCAACAGCTAGCATTTCCTGAGCACTTACTGTGCACCAGGCCTGATGCTGCCCCACCTATCAAATCATTTCACTTCCCGAACTATGCTCTGGACGGGCATGGATGGGTGAGGGAGGATCTGACTCTTGGAATCTGATTTCCCCTGAATAACTGAGACTCTGGGGGCCCCCAGGAGATCATCCAAAACCATGGCTTCCCATAAGCCATCTGGGCTTCATTGTGAGATTCCTGATGGTGGGCTCAGCTGGGTCATCATGTTGGAGAACCAGGAAGCTGGCTGTCAACTGCTGCACTTTCACTGTGCCGACCACCACAAGGGGTTAACAGCTCAGGTTCAAAAAGATAAAAAGTGTAACTTTCCTGCCCAGATTGTGGCTCTGGCCTCAGAGCCCAGTGAGACCCGAGCCTCACTCAGGCCAGGGAGAGCCATCATAACCCGGCTGGGGTCTCAGCTTGGTTCTGCAAGGTCCTGTGGAGCTCACAGAGATTCAAGATGAGCCATAGCAGCAGAGGCTAGAGCCCAGCTTTCCACCCACCTCCATCCACTTTGGCTCTTTGTTCCCGAAAGCTGCTCTCACACCTCCAGAGGTTTACCCAAGATGTTCCTTCATTCTGCAGAGCTCCTGCCCCACTCACACAGTCCACTGAGATAATACACACTCAGCTGTCAGGAATCAACACAAAGATCACCTCCTCCATGAAGCCTTCTTTGATTCTTCCCTTCGTGTCCCCACAGCGTCCTCCACCGACTTGGACCACAGACCCGTGACTTGTTAGAACCCAGGTTTCCAAATCTGGAGGTGAAACAAAATTACTGTGGATTTATTTACAAAACAAAAAGCAGATCTCGGGACTCAGACCTGTTATAGAAGTTTGTGAAGACTACTATATCCAGCAAGCTCCAGGCTCTTACATCTCAGGAGTGGGTCATAGAAGAGCTCTTGGAACTGGACAGACCTGCATTGACCTGTTTCACCAATCAACCTATTCTCAAGAACTGAAAGCTACTCAAGGCTGCTTCAAGGGCCACAGTGACTTCAGAGGCAGTAGCAGCAGTGTTAGGTTCCTATGGAAGCGCTCCTAGGGTGTTTTCCTGGGGGCAGTGGAGGCTCTCACCGCAGGGCCAGGACGGGTCGGGTTCATGTTCTCATCATAGCGTGGGGATCCAGTTCAGTCCCTGTTAGCTCCCTGAGATCTCTCTCACCCTGCTCAGCACCGGAAAAATGGCTGAAGCTAATAAGCCCGTGATGAAGAAAGCTTCACAATCTCTTCCTTTGGAGAAGAGCAAGAGAGAAAACGAACAATTCCGTAAACTCTTTATCAGCGACTTGAGCTCTGAGACCGCAGAAGAAAGTCTGTGGAACTATTATCGGCAGTGGGGATATCTTACAGACCGTGTGTTAATAAGGGACCCTGCCAGCCAAAAATCAAGAAGATTTGGTTTCATCACGTCTTCCCCATGGCTGAGCTGGATGTCGCCATGGCGGCCAGACCTCATTTCATTGATGGGAAAATGGTTACACCCAAACGCGCTGTCCCAAGAGAGGAGCATGGAAAGCTGGGGGCTCTCATCACCGTGAAGAAGCTATTTGTCGGCGGAATTACAGAAGACACGAAGGAACGTCATCTTAGAGATTACTTTGAGAAGTATGGGAAAATCAACACCATTGAGATAGTTACTGATGGACAGTCTGGCAAGAAAAGGGGCTTCCGATTTATTACTTTTGAGGACCATGATCCCGTGGATAAGATCGTGCTGCAGAAAAATCATACCATCGATGGTCATCGTGCAGGAGTAAGAAGGGCCTTGTCCCAGCAAGGGAGGCAAGAAGGCCAACATTTGAGAAGTCGAGGAGGAGGCGATGTTGGTTTGGGGTATTTTCCTGGTTTTGGAGGAGATGTGGGAGCAGGATGAGGGAGGAACCTCAGAGGAGGATCCAGGGGGTATGGAAGAGGATGTCAGTTTGGGGATGGCTCTCACAGGTATGGAGAAAGAGCTGGAGGTGGCAGCTGGGGGGTTAGGCCTGGTTACGGGGCAGGACGAGGAGGGTGCGGTGGCGGAGGGTCCGTAGATGGTTACCAGGATGGGAGCTTCAGAGCCCGTTCTGACAACTATGGAGGAAGAAGTTACCCAAGTCTCAATGACAGCGATTTGGCAGTCAGAAGCAGAAACCCCCTAAGTACGATTTACTGAAGAGTGGGACATTGGGAGATAGCAGGAACGTTGGCGGGTCATAAACTGGAGGAGACCACGACCCAGGAGGCAGCAGAGGACGTGGGAGTTACGGAGAGACAAGACAGCGGGGCCTTCTCAGTGGCCGTGGGTTTGCCTGTACGCAGAGCAGAATCACCGCCCAGAGGGGAGAGAGTAGCTTCAGATGATCAAAATAACAGCACTAAAGAAACTCTTGGCTCGGTCATGCATAGAGCCGCAGCGACACGGCCGAAGACACCAGAGCTAGTACCGAAAGCCTCTTTGTGAGTGGACTCAGCTATGTAGGAGCACTATTTTTCTATGGAGGAAAGACTTTTTAAAAATGCTTTTGAGATGGTTTTTTAGCTTTTGAAATGTTCTTTCTTTCCAGCAGTCTCCGGAAGAGTGTAGAACCATCCTTTCTTTGATAATGTCCCATTTCCAAGTTTCAGTTGACATTGAAAACCTTTTTCAAGATTTTTCTCGAAGTTTTGAAAAACTTCGAATCAAGGGATAATAAGACATAATATCATTCTTCTTAAGACATGTATTTCATGTCTAGAGTTAAGAAGCTATTTTACATTTAAGATTTAATAAAATAATTCACAAAGTAAAGCAGTAGTGGTCTGTCCTCTTTGAATGTTTTGCATTTTTACCTTTTAAATATTTTTCTTGTTTTAGGATGTCAAAGTTTGAACTGTGCGGTGTGATGATACGACTTACATATATTATGAAATGATTACCAAAAAATTTTTTTCTCATGATGATGAATATTCTTCAGACTTACTCCCTTAACCACTTTTGTAATACCCTCCAGCTGTGCTAATTTTGGTCACCCTGTTCATGATATCTTTTATAATGTTGAACAGCATGTCAGGAACTTATTGGTCATTTGTACATATTTTTTGGATAACCGTCTGTTCAGTTCCCTGGTCCACACCACAGTTTGATATCTGCTATTGTGGCGTATAAGTTTTTGTTACCATTGCATGTTTTGTGTTTATCTTCTAACTGGAAGCTTGTACCTTTCAACAACCTTCATCCTATATTTCCTTCCACCTGTTCTCTGCCCTTGGGAACCACAAACATGATTTTTTTTCTGAGTTTAATTTTTTGGATTTCACAAATAAATATGGTCATATCAAAATACAGGTTTGGGGACAACAGAGATGTGGGTGGGCAGGCGGTTTGTGAAGTCAGCGGATATCGCCCACCAGTTGGCTTTTGTGCACTTATTTCCATGTAAGCCTGCCTCCCTACTGGACCATGAGCGTCCTAGAGGGCAGGTCCATTTGACACACACCTGGCTCGCGCATAGGAGGGCATGGGCAACGGGTCAGACAAGGAGGAAGGAGAGATGAAGACACACAAAGAGCAGAGGCCAGGCCCCGGCGCCCAGGCTGGTTCACAGGGTCTGTGAGCCTCTGGCGGGGACAAGGCGGAGGTCACAGGGCCAACCCACTCACAGCGCGCCTCCAGCAACCATGTAGCAGGCTGCCCGGCAGTGCCTCAAGTGATACATCTTTCTGCTCGTTCCTCTTTTGTTTAAAAAAATCAATACACCGTTCATGTAGGCCTCGGTGTCAGATCAGAGACCTGTACTTTGGAAGCGACCATTTTTGTGCCATTTCTATTTTCCATAATTGTTTCCTTGTTGCTCTCTCTTTGTCAGGAGGGACCGGCCTTTGAAAAAATGCCAGTTTTTCTGCTGGGCTGAGGGGAGCTGGTGAGGGCTTCCAAGGGCAGAGGCAAGGGTGGAAGAGGGGCTGGAATGAGGCATCCCAGGGGGCAGAGGGCCTCTTTTAAGCCCACGGGGTGTGGAGGGGCCTTAGGCTTCTTTTTCCATCAATCCCTCTCTACCAGGGAGGAAAGTCAGTGATTTATTTTTTAAAGATTTATTTATTTATTGGCTGTGCTATGTCTTCTTTGCTGGGTGCAGGTTTTCTCTAGTTGCAGCGAGTGGGGTTACTCTCTAGTTGCAGTTAAGTGGGCTTCTCATTGCAATGGCTTCACTTGGGCTCTAGGGCAGTGGGCTTCAGTAGTTTTGGCGCACGGGCTTAGTTATCCTGTGGCACATGCAATCTTAGTTTCCAGAGCAGAGGTTGAACCCACGTCCCCTGTATCAGAAGGCAGGTTCTTAACCACTGCACCATCAGGGAAGTCCCAAAGTCAAAGACCAGCTGGGTTTCCCAGGTGGCACTAGTGGTAAAGATTCTGCCTGCCAATGCAGGAAACATGAGATGCAGGTTCCATCCCTGGATCAGAAAGATCCCCTGCAGGAGGGCATGGCAACCCACTCCAGTATTCTTGGGCTTCCCTGGTGGCTTAGACAGTAAAGAATCTGTCTGCAATGCGGGAGACATGGGTTTGAGCTCTGGGTTGGGAAGATCCCCTGGAGAAGGGCATGGCAACCCACTCCAGTATTCTTGCCTAGAGAATCCCCATGGACAGAGGAGCCTGGCAAGCTGCAGTCCATGGGGTCGCAAAAAGTCTGACACAATCGAAGCGACTTAGCATGCACACATACAGGAGACCAGCTGGCTCTCACTCAGGGGCCAAGGGTCTCCCTAGCTCCTGACTTCTAATCCAGGCATGGCTCCTGTGCATACAGGCTCCAAGATTTCTGTCTTCTCTTCAGAGAAATGATACTACTCTCAACTTTGCATTGGTGCCTACCAAGGACTGGGTGCTCAGCTAAGCCTTTGACATGCAGGGCTACCTCACTGGCCCCCCACAACCTCTCCAGGATGTAGGTGCCCAGGTCCCTGGTTCATACGTGGAGAAGCTGCCTGAGGCCACAGAGCTAGAAAGAGGTAGACCTGGGACTCAAACTTTCATGGGGCCTATTCCAACCCTCCTGGCCCCAAACTATGCTCCTTCCCATTCTTAGGTTCCTTCTGCCTCTATCTCAAGTTCAAGTTCATTTTTCCCATTGTCACCAGCCACTAAATTACTGGAGGGTCTATATATTTGCTTGGGCCCAGAGACCCTTGGGTTTTATCAAATGAGTCTCTCACCCACTACAATAAACACTTCATTTCCATCAACCAGCGACCACAAATGAAATTGTTTTCTATCTCCAAGCACTGATGTCAAGAGAGCCCTCCTGACCTATGACAGCTCCTGGGACTTGCTGGGCAAGCATCCTTGAGAGGGGCCTCATGTTACCTTGGATGCAACCTTAGTGAAAGGGCTTACATCTCAGCACCAGGGATGCCTGGCTCTGAGTTCTGCACTTGCCACTAGGATGAGGCACAGGTTCCAGTAGCCACTCCCAGTGACATTCATCACAGGAGCAATGAAACCATTGTGTCCCTTGATGTTTAATACCAGGGCTTCCCTGAGAGCTCAGTTGGTAAAGAATCCACCTGCAATGCAGGCGATCCCGGTTTGAATCCTGGGTTGGGAAGATCCACTGGAGAAAGAATAGGCTACCCATTCCAGTATTCTTGGGCTTCTCTTGTGGTTCAGCTGGTAAAGAATCCGCCTGCAATGCAGGAGACCTGGGTTCGATCCAGGCTTGGAAAGATCCCCTGCAGAAGGGAAAGGCTACCCACTCCAGTATTCTGGCCTGAAGAATTCTATGGACTCTTTAGTCCATGGGGTTGCAAAAACTTGGAGAGTCCCTTGGACTGCAAGGAGATCCAACCAGTCCATCCTAAAGGAAATCAGTCCTGAATATTCATTGGAAGGACTGATGCTGAAGCTGAAACTCCAACACTTTGGCTACCTGATGCAAAGAGGTGACTCACTGGAAAAGACTCTGATGCTGGGAAAGATTGAAAGTGGGAGCAGAAGGAGATGACAGAGGATGAGATGGTTGGATGGCATCACCGACTCAATGGACAGGAGTCTGAATAAACTCCAGGAGTTGGTAATGGACAGGGAGGCTTGCCATGCTGCAGTCCATGGGATCACAAAGAGTCGGACACAACCGAGTGACTGAACTGAACTGATGTTTAATACCAGTCTCCCCCAGTAGAAGAGACATTCCCTGGGGGCCGGAGCCAGGGCTCATTTGCTTGTGGCTCCATCTCCAGTGTACATAGAGAGAGGCTCATGATAAACATTTGTTGAATGATAACTTTCTCCCCCCAGGCCTCAGTTTCCTCATATATAAAGTGAACAGCATGGGTGGGGTGACCATGCCCACCCAAGTCCTGCTCTCCTGGAATCCTATGATGCCAGGATCAACAAGCAGCAGGATCAGGTCCACTGGAAGAAGAGAGAGGGGTGTAAATAAATAATGACCACATTTAAAATTCACTTTTCATTGTTAGATTACTTTCTGAGAACAGAAAAAGAGCAGGGCTGTAGAAGAGAAGCAAAGCAGAAGAGATTAGCCCAGAAAGTGGGGGCCTGGGACACAGTTTGATACTAACAATTAACATGTGCACTGCACTTTACAGTTTATCCTCCTCTTTCTCCTCCACTATCCCATCTGAGCTCCACAGTGCCCTGTGCAATCTGAAAAGCAAGTGCAATTATGGTCCCGTCGCACAGCAGAGGAAATTGGAGCTCCCAAGTGTTCCCTGGTGGCTCAGTGGTAAAGAACCTGCCTGCCAATGCAGGAGATGCAGGTTGGATCCTTGGGTCTTGCCTGGGAAATTCCATGGACAGAGGATCCTGGTGTGCTACAGTCCATGGGATCGCAAAGATTCAGACACGACTTAGCAACTAAACAACAACAACAAAAAACTCATTTTCTTTGGAATCCTAACTCTGTAAATACAGCCACTAAAATCCTCTTGCAATGCAGGAGATGCGGGTTCGATCGCTGAGTAGGGAAGATCTCCTGGAGAAGGAAATGGCAACCCACTCCAGTATTCTTGCCTGGAGAATCGCATAAACAGAGGAGCCTGGCGGGCTACAGTCCATGGGGTTGCAAAGAGTCAGAAACGACTGAAGCAACTAGCTAAAACTGTTTAGCTGCTAAGTGGCAGAGCCAGAATCTGAATCAGGGTTTCTGACTGCAAACCCAGCCCTCAGGCAGCAGGCCGGCCGCATCTCCATTTCGTGGAGGAACACCGAAGTTCCTGCAGAAGTTCATGAGGTCAGGGGCCTTGGCAGGCACTCCCCGCCCCACCCCCACCATTGTGGACATTCCCCTGGAACACCCAATTCCTCCCAACAGCTGCTGAGCTGGCAAAACCAAACTGGCCACCCATCCATCCTATTTACAGTAAACCCCTCCTGATTGCAGAAATGGGACCTGAAACTGCCTGAGGACAGCAGAAAGAGTGAGAGTGGGGTCAACAGGGAAGGAGGCTGGCCTGCCGGGCCCCAGGGAGGGTGCCGTCAGGGAAAGGCCCCTCTCATCTCTGGGGAATGGAACTTCCGCTTTGGACGGAGAGCAGGAGGCTCCCGGCACCCGGTCCCACTCTGCCCAGCCCAGCGGCCTCAGAGGACACAGGCTCCCAGGTGAGGACGGGGCTTAGCAATAGGGGGACCGGCTGGCATGACCAATACCCTGGAGGGTGGTGCTTCCTGAGTGTAGGACCGCACATTGTCTGTCTCAGAGCCACCTGCAGGGTTGGACAGTTAAAGTTCCTGCACCCTATCCCAGACCTTGGGAATCAATTCCTCTGGGGGGTCAGCTTGGAAGTCTGCTGCTACCTGGGGACCCGGGGAGTGGGGAGGCATCGGAGTAAAGGCTCTGGGGTCACCGAGACTGGAGCTGAGCCCTGCTTCTGCCTCTCAGGAGCTGGCGATCTGGGCCAAGTGACATAACCTCTCAGCCTAGATCCTCTCGGGGGATAACATAACTTTTCAGGGGTGCTGTGAGCCCTAAAGGAGATCAGCTCAGCCTCTGCTTAGCACACTGCCTGGCTCAGGGTATGTCAGAGGCAGAGGTGAAACCAGAACCCAGGACCCCCTCCGCCCACCCAGCCTTTCTCTGACACCTGCCTTCTCTTATTTCCTCGCAGTCTGGTGAGAAAGCTCTGTTAGCCTCTTTCAAGGAGGAGGTGGGGTGAAGGCAGGTGGAGATGCGAAGAGTTATCAGTTAGCGTTGACACAACTCAACGATGCTTGTGCAGGAGGGTGCGGTCAGGCGCTGCGCTAGAGACCGAGTTCCTTCTAGGCTCCATCTCATGTAATCCTCTGGCAGCCCTGTCAGGTGGAAATGAACTTTGCCAAAGTCTCAGGGAGGTTAAGGTACTTGCCTGAAGTCATGCAGCAAGGTGGAAGCAGAGGGGGAGTTCAAGGGCAAACTGGTCTGACTCTAAGTCAGGGGGAAAGGGGCTGTTGGAGCTGGAGGAAGATAGATGATGCCAGGAAAGCCGTGAGGAGTGAGGCGCACGGTGGTGATGGATGCTGAAGGCAGAGGGTGCTCAGATCTGCTGAGTGTTAAGTCTTGGCCCAAGTCTAAGATTTGGTGGCCCCTGAATTGGGCCAGAACCCAGATCACCCCACTCCCCCACCCCACCTCCAGCTTCCCCAAGAGACCTGAGTCTCATCATCAACCCCTACCCCTACCCCACCACCCTAGCAGCCAACCACAGCTCCCCCCACTCCTGTGCTGCCTGCACCTGACAGACTCCCTCCCTGAGCCCAGTCTCCCAAATGGACCAAATTCTTTCTTTAGTTTTCCAAGCATCCTCTGTGGTGTCCTGAAACTTGGGGATTCCCAGATGATGGTGATAATTTAAAAATAGCTAGCATATTAAAAAGCAGAGACATTACTTTGCCAACCAAGGTCTGTCTAGTCAAGGCTATGGTTTTTCCTGTGGTCATGTATGGATGTGAGAGTTGGACTGTGAAGAAAGCTGATTGCCGAAGAATTGATGCTTTTGAACTATGGTGCTGGAGAAGACTCGTGAGAGTCCCTTGGACTGCAAGGAGATCCAACCAGTCCATTCTAAAGGAGATCAATCCTGGGTGTTCATTGGAAGGACTGATGCTAAAGCTGAAACTCCAACACTTTGGCCACCTCATGTGACGAGTTGACTCACTGGAAAAGAGTCTGATGCTGGGAGGGATTGGGGGTGGGAGGAGACGGGGACGACAGAGGATGAGATGGCCGGATGGCATCACCGACTCGATGGACATGAGTTTGAGTGAGCTCCGGGAGTTGGTGATGGACAGGGAGGCCTGGCGTGCTGTGATTCATGGGGTCGCAAAGAGTCGGACACGACTGAGCCACTGAACTGAACTGAACTGAATATTCATTAAGCATCTCCAATACACCAGGCTATTGTGAGCCCTAACTCATCTGTCCCCCCACCAACCCCATCAGTCACTGCTTAGCACACTGCCTGGTTCAGGGTATGTCAGAGGCAGAGGTGAAATCAGAACCCAGGACCCCCTCCACCCACCCAGCAATTTCTCTGACACCTGCCTTCTCTTATTTCATTGCAGTCTGATGAGAAAGCTCAGCAGAGATCAGGATTATCCCCATTTTACAGAAGGAGAAACTGTGGCCAGAGAGAAGCCACTTGCCTAAGGCCCATAGCTAAGAAGGAGCAGAAACCTGGTTTGGACCTTCTTGGGAACAGTGTTCCTCTCCTTGTGACCCTCTAGGCCTCTCACCTTTGGTGACACTCCCAACAACAGCAGCAAGAATAGTGATGATAATAACAGCAATCACTGAGCACTGGCCCCACCTCCAGCACTGCGCTTAGCACAGGCCATGCTGTAGCTCCTTGTATCAGGCCGTTTGGCTCCAAAGCCTGTGTTTTAACCCCCAGGTAGAGAGGCCTCTGGGCTTCCCCAGTGGCTGAGCAGTAAAGAATCTGCCTACAATGCAAGAGCCACAGGAGATGCGGGTTCGATCCCCTGGTCGGGAGGATCCCCTGGAGGAGGGCATGGCAACCCACTCCAATATTCCTGCCTAGAGAATCTCATGGACAGAGGAGCCTGGTGGGCTATGGTCCACAGGGTCACAAAGAGGGAGATACAACTAAAGCAACTGAGCATGCGTGCAAAGAGGCCTCTTCATGTAACACCCCATGGGGTTTAGACCCAGTGGAAGTGGGTTTGAATCCCAGCCACGTATGGCTGTGTGACCTTGATCAAGGTTCCCACTGTCTCCACTGCCCAGTTTCTTCATCTGTGAAATGAAAAAGCAGGGGTGCTTTCTCAGGGGGCTGCTGTAAGGAGCAAGTTAAATAAAAGAACGACCTGTAAAGCATTTGGCACAAAGCCTGGCACCTGCTAAGTGCCCAATGCATTGATTATTAAGGTTGTCAAACTGTCGTTTGTAAAACCTCCGACAAGATAAATAGAATGTCAGCCTCTCTTGGGAGCATGACAGAGCCCAAGCTGGTCACTCGTGGCCCCGGTCACATCCATCTTTGCAGTCCCTCTTTGCCTGGTACCCAGCACACTCAAGAGTCTGAGCCATGAATTGATCAGGACCAGACCGAGGGGGCTGGGGCTGATTTTCTGAGCACACAAGCACAAATCAGCAGGTTTTTCTGGTCTCAGGAAGGTCTCCAGGTGCCAAATTCTGGGTTAGCACAGGCACTGTAAGGGCCAGGGTTCTGACCACAGCCTGACCACAGCCCTTCCATTAACCAGCTCACTGGGCGATTTAGGAAGGGTTGTTTCCTAATGTTTGCATCTCTGTCCACATCTGCAAGATGGGAAAATATCACAACCCACTTCTCCAGAGTGCTGTGAGGTTCAGACAACAGCAGCTATGGGTCTGAACTAGAGCCCCCAAACCCCATGGCTCTTTCCCAGCCATGGCCTCACCTGGGCTCCCATGGTTATCCTGGGAGATGGGCTGGGACCACTCTGCTCGCCTATCTAAGAGCAGGAGACTGCTCAGCTTTTGTGGGCTGAGGGGTAATGAAGGAAGGCTTCCTGGAAGAAGGACTTTGACAGAAGCCTTGAAAGATGGGGAGAAATTGGATATGGGCCAAGGTGGAATGGGCTGCCTCGGAAGGTAATGAGCTCCCCATCACTGAGATGGTACAAGCCATGGATGGGAAGAGGCCTGGGCAGAGATGTTGTTGAGGAGACTCAACAGTAAGCTGAGGGTTCCTCAAGAAGTTAAACACAGCATTACCAAAAGACTCAGTAATTCCACTAAGTATATACCCAAGAATTAAAAATAAGTATTCAGACAAATCCTTGTAAGTGAATGTTCACAGCAGTGCTATTCACAGTAAGCAAAAAGTGGAAACTTCCCAAATGCCCATCAATAATAAATGGATTAACAAGATGTGACATGTCCATACAAATATTATTCAGCCATTAAGAAGGAATGAGGTACTGATCCATGCTACAATGTAGATGAACCTCAGAAACATGCTAAATGAAATGTCAGACACAAAAGGTTCCATAGTATACACAATTCTACTTCTATGTGATATCCAGAATAGGTAAATCCACAGAGTCAGAAAGCAGAGGGGCGATTGCCAGGGATCGAAGCAGGGAGGAGGATTCGGGGGTAACTGACTAGTGAGCACAGAGTGTTATTTGAGGTTTATTGAATTGATGGGAACAGTTTGGGACTAGACAGAGGAGAGGGTTATACAACACTGTGAATGTGCTAAACACTCCTGAAATGTTCACTTTAAAAGGTTCAATTTGTGTTATGAGAATATCAACTCAATTTTAAAAAGGACGAAATTAAGGGTTGGACTAGATGAGTTTTAAGGTCCCTTCTGTCCTGAGAATTGATGACATGGGCATTGGCCATGCTGACAAGCTCAAGATACCCCAGGGTTTCTGTCTCATTCCCCAGGATTCTCACCAGGGCCCAGAGCCTTTGGAGGGACCTGAGAATATTCTACCAGAAGAGGTGGACTGCTCTGCTGCCAAGGTGCCACACAAGCCTGGGTTCAAGTCCTGGCTGCAGTCCTTCCTGTGTGACCCTGAGCAAGAGACTTGACCTCTCTGAACCGCAGTCTCCTGATCAGTGTAGAAAAATTGGTTCTTCCCTGCAGGGCTGCCCTGAGGATATAACACGGCCCACTGTGGAAGAAGCACAGGCAGCCCAAATTCAGAAGCTCTAATGACTGAGAACCCTTGGACCAAAATCTCAAACCACAGCAATCAAGACCCTGACCTCCCTATCGGTTCTCAACACTCCAGACACACTGTGCAGCCTCTGGACCTTTGCCTTCTATCCTTTCTTCCTGGAAATTCTTGCCCCAGCACTGTCTGATCCTTTGGGTCTCGGCCTAAACATTACTTCTCAGAGATGCCTCCCTTGTCTAGAAAACTTCTGGCAAGAGAACATCCCTCACAAAAACAGCCCTTGGGGCCCTGTTTCATTTCATTTCAGCCAGAGCGCTCCTCACAGCGTCTAGTTCCACCGACTTGCATGTTGACCCATTTCTTGTGCCCCAGACCGTCAGCTCCATGAGGCAGGGGCCATATCTGTCTTGTTCATCACTGTATCCCCAGCGCCCAGAACAGGGTCTGGTGGATAAGACACTCAGGGAACACAGGAACAAGTGAAGGGATGAATGAATAGGCCGTGGCCGTGACCAATCACATCGTCTTGTCCCCCACAGGGAGCAGCTGAGACGGGGCCGTGATGAAGACCCCTCGGGGCAGCGTGTTGGTGCTGCTGCTCCTGAATCTGCTCCGTGTCTCCCAGGCCCAGAGCAACTGCGTCGGGCCGTCCATCCCTGGCATCCCGGGCATTCCCGGGAAACCAGGCCCCGATGGCAAGCCTGGGACTCCAGGGACAAAGGGAGAGCAAGGTACTGTGAATGCTGGGAACACACGAGGGTCACTCCCCAAGGCCCTGTCACCCACCTCCCAAGTCAGCAGCCCACCTTACAGAGCTCAAAACACTTGCAAAGTCATCAGTTTGCTGAGCCCTTCACAATAACCTTGCAAGGAAGGGATTCTGATTCCCACTTTACAGGTGGGAAAACGGATGTCCAGAAAGGCTACTGACTTGCCCAAGGGAGCCCAGTAAATGTTGAAAGTGAAGTGTTAGTCTCTCAGTCATGTCCTGACTCTTTGCAATCCTATGGACTGCAGCCCGCCAGGCTCCTCTGTCCATGGAATCTTCCAGGCAAGAATACCAGAGTGGGTTACCATTTCCTTCTCCAGGGGATCTTCCCCACCCGGGGACTGAACCCTGGTCTCCCGCATTGCAGGCAGACTCTTTACTGTCTGAGCCACTGGGGAAGCGCAGTCAACGTTGAGGCTGAGGCCAAACCTTGGCTCTCTCACCACTAAATCCACTGTGGCCACAGAGTCCTGGGGTACCTCCAGGGTAGGCAGCTTCAGCCCTCTGAACTGCTCTCTCCTCACCTGTAAAATGAGGATGGTGCTCCTTTGCAGAGTTGTCAGTGGGTTTAAATGAAGCTGCCTGCCCCTCAAACCCCCCGTGAGATGTAGTTCACGCATCCATTTAACCACAGCCAACTGCTCTCATCACACAGTTTCATCGAATCCTCACGAGCCCACAAAATATCATCATCCCCATTTTCCAGATGAGGAAGCTGAGCCTTGCGGAGCATGACTCAGTCAAGGGGACACAATCAAGAATGGCAGAGGTGACGTAAAAAACTCACCTGCCTGTCCCCTGAGCCCCCGTTCACAGTAACTAGACTCTGCCGCTCTACCACCCACTCCAGTGCTCTTGCCTGGAGAATCCCAGGGACAGAGGAGCCTGGTGGTTGCCGTCTATGGGGTCACACAGAGTCAGACACGACTGAAGTGACTTAGCAACAGTAGCAGCAGCCACTCTACTGGAAGAAAAGGTTTTATATCTTGAGCCAAACCATGGAGGGGTTTGGAGTGGTGGAGTGAGAAGGTTCGAATGCCAACTTCCAGGTTCAGCAAGACATACTCCCCACCCCGACGGGCACTGGTCCCCATTACCACCAAGCACATCCCAGATGTGGAAAGCTGGGCTTTCCGGCAGGAGACTCGCAGGCCCGCCAGCATCCCACCCTCGTGCTCTCAGACGGGACGCAGCGGCCCAGAGGGAAGCAGGGGCCTGTCTGAGGCTACTCATTCAGGCTCCCTGCCTCCCAGCCCAGCTCCTTCCAGTCCCCAGCCATCTCTGGCCCCTCATTTCTCTCGTCTCTGCTTTTCCAGGGCTTCCAGGGCTAGTTAGACACCTCAACGAGAATGGCGAGAAGGGGGAGCCAGGGTTTCCTGGGATGCCGGGAAAAGTCGGCCCCAAGGGCCCTGTTGGGCCCAAGGGTGTCCCAGGGCCTCCCGGAGCCCGCGGCCCCAAGGGTGAATCGGGAGACTACAGAGCCACGCAGAAAATTGCCTTCTCGGCCTCACGCACCATCAACCACCACCTGAAACCGGGCCAGCCCATCCGCTTCGACCACGTGATCACCAATGCCAATGAAAACTACCAGGCTCGGAGCAGCAAGTTCACGTGCAATGTGCCCGGGCTCTACTTCTTCACCTACCACGCCAGCTCCCGAGGGCAGCTGTGCGTGGACCTCATGCGGGGCCGGGAGGCACCCCAGAAGGTGGTCACCTTCTGCGACTACGTCCAGAACACCTTCCAGGTCACCACGGGCAGCATCGTGCTCAAGCTAGAGAAGGATGAGACCGTCTTCCTGCAGGCCACCGATAAGAATGCCCTGGTGGGCATCGACGGCGCCAACAGCATTTTCTCCGGCTTCCTGCTCTTCCCTGACACAGAGGCATGACCTGTGGGGCCAATTCACCCCGGCCCCCACCAGCCAAGCTCTCTTTCTCCCCAACACCACCCCCATATCCTGGCCAAAGCTCACAGTAGGGCTCCATGGGCATTGCTGAATGGATGAGTTAATAAAGTTTCCAAGGCCAAGGGACAGTGATCTAACTCAACTCTGTGTCCCTGCAAATAGCACGTAGCAGGTGCTTAAAAATGTTGCTTGAATGCTGGTTGAATGACCAAACAATAAATGACCTCTGAAATGACTCTGAATGATTGAATAGTAAATAACTTCTGAAAGCAGAGTGAGTGGAAGTTGCTCAGTCATGTCCAACTCTTTGCGACCCCATGGATCATACAGTCCAAGGAGTTCTCCAGGCCAGAATACTGGAGTGGGTCGCCTTTCCCTTCTCCAGGGGATCTTCCCAACCCAGGGATCAAACCCAGGTCTCCCGCACTGCGGGCGGATTCTTTACCAGCTGAGCCATACGGGAAACCCGAGACTACTGGAGTGGGTAGCCTGTCCCTTCTCCAACAGATCTTCCCAACCCAGGGATCGAACCTGGGTCTCCAGCATTGCAGGCAGATTCTTTACCAACTGAGCTATCAGGGAAGCCCAGACTTTCTGAAAGCAGAAACTAATGGGTGGTGACTGGAGGGCCAGGCTCTGTGTCCAGCTCTGTGCCAGCCACACAATGGGAGATGGGAGGGAACACCATCTGCTGAGTGCCTGTTTTGCTCCAAACACTGGGCTAGCCCCTTTCTTCCTTCTCTCATTAATCCCCACACTCATCCTTGAAGACAGGCTAAATCATGCCCAATTCACAGAGGAGAAAACTGAGGATTTGTAAGAGTGAAGGGATTGCTCTCAACCCCACAGATGAGCTGGGAGGCAGGTCTGTCCACTGATGACCTGAGACCTCTTTCAAGACAAGATATCTAGGCCCCTAAAGGGGTTTTCTGCATGTAATGTCACATACCTCCACCCAAAGGATCAAAGAGCCTTTTTCAGTCTTAACTGACCTTGGAATCAAGATTCTTCCCCTTTTGATTCTCCTCACATGCTCTCCCTCCCAATATCTTCCCAGCCTGACTCAAGCTCAGCCATCCAGTTAGAACACGCAACATTCAATGGCTCCCACTGCCAACTGGACATAATGCCTGCCCACGAGCCTGGCATTCAAGCCTCTCTATGAATTGACCTTCTAGTCCCAATCTCGCCTCTGCTGGACAAAGAATATCTTCACTCCAGACCAGCTGGGCCCTTTCTGTCCTCTAGGCAAGATGCAAGCTCTCCTGCCTCCATGACCTTGCGTTCCCCTTCCGCTCTACCTCTCTAACCATCCTTTTAAATCTCATTCAAGTCACAGCTTCTCCCGAAAGGTGGGCCATCTCAGCCCTCACAGCCCCTACTCGTCGGATCTCCCTAGCCCCAGTTCTCAGTTGTTCAGGTCTGAGCACACACTGCCTTCATCGAGCCTTTACTCATGCTCACCCCGGCTCCCGGGCTAAGCTGTGAGCCCCTTACCCTGCTCATCGCTGAACCCCTCCCAGCCCCGCACCTGCTCTCTGCAGTCCCTCATACTAGCCCCACCCACCAAGACTCTCAACCAATTCTGTCCAGAGGCAGGAGGGATTTAAGGCCCTTCAGCTCAGTTCAGTTCAGTTCAGTCACTCAGTCCTGTCTGACCCTTTGCAATCCCATGGACTGCAGCTCGCCAGGCCTCCCTGTCCATCGCCAGCTCCCAGAGCTTGCTCAAACTCATGTCCATTGAGTCGGTGAGGCCATCCAACCATCTCATCCTCTTTCGTCCCCTTCTCCTCCTGCCTTCAATCTTTCCCAGCATCAGGGTCTTTTCCAATGAGTCAGTTCTTCCCATCAGGTGGCCAAAGTATTGGAGCTTCAGCTTCAGTATCAGTCCTTCCAATGAATATTTAGGACTGATTTCCTTTAGGATTGACTGGTTAGATCTCCTTGTAGTCCAAGGGACTCTCAAGAGTCTTCTCCAACACCACAGTTCAAAAACATCAATTCTTTGGCGCTCAGCTTTCTTGATAGTCCAACTCTCACGTCCATACATGACTACTGGAAAAACCATAGCTTTGACTAGACAGACCTTTGTTGGCAAAGCAATGTCCCTGCTTTTTAATATGCTGTCTAGGTTGGTCAGAGCTTTTCTTCCAAAGAGTAAACGTCTTTTAATTTCATGGCTGCAGTCACCATCTGCAGTGATTTTGGAGCCCCAAAAAATAAAGTCTGTCACCGTTTCCCATCTATTTGCCATGAAGTGATGGGACCAGATGCCATGATCTTAGTTTTCTGAATGTTGAGCTTTAAACCAACTTTTTCACTCTCCTCTTTCACTTTCATCAAGAGGTTCTTTAGTTCCTCTTCGCTTTCTGCCGTAAGGGTAGTGTCATCTGCATATCTGAGGTTTTTGATATTTCTCCCGGCAATCTTGATTCCAGATTGTGCTTCATCCAGCCCAGCATTTCTCATGATGTACTCTGCATAGAAGTTAAATAAACAGGGTGACAATATACAGCCTTGACAGACTCCTTTTCCTATTTGGAACCAGTCCATTGTTCCATGTCCAGTTCTAACTGTTGCTTCCTGACCTGCATACAGGTTTCTCAAGAGGCAGGTCAGGTGGTCTGGGATTCCCATCTCTTTCAGAATTTTCTACAGTTTGTGGTGATCCACACAGTCAAAGGCTTTGGCATAGTCAATAAAGCAGAAATAGATGAAATAGAAATAAATTTTCTGGAACTCTCTTGCTTTTTTGATGATCCAACAGATGTTGGCAATTTGATATCTGGTTCCTATGCCTTTTCTAAAACCAGTTTGAACACCTGGAAGTTCACAGTTCACAGACTGTTGAAGCCTGGCATGGAGAATTTTGAGCATTACTTTACTAGTGGGTGAGATGAGTGCAATTGTGCAGTAGTTTGAGCATTCGTCAGCATTGCTTTTCTTTGGGATTGGAATGAAAACTGAATGAAAACTGACCATTTCCAGTCCTATGGCCACTGCTGAGTTTTCCAAATTTGTTGGCATATTGAGTGCATCACTTTCACAGCATCATCTTTTAGGATTTGAAATAGCTCAACTGGAATTCCATCACCTCTACTAGTTTTGTTTGTAGAGATGCTTCCTAAGGCCCACTTGACTTCACATTCCAGGATCTCTGGCCCTATGTTAGTAACCATGCCATCGTGATTATCTGTGTCGTGAAGATTTTTTGTACAGTTCTTCTGTGTATTCTTGCCACTTAATATCTTCTGCTTCTGTTAGATCCATACCATTTCTGTCCTTTATTGTGCCTATCTTTACATGAAATAGTCCCTGGGTATCTCTAATTTTCTTGAAGAGATCTCTAGTCTTTCCCATTCTATTGTCTTCCTCTATTTGCACTGATCACTGTAGAAGCTTTCTTATCTCTCCTTGCTCTTCTTTGGAACTCTGCATTCAAATGGGTATATCTTTCCTTTTCTCCTTTGCTTTTCACTTTTCTTCTTTTCACAGCTATTTGTAAGGCCTCCTCAGACAGCCATTTTGCTTTTTTGCATTTCTTTTCCTTGGGGATGGTCTTGATCCCTGTCTCCTGTACAATGTCACAAACCTCCGTCCATAGTTCATCAGGCACTCTATCTATCAGATCTAGTCCCTTAAATCTATTTCTCACTTCCACTGTAGAATTGTAAGGGATTTGATTAGGTCATATCTGAATGGTCTAGTGGTTTTCCCTACTTTCTTCAGTTTAAGTCTGAATTTGGCAAAAAGGAGTTCATGATCTGAGCCACAGTCAGCTCCTGGTCTTGTTTTTGCTGACTGTATAGAGCTTCTCCATCTTTGGCTGCAAAGAATATAATCAATCTGATTTTGGTGTTGACCACCTGGTGATGTCCATGTATACAGTCTTCTCTTGTGTTGTTGGAAAAGGGTGTTTGCTATGACCAGTGCGTTCTCTTGGCAAAACTCTATTAGCCTTTGCCCTGCTTCATTCCATGCTCCAAGGCCAAACTTGTCTGTTACTCCAGGTGTTTCTTGACTTCCTACTTCTGCATTCCTTTTCTGTAAAGAACCCAATAGGAATTGCTCTAGGCTTGGGGGCTATACAGTCTCTACTGTGCTTCTCAGTGCTGCTCTGTGGCATGAAAACAGCCCACAGACAAGATAAGAACGAGTGAGCATGACTCTGCTCCAATCGGTCATCAGGGACACTGGGATTCGAATTTTATGTAATATTCATGTCACAAAATATTTTTCTTCTCATTTTTTTTCAACCATTTAGAATGTAAAAACCATTCTTAGCTAGCAAGCCCCACAACTGTGGCTCTAGGCTTGGAAAGAGAAGAGCAGGAACTTGGCTGCAGAACTGCCTGATTCCCAAGCCAGTCCACATCCCATTAGGCTAGGTTCCTGCTAGGTTCCAACCTGGGGACATTGACAGAAAAATTCTCTGGGCCTTGTTGTCTTGGACTGTAAAATGGACATTGCAGTTCCTACCCTGAGCGACCAAAGGCACCAGGTCTTTAACTGCCGTGGGTGATGAAATCCCCTGGAAATGTGCTGGTGTCTAGTTTCCCCTGCTAGCGTTTCTGATTCCGTATGACCTGGAGGCTCAGGAATCCACACTTTCCTCAAACACCCCAGGTGATTGCGGTGCAGGGGGCCCTCTGCCTCCAGTGAGAAGGCTGAACTGGTGGACACGCAAGCTGTGACCAGCAGTAGCCCAGCCTCCTCCCACAAGAGTCCATGAGCCACATGGGCTGAGGGAAGAAGGGACATCTTTTTGGGGTGTTGTTAGTTCTAGAAGGCCTCGATACCCTCTCCTGTTGGAACTCCCTTCTGCATCTCCCAGCCTTTCACCTGAACACATCGGACCCCAGGATCCCTGTCCTCGAGCTTCTACCATTGGGTCTGTCTGCACGTGGGCACACATCACCCCAAGGGAAGATCTGGCTTCTGGGGTCACGCACATTTAGGGCCTCCCAATCGGCCACAAGGGTCCAGGCAAAGTCAGTGACGGTCAAGGGAACAGCAGAGCTTGTCTCTGGTGCTGCCTCAGGCCGTCAGCCTCTCCTGCAAGACCCGCACTCCTCTCACTTCTGACCCACAAACCCTGACCCTGCCACCTGTGCTCCACCAGCCTCCCGCCAACGACAGCACTCTGAACAGTGACCCTCTGGGCCTCCCCACCCAGATTCCAGAGCTGCCAGAAACCCGGGACTCTCACTGCGTGTTCAGCCATGCCCACTGCAATCAAACATACCTTGCTTTACATAAGCATGAATACATCTAAACCCTTCACCTTTGCTATTGCTCTCTCCCACCCTCTGGGGAGGGTTCACTTCTTCAGCTCTGCAGGGAAACAGCTGAGGTTTCATCAAACAGGAAGCAAAACCAAGAATAATGGGGAATTCTAGAGTGATCCCTAGATGGGTCTCGGGATTTCGCCTATTGCCTCACTGTCCGGACCTGCCTTTTCCCCTGTGCCCTTCTCAGAGGGGACGGGGTTGAAACTCAGATCTCCCGGATGGGCTAACGGTTGGGCAGGGGAAGGAAGGAAAGTGGTCTCCTTGGGCCTGTACGCCTTGACCTTCATGTAGCCACTTTGACCCTGACTCATAAGCCTCGATATGCCAGAGCCCTTTTAGTTTCCAGGCTTCCAAGAAACCTCCTAGAAACTATACAGTAGGGAAGGACGGGCTTATCAGAGGAGGCCAGAACTCCCCTGCAGGAGACCGGAGCGGGTGGACGGTCCAGTCTCAGTGACATGGGAGCCTGACCGGGGTTTCCTCTGAGCTCTTGGATCTGAGCCTCTCTCCGCAGACTGGTCCTCTTAACTGTTAAGGCAAATGGAGAGAACTGCATGCCCCCAGTGACAGCCTTGACCGCCAGGTCAGCCCGAACCCCTGGACGGAGTAATACAGAGACTGACACCCCCAATCCCCAGTTCCCAGGAGAGGGGACAATCTGATTGACCCAGCTTGGAACAAGGACATTCCTTGTCCAATCAGCTGAGGCCAAGAAGGAGCAGTCCTCTAATAGTGGTTCGGGGGACATCCCGGTGGTCCAGTGGCTAAGACTCCACATTCCCAATTCAGGGGGCCCAGGTTCAATCCCTGGTCAAGGCAGTAGGTTCCACATGTTGCAACTAAGAGCTGGCACAGGCAAATAAACAAATATTTTTCAGAAATAATAATAGTTCACAATTACTGACCTAAATGCCCAGCAAATATTCTCTGCTGCACTAGCTGCAACAAGCCTGAGGAACAAATCTTCTGATCCAACGGTTCTCAGACGTCAGCAGGCACCACATTCACCAGGAGGGCTTCTTGGAACTGGCATTTCCTGAGACTTCCCAGGTGCCGCCGCTGCCTGAGGGCCACACCTAAAGAACCACTGTCCTAATTTAACTGTTCCCATTCTATAGATAAGAATGCTGAGGCTCACGGAGGGGATGTGACTTGCCCATGCCACACAGAAGATTTAGGATGTGGATCCAGGGAACCACGCGTTCCATGGGACCCAAGGAACCATGTGTTACACTCTGCATCCTCCTGCCCAGACTGCAGGGTGGGGAGGGCAGTTCCCAGCGTGGCGGGGGTGGCACTTCCAGGTCTGCCACCTGGGAGGCACCTCAGTGCCCTATCCTTGCTTCTCCATGTCCACCCTGTCCCTCCCAGTGACCCAAAAGCTTTGAGCCATTGAGGAAGGGAAAGGAGGGTAAAAGCAAAGAAGGAAGGCGAGGGCTTGATAAGTAATAATAATATCAGCTCACAGAGTGCCTGACGCTTGGTGAATTTTACAATCATGTCCCCACAGAGGGGATCTCGGAGGCACAGAGCAGTGACATGGCTTGCCTGACATAACACACTAGTAAGTAATACAAGAAGGATTCAACACAGGGAAGTTTAGCTTCGGAGTCACTGCTCCCCAGATCTGGCAAGAGATCCTGGCTGGGCTGCGTGGTGTGGCAGCTGAGGCCACTGGCTCTTGAGTCAGACAGACTTAAGATCAAATCCTGCCTGAACATTCGTACCAGCTGTGCAAGCGTGTCAAGTGACTTCCCGGTTTTTCTGTGTTACCCTCTTACAGACAAATGATGCAGTGTGCATCCTGGTATGCATCCGTGATTCTTCTCTTGAATTAAATTCCTAGAAGCGGACTCCCTGGGGAAAGGATATGTAAACTTTGAAATCTCTGAAATGTGTTTCCAAATGGAAGGATGGGCTGTCAAGGCTGAACAAGCCAGGCCAGCTCCAGGCTTGCTGCCACCAGGGGGGAGCAGACACCAGGAGAAGGACAGCTTGGAAGAGGAGCTGGTGGGCGGGCGGCTGAGATGGGACCTGAAGCTCCTGCCTCCTCCCCCGCTTCTCCCCAAGCACACCCCGCTCCCCGGGCCTGGGCCGACTGTGAGCTTCTGGAGGGGGGCTGAGGGTCAGCTTTGAAGATCCAAGTTCCTCTAAACCAGGGTCCTTAAAGCGTGGTTCCAGCATCAGCATCAGTTGGGAGCTTATTAGAAATACAGATTCTCAGTCCCCACCCCAGATTGAGTGAATCAGGAAGTCTGGGGAGAGGGCCCTGCATTCTGCATTTTCAAACAAGCCTTCCAGGTGATTACGATGCAGCTGAAGTCTGAGAATCACTGCTATGCACTAGGGGCTGCCAAAGCTTTTCTGTAAAGAACCCAACAGGAATTGCTCTAGGCTTGGGGGCTATACAGTCTCTACTGTGCTTCTCAGAGCTGCTCTGTGGCATGAAAATAGCCCACAGACAAGATAAGAACGAGTGAGTGTGACTCTGTTCCAGTTGGTCATCAGGGACACTGGGATTCGAATTCTATGTAATACTCATGTCACAAAATATTTTTCTTCTGATTTTTTTTCAACCCATTTAGAAATGTGAAAACCATTCTTAGCTAGCAAGCCCCACCATTTCTGGGCTGGACTTGCCATTCTGCTTTAGACCCAACTGTGGCTCTAGGCTTGGAAAGAGAAGAGCAGGAACTTGGCCACGGAACTGCCTGACTCCCAAGTCAGTCCACATCCCATTAGGCTAGGTTCCTGCTGGGTTCCAACCTGGGGACATTGACAGAAAAACCCTCTGGGCCTCATTGTCTTGGACTGTAAAATGGGCATTGCGGTTCCTACCGTGAGCAACCAAAAGCACCAGGTCTCTAACTGCCGTGGGTGATGAAATCCCCTGGAAATGTGCTGGTGTCTAGCTCCCCCTCCTAGTGCTTCTGATTCCATATGACCTGGAGGCCCAGGAATCCACACTTTTCTCAAACACCCCAGGTGATTGCGGTGCAGGGGGCCCTCTGCCTCCAGTGAGAAGGCTGAGCTGGTGGACACGAAAGCTGTGACCAGCAGTAGCCCAGCCTCCTCCCACAAGGATCCATGAACCATATGGGGTTGAGGGAAGAAGGGAAGACAAACTTCTTGTCTGCTGGGACCTACACAGGATGAGAACACAGTGAGGGCGGAAAGGCTGGGGGCTCACCCGTCGGAAGGACCGAGCAGCTGTATTCAGTTCCCAGCTCGCCACGTTCAGGCTCTGTGTCCTCAGGCTGATTACTTCATTTACCGCTGCCTTCACTGCTGCTCAGTCTGTACCTGTCACCATTACTGTCTGTACCGTGAGGGTGATGACCATAGGCACCCTCGAAAGCTAATGAGGGCTAAATGGGATACTATGGGCAGAGCCCCTGGCACACAGAAAGTCCTCCACAGGTATTGGCTATAGTTACTGATGGTGAGTTGTCATTGGAACTGGGGTGCTGGGATGCTGCAAGACCACTCAAACTCTCACGTGCTCAAACCCCACCCCAAGTCTTGATAAAATGCGTCTTCAAGCACAGCAGGCCTGGGGTGGCGCCTGAGAGTCTGTTTTTCTAACAAGGTCCCTGGAGAAGTTGATGCTGCTGGGCTAGGGACCACCCTTTAAGCGGCAGGGTTAGGGGCCCTGGTTCAGTCTGTTGATCTGCTGTCAACTGGAATTCTCTTGACCCCCGGCGGTGGTTAGTACAGGAGCTGGGAGCTGGCGAGCGCTCGGTGACGGAACTTGCTCTTATTGTTGCCGTCGAGGTCATGTGATGTGTTCTGGCGGTGATGCTGAGCCAGTTCACGGGCAGACACAGGCAAGGGCAAAGGGCGGAGGGCCCATTGCCCCGACGCCGAGCAGCCCAGCACTGCGGGCCCAGCTCCCATCTCTCCTCCACGTGCCCGCCTTTCTGGTCTCCTGCCGACAACGGGCACCAGGTGCCCTTCCTTTCCCCCCCGCCCCCACGACCCAACACACACACACAAATACACGACCTCCTTTCAGAGCAGGCTGAGAGCTGCGTTTATTTTTGCACATAGCCAGGAGGGATTCTCATAGACAACCCTGTTGGCCAGATGCAGGAGAAAAGGGTGTTTGTTCAAGAAATCCAGCAGGGCCCACCCAGGCAGGGACACCCACAGCGAGGGGACCTGGCAGAGCAGGAAGCAACCTGGGTGAGAAGTCAAGAGCCCCTAGTTCCATACCAACCTCGGACCCGACTCACTGTGTGACCTCAGACAAAGTGCGATCCCTCTCTGAGCCTCAGGCTTCCCCACAGAAGGAAGGATTTGCACTAGATCAGCCGCATTAGACTTGCCTAGTGACAGAGATTCTCGGGCCCTCCCCACGTGTACTGATCAGGAATCTAGGAGGACTTGTGTTCCCCATAGGGAAAAAAGAAAATTTATTATCAGGTCACTGATCAGGGAGGATGCAAGTGTGCAGATCCCCCATCACACCTCACTTATCCAGTATCCTCACCTGTACAGACCGTAGCCAGGGCCCTAAGGGAACAAAGGAGGCTAGAAACAGACGTGTCACAGGTCAGAGAGCCCGGAAGATTCGTGCTTATCAGATGAATGAATGAAAGCAAATGTGTGTTAACAAATTAGTCGGTAAATCTTTCTTACTCCAGAGAGTACAGCGTTTGGAGACAGATGCCCATAATACAGGGTCAGTAAATAGCTGTTGAATGGAAAGGATAAAGGCAAGGTGGGAGAAATGTCAGCACCAGGTCCTGCCCAGAATGAAAGGGAATGAGATCGTGTTTCCTACGCCCACGGGACCATTTCCTTGGGAAGACCTGGCATGTCCAAGGGAACCAGACAGGAAGGTGGGAGAAACTTAGCTGAGACCATAAATGTCACACGGACATTAGCCCATTTAATGGGCTATCCCCTCCCCACCCCCAATGTGGGTTTATCACCCTCACTCAGAGGTAATGAGACTGGGGCTTATTCTTCAATGATGCAAAGAGAACTGAGCCCCTAGTGGCTCCAACGCGATGTACTAGCAGAGAGTAGGCACATCCGATGGAACATATTTTTTCGGAAGCCTCTGTTCTCGCTTCCGTTCCAGATCTTCCCGCCTCCCCACCCCACTTTCCCGTTGTCTTTTGCAGATTCTCCTCACCTGTGCCATCTTGCCATGTGTTTGTCCCTACAAGCTCTTACAGCATCTGGGGGAGCAGGGAGAATGCACACAAGCTGACGGCAGAAAGAGGGCAGGAGAGGCACAGTCTCCAGGGCACCTACCAGGCATCAGGCACCGTGCCCGATGCTTTATGAGCCTTCCCTCACTGGCTTCTCATGAGAGCCCCACTTGGTCCCGGTCCAGCTTTGCCACATTCTGGCTGGGTGACCTTGGGGTGAGGAAGTCAGCTTGACCCTGTGCTTTTGTTTCCTTAGCTGCAAGATGGAGCTGTACCAGCTGGTAATGGTGCGAGTGCTGGATGAGCCAGTGCGTGTAAAGCGCCTGCCTGGTGTGTAGTGTGCACACCACCACGGGTGATTTGGGGGAAATGCCTTGGCAGTCCAGTGGTTAAAATTCCACCTTCCAGCGCAGCAAGGGGTGCCGGTTCATTCCCGGGTCGGGAAGATCCCACACGTCTCCTGGCCAAAAAGCCAAAACATAAGACAGAGGCAATCCTGTAACAGATTCAATGAAGCCTTTAAAAAGAGTCAACATAAAAAAATCTTTTTAAAAAACAAGGGGGCACTCTCCATCCCCCTTCTGATATCTTTGTCAGAAGATTTCTCTGCCCCTTTTCACTGTAATAAAACTTCTGCCACACAGGAAAAAAAAATCATTTTAAAAAAGAGTGGCTTTTATCAAAAACCACATGCCACACCTGATACACAGTAGATCCACCACAACTATGAGCGTCCTCATCTGAAAAATGAGACTATTGGCTGTTGTGGGGTTCGGAGAAGCTGCAAGAGGCAGACAAGCTTTGCACACGGAAGAGTCCTGAGCCCATCTTGGCCAAACTTCCGTATCTACCCCCAGCCTGGGTTTGCAACAGGCGTGTGGGCTGCCCCGCCGGGCGGGCTACAGGCTCTGGTTCCTGAGTTCACACCTCTCTGGGCAGCCCTCCCCGTAGGCACAGGTTTCCTCGGGAGAGACAGCTGGGCCCTCGTTAAAAAGTCGTGTGCAGACCTTGTTTGGAACACGTCAGCTAATGTGATTAAAGGCAGGACATAAATGTCAGCCTCGCCGGGACCGCCCCAGCTGGTTTCCGGAGAAGGAGATCTGAAAAACGTGTCTTCATTCCTCCTGTTTCTCGGGGCTGGAAACACGTTCAGGGTCTACAAGGGGTGGCGAGGGAGACTGTCTGCCCCCCGACCAAGCCAGTAATTGTGTGACCTGGAGTCACCTAGGCCCTTTGAGCCTTTTTTTCTCACTTGTTAAAAAAAAAAAAAAAACTGATAATCTGTGAGCTGAGGGCTTTAAGAAGAAAAGGATAACGCTCGTATGGTACCCAGCATAGATGTTGGGGAATGGAGCTGCACACTTGGTCTGCAGAGATGTTCAAAGAATGGCCTGTGAGTTGGATTCAAGTGGTAAGACTTTGAGATTCTTAGTGAAAGGACATTAAAGAGTTAATGCGGGCAGAGTAGGATGAGGGTGTGCTGGGTGCAGAGCCATTGACTCACTGTGACCCCAGCTAAGGGACTCTACTCTTTGGGACTATAACAGGTTGGGGGGTGATCCCTGGCCTGGCCAGGCCCTACCTTTCAGAGCGCTGTCATGAGACCCAAGCCTGCCTGTCAGGTCCTTGCTAGCCCCGGTGGCCAGGGCATAGAACTGCTGAGATTCTAGATGCTCCCAAGGCCTTGATTTCAGTCCCAGCCCCTCTCTGGACTGAGTACCAACTTTGACCAGGCGCTTCCAAAAGCAAGTCAGTGCAGATCAAGAGCCCTGGACAGGGAGCTAGAGCCCTGGGTTCGAGCTCTGGCCTGAGCAGCCATTTGTGTGTGATTCCCCCTCCTCTTTATTTTTTTTTAAGTCTCCCTCTCACTTTTATTTTTTGGCTTCACTGAGTCTTTGTTGTAACTTGAGACCTAGTTGCCCCAAGGCTTGTGGGATCTTAGTTCCCAACCAGGGATCAAATCTGCACCCGCTACGTTGGAAGGCGGATTCTTAACCAACGGACCACCAGGGACATCCCTGGCTTTCCCTCCTGAGCCTCAGTTTCCCCATCTATAACATGAGAAGGGCTGGACCAGGGGAATCCCTGGGTCATCTTGGCTCGGGGACCTCGAAATCTCTTCCAGGAAGTGAAAGAGTGGTTGGGACTGGGAGAGGGGTGGTTTAATGATTAACCAAAGGGCAGAGCTATGTGGGGGGAGAAGCCCCTGGACGCTCTTGGAGTGCCCCAGCCAGGCTGAAGGAAAAACCCAGAGCGGGAAGCGAGCTCACCCGGCTGCAGCCCCAAACACCAAACAAAGATGGGACCCACATGCCAGACCCAGGAATGGCAGGAAGAGGGGAAGGAAATGGAGACTCACTGACTGCTCCTTAACCACAGAAGAAAACCATAGCAGCTGGCATTGCCTCTGCTCCTCCTTTCTTCCAGGCGCCGTTCCAAGCACTTTCTGTATCTTAACGTGTTTGAGTCCCATGAGGTAGGTACTATTATTAAGCCCGTTTCACCGATATGGAAACTGAGGTACAAGGAGGTTACATAAGTTGGCTAAGACAGGGCTGGGACACGGACTAAGCCAGTGTGGCCCTTGAGCTGTTCTCTTGAAGTATCAACAATGAAAAATCATTTAATGAGCACCTAGTTTGTACCGGGCTCTCTGCTAGCTCTCTGTGCCGCATGAGCTTCCATTCATTGTAACAGCCTCTTTACGAGGAAACTTTTTCATTAATCACGTTTTGCAGACGAGGAAACAAAGGCCCAGAGTGATGAAGAGTTCCCCAGAAAGTGGCTGAACTGGGAATCTGACCCAGATCTGAGTCTAGGGCCTGCAGGCACCCCTGCTCGGCCGTCAGGCTGGACAGGACTCCTCCCCAGAAACTCCAAGGGGGTCAGAAAGCCCAAGTCTGAAGGAAGACACACCCATGGCGTGTGGAATGTGACAAACGCCCTCCAGGCCCCACTCCGGGGCCAGAGAGGAGGGAGTCAGGGAGTCAGAAGCTAGCAGAGAGCCTGGTATACACTAGGTGCTCATTAAATGACTTTTCATCGCTGATACGTCAAGAGAACAGCTCAAGGGCCATGCTTTCTCAGTCCATGTCCCATGACCTAGTCAGCTAGGTCGTGGGGACACCCCCTGAAAGGAGGCTTGGGAGCTCCAGAGAGCTGTTGTGAGCTTCACGGGGCATCGGAGTTGAGGGGAAAGGTCTCTTTATGGAGCACCTGCTGTGTTCCATGTACCACACTGAATTCTTCTGTCTTGTCACCTGTGATGTAGGTTCCATCAGTGATCATCCTCATTTCACAGATGAAGAAACGAAGGCTCAGACAAATGGAGTCACTGGCCCAGTATGACTTTACTTAGCAGGAGTCAAGCTCAGGTCCACGGGTCTCAAAGCCAGTGCCTCTTGCACAGGGTGCACTCTCCCATCCGAGCTCAAGCGCTCAGCCCACAGCCATTCCACGGTGGGCACAGCCGGAGCGGAAGCCCGCCCTGTACCCTCCTAGTTCGCTCCCGGGCCCTTAATGGGTTAACTTCCCTGAGGCCCCGGGCCGTCCCTGTCAGTCTCCCATCCTCTCCCATGCATTATGAGGACCAGACCTGCTCCTTGCTCCGGGCAGCTGACGGGTTCTCTGCTCAGTGGTTCGTGCTCCAGATATTAAATTACTCATAAAATATTTGGCCTGTCCCCAAAGCGACTGCCGCCTCCTCCCCACGCCCACCACTCACCTCCCACTACAGGGTCAAGTTCTTCAGTGGGGGGTGGGGGTAGGGAGGAGGCACTCAAAATATGAACCGAACTTCATCTGACATCAGCCTACAATGGGTGTCAGAGAGCCCAGGAAAGAGGGTTGGATTTTCCAGAGAAAGGGAACCTATCTGTGACCACCCCCCATCATTCTGGGTTCCCCAGACCTGACCTGAGCCTTGGGACTGCTCCCCCAAACCCCGATCCTGCAGGCTATGAAGAATTCAGAACTCCTGACTTCCCCAAGGCCCTGAGGACAAGGCCAAGGGTGACCTGGAATAGGTTCCCATTGTTTGAGGGGCAAGTGGTCTCTCCTCGCCTCCTTCCTCCCCCCCACTCGGTTGTCATGGCAACCACAGTGGGGGGCGGGGGGCTGGACTGCTCAGCTCCTGGCCAGGCTACCCAGCATGCTCCGCTTTCACCCAGTTTTCTCCCTCGCTGCCCTTCGGGCGGACAGGGGGGTGGGGCCGGCCCTGCCCTATCACCAGCCTGCCGAGGGTGCACACCCCAGGGCCCCCACCTCCAGTCCCCAGCCTTCAAGGAGGGAGGCTTTCCCGCACAGCTCTCAGGACTGGGACTTTCATGAAGATGGGTTTGACAGAGAATGATATGGGGGCTCTTTCAGGAGCCCCCTGGAGTTAATGAAGTCAGTTAAGCCCTGGGATTAGAAGGTCGGGGTCACGGGTACAGCCCCTGTTTGCAGAGTATCTCACTCCACCCCTGTCTCCCACCAGCTGTTTCAGAAATGCCGAATGCTGGTCGTCTAGGGAACTGGGGAAGCTGTGGGGATAGGGTCCGGCAAGCCCCTCCCAAGCACACACGGTCACAGTCCTCAGGGGCAGAGCCTGCAGCCTGGACCTTGGGAGCCTTGCCTCACTCCTTCCTGTCTAACAGAGGACACATTTTCATAATTAGTAAGGCCTGTTTCAGCAGGCCCTCATCACCCTGGCGTGGGGTTTCAGAAATTCAACACCCAAACAAACCGGGTGTGGCCTCTGTGGTGGGTCCTCCCGTGGGCACACTGCCACCAGGTGGCAGCACTGAGAGCCCAGGTGCTTCTCCAGTTTACATCCTCCTACCACAGCCTGTTCAACAGAGCCTCTCTTTTATTTTTACTTTTATGTTAAGGTTACAGAAAGTGAAAGTGTTCGTTACTCAGTCGTGCTCGACTCTTTGGAACCCCATGGACTGTAACCCGCCAGGCTTCTCTGTCCATGGGATTTCCCCAGGCAAGAATACTGGAGTGGGTTGCCATTTCCTTCTCCAGGGGATCTTCCTGCCCCAGGGATGGATCCCGGGTCCCCTGCATTGCAGGCAGACTCACTACTGTCTGGGCTACTAGGGAAGGTTACAGGGATTTATCGACAGCTGAAGTTCGGCAGGCTTTAAACAAACTCTACGTTTTGGCAGGAGATTGCACAGACTCTGCGAGAACTAGACTGCCAGAATGCAAATCCTGGCTTGGCCACTCGCTTGCTGTGTATCCTCAGGCAAGTTACTTACTCTCTGTACCTCAGTTCTTTCTCAGCAAAATTAAGATGGTAAAAATTGTCTCCCTCATAAGGCTGTTTCGAGGACTTAACGAGTTAACGCACACGAAGTGCTTAGAACAGTGCCTGGCGCGGCATTAAGATCTTGAAAAAATGTCGGTTATTAATATTTAAAGATGATGCATGAGAGCAAAGTTTCAAAAGTAATTTGCATCCTGAGATACACAGGCCTATCTTCCTCCGCTTGGTCTGTTATCTGCTGATTCGTTTCAGGGCTGCGCTGCTTGGACACCCAAAATCTGTCCTGATGCTGCCTCCAGCTCCCTCAGCCCTGCCTTCAAGCCCGTATCCTCATGTTTTGCCTCCTGAGTCCCCCCCACTCGACTCCTGCCACCTTGCTCTCACCCCTATGCCTCCCCAGCTGTCCCTGCTTCTCATTCTGCTCCCTGAACGCCCAGTCTCAGCGCAGCCACAGTGACTTTTCTAAAACAAGGCACCCCTGCTCACATGCCCTCTGTGGCTCCCCAGCACCTGCAGGTGAAGTCCAGCTCTTCAGAACTGAGTCTTTCTCGCCCCCTCTCACTCCAGCCTCATCTCCCTCCCCCCACCACCATCAGAATGCGATGCTCAGTGCCCCCAAAGCCTCGGGCGCTCTCAGGCTCCGTGGCCCGGGCAAGAGCTTTTCCTCATCCCCCAACTCCTCCCTCCCCCACCCCCACTCCCACCCACCTCCACCCTGTCTGCCTAGCTCCTGCCTGCTGAGACTCAAGATTTGGCGGCTGTCTCTCGTTCTCTGAGCAGCCCTTCCTGATGCCTCTGCAGCCTCCAGACAGGATGGAGACACTTCTTTGGATGCCCTGAACGCTTTGCATGCCGGAGGGGGTCTCTTGTGGTCCATCAGTATCCCTAGAAGATGCCCCAGCACAGCAGGTCCTCTGTGAACCTCTGCGGAACACATGCAGGATGGCTACTCTGCCCTAGTCAGCCTGCGAGGTCCTCTTCCGAGGTCCTCTTCCCCACCTTTTCTGTTCCAGTCCCTTCTATTCATCCTTCCAGGCCTGGCTAAATGCCACCTCCTTTAAGAGCCTTGGGCCACCCTGGCACCCTGTTTCAGCCCTGCATGAACTATTTCAGTCCCTCCTCCAGCAGGCCATCACAATGGGCCTGAACGCAACACCTAGAACTCTAGGGCTGAACCCCCAGGCCCCAGAGCAGCATCCAGCACACACTCAGATCTCAAAACACGTGTTGAAAGAAGGAACAAACAAATGAATGGGATTATAGTCTAGACCAGTGGTTCTCATCCAAGGTGATCCTGCCCCTGGAGGACTTTTGGCAAAGTCTGGAGACATTTTTATTTGTCACAGGAGTGGGGAGGGGGTGCTAGTACAGGGAGAGGCCAAGGAAATGGTCAAACATCCTACCGTTTTCTCAGGACGGCCCCCACATCAAGGAATTACATGTCCCAACATGTCAGTTTTGAGAGTCCCTTGGACAGCAAGGGAATCACACCAGTCCACCCTAAAGAAAGTCAACCCTGAATGTCCCTTAGAAGGACTGATGCTGAAGCTCCAATCCTTTGGCCGCCTGATGCAAAGAGCGGACTCATTGGAAAAGACCCTGATGCTGGGAAAGACTGAAGGCAGGAGGAGAAGGGGGCAGCAGAGGGGGAGATGGTCGGGTGGCATCACCGACTCAGCGGACATGAGTCTGAGCAAACTGCGGGATATATTGAAGGACAGGGAAGCCCGGGGCGCTGCAGTCCGTGGGGCTGCAGAGTCAGACGCGACCGGGCAACTGAACGACAACAACACAGCAGCAGTGCCGAGACTGAGAAACCCAGGTCTAGAGCTTGTCACATACAAATCTGTCCGCCGGGCACACTGAGGCCCCTCGGAGCAGAACCTCGGCTCATTTCTCTGTCTGCTCAGCACGCACCAGAGAGGAGGCACTCAATCAAGAATTTTTTAAATTGATTAGCTAATTTCTTTATTTGGTTGCACCTGGTCTGAGTTGTGGCACACGGGATCTTCCACTGTGGCATGCAAACTCCTAGTTGCAGTATGTGGGATCTAGTTCCCTGACCTGGGCTGGAACCTGGGCCCTCTGCATTGGGAACATGGAGTCTGAGCCGCTGGACCAACAGAGAAGCCCCAGCAATTATCCTTTTAAGTAAACTCACTGGCAATTCTGTCCTTTTCTCTGCCCAGCTACCACCTCTCACTGGGAGCCTGGCCTCAAATGAGGCTATCCCTGGGTCTCCAGGCTTCAGTTTGCTGCATCCTGCCAGTTTCTCTTGGCCTCAGCCTTCCTTTTTGCGGGTCCTCCTGGTCCACACAGTCCCCTGGAATAAGCAAGCAAGAAAGGGACACCACATTTTCAAGATCACAGGGAGTTTTGCCAGGAGATGGGAGTCCTGGAAGCAAAGCCTGGTTGGCCATAAAATCTGGGCCCGGCCCCCTCACAGACTGCTTGAGGCATCTCCCCAGTGAGCCCCTAGGGTGCAGCCTGTAGCTCAGGACTTCCTGCCCTGCCTGGAGCCTGGGTGCTCCCCGCCCTCCTGCTCACACGGGGGTGCCGCGGTGACCCCTGCTGCACCCCTAGAGGCGGCCAAACAAGCGGCCTTTGTGGTCCGGGTCTGGGCCGCCGTGGGGAGCGGCACAGAGGGTGGGCAGAAAGGCGCCAGTCCTCTTAGGACCCACTGCGCGCTTTCCCACTAGGATCCATCTGCTCCCGGGGAGCCAGGCAGAGCCGGCGCCTGGCCCCGCCACAGAAAGCAAGCAAAAGCTGCCGGGGCATGAAAGCCGGCCCGGCCAGCCCAGATCCCCACGGCAAACACAGGCCTGGCCCGGGGCCTGGGAGGGGGCAAGGCTGATCCCGGGGGAGAACACAGTTAAAAGCGCCGCCCCAGGAGGGGGACCCTGGGCTAATCCCCTCCTGCCCCGCGCCTTCCCTTCCCACACCCCTGCTCCTGGCTGAGACAAGGGATGGGAGGGGGAGGGACCGGGTCCTCTCCAGGGTCCTCTCTCCGGCTCCAGGCCCTCAGTGGACCCCTTTACACGCATCCCTTATCTTTTCCTTGCAGCACCCCACTTTCTGAGTGGGCTCAGCAAGGCTAAGCCACCCAGCTGCTTCATGGCAGAGCTGGGATCTCAGCTCTGGGCTGAATCTACATTCATTCACCCAGACGACGCTGGAGTTTGTCGAGCCTCTCTGCGCTAGGGCTCTACAACCATCTCCATTTCTTACTGCAGCCCTTAGACACATGGGGAAACTGTGGCCCGGAAGCAGAAGGCGATTTACCCAAGGCCACAGACCAGGTAGAACGTCCCTGGTGGCTCAGGTGGTAAAGAATCTGCCTTCAATACGAGAGATCCAGGTTCGATCCCTGGGTTGGGAAGATCCCCTGGAGAAAGGAACGGCTACCCACTCCACTACTCTTGTCTGGAGAACTCCATGGACAGAAACCTGTCAGGTTACAGTCCGTGAGGTCGCAAAGACTTGAGCACGACCGAGCGACTTGCATTTTAACTTCACCATCACAGACCAGTTAAAGTCCAAGCTCCACTCTGCTTTCTGGTCCCAACCCTCATAACTCTGTGCAACCTTGGACAAATCAGCATCTATGAGCCTCAAGATCTTCATCTGGAAAATGGGCCTCATAGGGTTGTTGCAAGCATTCAGTTGATTAAGTTATAGTCATTTTTAAATTTATTTTCAAATATTTATTTATTTGGCTGCATCAGATCTTGGTTGCAGCATGTGGGATCTTTGTTGCGTCATGTAGGATGTTTCTCTGAGGTCTAAAGACTCTCCAGGTGCAGCAGGCTGGCCCAGTCAATCCATGGCATGTGGGATCCTAGTTCCCCAACCAGGGATTGAACCTGCATCCCCTGCATTGCAAGGCGAATTCTGGACCACCAGGGAAGTCCCGTTACAGTCGTTTAGAATGCCGAGTTCATGTTTACATGCTAAGTTGCTCCAATCGTGTCCAACTCTTTGCAACACTTTGGACTGTAGCCCACCAGGTTCCTCTGTCCATGAAATTTTCTAGGCAAGAGTACTGGAGTAGATTGCCATTTCCTCCTCCAGGGGACCTTCCCAACCCAGGGACTGAACACATGTCTCTTGCATCTCCTGCACTGCAGGCAGATTCTTTACTGCTGAGCCATCGGGGAAGCCCATTTCAAAGTGTAGACAGATAATATTTGTCCCATTTTACTTATGAAGAAATGGAGGTTCAGAGTGAAGAGGTGACTGGCTTAAGGATAATAGCTGAATGGGGACCTGAATTCACCTCTCTGACTGCTCATGCTGTCGTCCAGAGTTGGGGTGCTGCTGGGGAAGATTGGGTCTGTAGACTCAGCAGGCCTGGCTCTGCCACCTCTGGCTCCTAACCTCAGGCTCCTTACAGCCTGATGTGGGCTGGCCATTTTAGCCTTGGGGTCTTCCTTTCCTCCTTTTTACATCTGTGAAGAGGGTAATTCTGAGGGTTTGCTAAGATAATCCGGAGAAGGCAATGGCAAGCCACTCCAGTACTATTGCCTAGAAAATCCCATGGATGGAGGAGCCTGGTAGGCTGCAGTCCATGGGGTCGCTAAGGGTCGGACATGACTGAGCGACTTCACTTTCACACATTGGAGAAGGAAATGGCAGTGTTCTTGCCTGGAGAATCCCAGGGATGGGGGAGCCTGGTGGGCTTCCGTCTATGGGGTCACACAGAGTCAGACACGACTGAAGTGACGCAGCAGCAGCAGCAGCTAAGATAATCAATTAAAACTCGAGCTCAGGCCTGGAACATAGTAGGTGGCCAATTATGGTATTAGATAGCCCAGAGCAGAATGGACCCCAGAACGGGAAGAGGAGGAAACAGTGTTTCCGTCTATGAATGGCTGGCCCCACTCACTCCTTTTTTCCATGGCTGGGGTTCGTCTGGCGGAGTGAGGAAGGGGCAGGGGCCAGGGGGAGGGAGGCAGCAGCTGGGGCCTAGGTTGAACCTCTTCCAGGTAGGGGAACTACAAACCAGCTGCCCCTGTCCCCCACGCCCCATGTGAGGCCCAGAGCCCGGGTGAGGTGGAATTCAGAATATCAGAACCCAGATGCCGTCTCCTACACACACACACACACACACACACACACGCCAACTCTGACCCCCTTACAGGTGCCTAAGCTGAGGCTCAGGAGGGAGGCTGGGACCTCCCTGAAGATCACCCAGCCACTGGCCATAGCCCAGGCCCCAGCCACCCTGTCCCCTCCCTTGAGGGGATCTGGCCCTGAATGCCCACCAGCCTCCCTCCCTGCCCTGCCCACCAAGGAGCCACGCGGAGTGCCAGGTGGCCCGAGTGAGCCCCCGCTGCTTCTAGTCCCCAGGACCTGGAAGCAGCGGGCGCCTCTCGGAAGAGGACAGTGAGCCCATGCTTTTCTCCGCTCTCCTCCCACCGCCTCCGCCCGCCCTCCCGTCTGTGCTCCACTCGCTCTGTGTCTCAGACTCTTTTCCTCTCTGGGCACGTCTTTCTCACGCTCACACTATCTCTCTGCGTCGCTCTCCCTGGCCCCACCCCAGCCCTTGACACACCTTCCCCTCTGCGTCCTTCTCCATGCACCGGGGGCTCGCCTGCGGGCTTCCCCGTTGACGGTATCCCCACTCTGGGGCAAGGGCTGATGGTCAGGGCCGGCTCATCATCCGGGCCAGGTCCAGCTCTGTCACCAGGTCCAGGTGAGTCCTGTCCCCCCGGGAGCCCTCTCTGTGTGCACGGCCAGGGCGCAGGATGGACATGGCCCCACACACGTTCCCGTCCCCAAGAACCGAGTCACGGAGTGACTTGAGGAGCTTCGTAAGAACTTTACTCACCTTTGAAAATGGTCCCTCCTCCAAATCTTGTCTCCCCCACCCCTCCCCCCACAAACCTCCCCAGCCTTGAGCCCCCCAGAGACCCCCGTCTCAGCCCTCGGGTCAACCCCTGCCCAGAGCTCTCAGACTGCCCCCTGCAGAGCAGGCTGGGCCTGTGGATCCTAACTCGGATTCACCCCAAGGGGTCATCAGATGCCCACAGCATTCATTCCTAGTTAACCTTTGGCCTTGAGGTCACCAGGAGTCAGACAACCTGGGTTCGAATCCCTCCTTTGTCCCGTAACTGGCTGAGGGTGTTGGGCACGTGACTTTACTTCTCTGGGCCTTATTTTTCTTCATCAGTGAGTGGAACATAAGCTATGGATTTGTAGCTGAAATTTAAGAAAGGGTCGTTACTAAAGAAACCAGGGCTAGGGGGACACGTGGCTGAATCTGGGGATTGCCTCATTTACATACAACAGAATGTTTGCAAGGGCCCTTTGCACTTTTGGGGAAACTGAGGCTGGGAGAAGGGAGGCCACCTGCCAAGGGTCCGACAGTGAGAGACAGCAGTGCGCGGGCTTGAATTCTGGCCTGGCTCTCAGCGGTTACTAGTGCAGATTATCAAAGACAACCGATTCCAGAAGGGAGATCAAAGGCCTGCTTCTTTATTCACAAAGAGAAATCCTCATTAAAACATGGCCAACGGCTGAGGCAGCCAGGGAGACGGGCCATGTATGCACAAAAAGAGAATTAATGATCCCAGGCAGACGGCGCCAAGCGGCAAGGGAGCCGTTCAGAGAGTCTGAGCTGGGGAGAGCTCGGGCCAGCACAGAGGTAGTCTGGGAGGGCTTCCTGCAGGAGGAAGGGACTCAGGCCAGCCTTGTGGGAAAAGACAGGATGTCCCAGGAGAGTTGACTACAGCTGCTACTCATTGAGCACTTACTGTGTTCCAGGCACTGAAAGGATGAGACTCCTATACCCATTTTGCAGAGGAGAAAACTGAGAGGTAAGGGGCCTAAGCGATGCCACAGGGCAAGCCAGGGCCAGATTTTAAACCATGTCTGGGCTCCCCACACCCCCAAGTTCATCACCACTGGGTTGTGCTGCCCACGTAGGAATGGTATGTGTGCATGTGTGTCTCTGGGATTAGAAGGGAATGAGGACATGGCCTGTCACTGGAGCAATTTGTCAAAAGCCAAAAGTCTAGGAAGTGGGGGTGGAAGGGCCTGGCTAGAACAGCATATTAGGGTTAGTCTGAGACAAGGTGCTTTGAAAGTGCTGGTTGAAGTGTTCAGCAATTACCCATTCTTTGATTTGACCAAATATTTCATGAGCGTCTGCTATGCAACAGATATTGTTCCAAACGCTAGGGGCACAGCAGTGACAAAAATAGACAGTGCATGGTCTCATGGAACTGATCCCTTGGGGGGAAGGATGGAGAATAAACACATAAATAAATAAAATCATTTCAGATGGTGTATTAGTCTCCCAGGGCTGCTGCAACAAACTGCCACAAACTGGGTGACTTCAGACAACAGAAATTTATCACCTCAGAGTTCTGGAGGCCAGAAGTCTGAAATCCAAGTGTATCAGGACGCTGAGTCTTTGAAGACTCTAGGAAAGAATCCTTTCTTGTCTCTTCCAGCTCCTGGTGGCACCTGGCATTTCTTGGTTCAAGACTGCATCAGTCCAGTCTCTTCCTCTGACCTCACGTGACCCCTTCTCTGTGTCCTCTCCTCTTCTTTTAAGGATTCATCCCATTTTAGAGAGGAGGAAACTGAGGCTCAGAGAAGACAAATAACTCACGGGAGGTCACCCAGCCAGGGGGTGAGGAGCCAAGTCCAAGTGATCCCCAAGGGCTAATGTGGGGACCCCAACATTGGACTACATGTAGGGGGGCTTGGCACTCATTACTTCTATAGGAGGAAGGCTCTCAACTCCAGGGGTGTCCACCCTGGGGGAAAGGGGTCTCACCTCTGTAAGGTCCAGCCCCTTCCTCTGGCAGCAGCCCCGTGCTTTTCCTTTGGGGATCCCTGGGTTCCTCACACTATCTGGGCAATTTGAGAGGGGCTCATCCATCCCACCTCCCACTCTACGCTGTGGGTACGCCTCCCAGGCCTGGCCAATCAACATAAGCCAGTCTCCTTATGACAGCAGTGATTGGTTCAAAAATGGGTGTGTGACTCATGTCAGGCCAATAAGAATCTATCCAGGAATTGCGTGGGTGCTTATCGCGGAAAAGGAGCCAACTTTCTACTGGGCTTGCTATCCAGGAAGCCATCTTGCCAGCATGTGGGCAGAGGACTTGGGGATCAAGTGCTTGAGGAGGAAAACAGAGGGAAGAGACCGGTGACTGACGGCGTAGTTGGGCCTGGATCCAGCCCTGCCTGGGTGCCGCTAGCACATGCGCAGCGCTCACCCACCCGGTTGCCTGTGAAAGGACCAGAGCTGTCTGGGACCGGTGTTCTTGCAACCCAGATTAGATAAGAGAACTCCCAGAATGGTATCAGAGAGCAGGACTGAGGTCGGGTCTGTGGCTTGATGTGGAAGAGCCCACGTTTCAGTCCTCTGGCCTAAAATCTGCCTCTACCTGGCAGGCTGTCCAGATTGTCAAAACACAGCAGAGCACGTTTGGGTACCTTTCTTACTGAAGCCCTGAACATGCCGCGCCCCTGAATCTCCCCCCACCGCCCCCCATCTGGGCATCTTGTGCATCCCCCTGAAACTCCCACCCAGCTCCTGGGCATCCAGCCACCCGCTCCTCCCATGTCCCCAGTTCCCCTCTGGGCTGAGCCCTCGCTAAGCCTCTCCTTGGCTGCTCCTCCTTGGAGCTGGCTTGGATTACAGTGTTTGCTCAGCAAGGCTGGGAGGAGACAGACTCCCACCCCCATCAATTGGCTCCTGCCGAGCTAGTGCGCAGCCTGCAGGCCACACACCCCTTCTCGGCTCCCTGTTGGTCTCACAGCAGTGGGAGGGCGGGGGGGAGTGTACCCACCTCGAGGACCTTCCCGGGTCCTGGCAGCCCTGTGCTCAGCGAGAGTCTCCCTCCCTGACCAAGTCATCCCCTCCGCAGCCCAGGAGCCAGTCTCTGGGTGCTGCAAGTGGAGTCCACAGACATTTCACACTCAAGTAGTTCCAGACGCGATTTACCATCCTCCCCAAACTCTCCTCCACCAGAGCGCGGGCTGGGCACTCAGGCACCTGAGCTGGGGCTGGAGCTGGAGCCTGCCTCCTAGCCCTGCAGCCAAAACCACGCCCCTGGCCCCGCCTATCAGCCCCCCCAACACCCCTGGAGCCTGCCCCTCCGCTTCAGGCCCCCTGGCAGCTGAAAACCCGGCCTCCAGGGTCCACTCAGCCAATTCACCCTCCTCACTGTGGGCTCTGGGGAGCCCCTTTCAGGGAGTTGGTGAGGTTGACATTTTTTTCATGAAAATAAAAAATTTCAGTCATAATGAGTAAAAGCAGAGACATTACTTTGCTAACAAAGGTCCGTCTAGTCAAAGCTATGGTTTTTCTAGTAGTCATGTATGGATGTGAGAGTTGGACTATAAAGAAAGCTGAGCGCCAAAGAACTGATGCTTTTGAACTGTGGTGTTGGAGAAGACTCTTGAGAGTCCCTTGGACTGCAAGGAGATCCAACCAGTCCATCCTAAAGGAAATCAGTCCTAAATATTCACTGGAAGGACTGATGTTGAAGCTGAAACTGCAACAGTTTGGCCACCTGATGCGAAGCACTGAGTCATTGGAAAAGACCCTGATGCTGGGAAAGATTGAAGGTGGGAGGAGAAGGGGATGACAGAGGATGAGATGCTTGGATGGCATCACCAACTCGATGGACATGAGTTTGAGTAAACTCTGGGAGTTGGTGATGGACAGGAAGGCCTGGTGAGCTGCAGTCCATGGGGTCGTAAAGAGTCAGACACGACTGAGCAACTGAATTGAACTGAACTGAAAGAGGTCTGTGGACTTCTCTGGTGGCGCAGTGGATAAGAATCTGCCTGCCAGTGCAGAGGACATGGGTTCAATCCCTGGCCCAGGAAGATTCCACATGCCACAGAGCAACGAGCCCCACGCGCCACGTCTGCTGAGCCCATGCTCTGGAGCCGGTGAGCCACAACTACTGAGCCTGTGTGATGCAGCCCCTGGAGACCAAGTGCCTAGAGCCCATTCTCCACAGCAGGAGAAGCCGCCACAGTGAGAAGCCCGAGCACCACAGTGAGGAACAGCCCCAGCTCGCTGCAGCTAGAGAAAGCCCGCACGAAGCAACAAGGATCCAGCACAGCTGAGAAATAAAATAAGTAAATTTTTTGGAAAAAAACAAAGACATCACAAGACAAAAAAAAAAAAAAAATTCTGCAAAAATGTGAAACAGTGATGCTCTGCCCACTAAATGTTTCTATTTTGGAAAATACAGTTATCTTTCATAAAAAAAATGTATTATTTATTTTAACATGTGATGAGTTTATTACTGTTACTTTGAAATTAAATAATAGATATTTTTTAAGTCTTCTCAGTCTGCTGGACTGAATCCAAACTGTGTTGCCTGTTGAAAGTTCCCTGAAGCTTGTGTTCCCTCTTTTGTCTCCAGATCTCTGCCCATGCTATTCCCCCTGCCCCAAATACCCTCTTTTTCCTCCTTAATCTATTGTCTCCTCAAGATCAGAGTCAGGTCTCACTTCCTCCAGGAAGCCTGCCCTGATGCCTCTAGTCTCCTCTGTGCTCCCACCACTCTCATGCTGCCCCCTTTCAGAGCTCCTTTCAGGTTTGCCTTGGTGCATCTCCCTTTCCAGATTGCAAGCTTTTCCCTTATCTCTGTACACCCCACCCCTGGCACTGAGCCTGGCACTTGGTAGGTGCTTAGTGAATTTTGCAGCTAAATGAAAAGCCTGTGGCAGGTGGATAGATATTATTGGTGAGTTCAGAATTCCCACGTAGGACAAGTTTAAAGGTGGCAGTCTTGTTGGAAGGCATTTCCAAAGGTAGCTAGGGCATCTGTCTAAGGTGGAGTGGTTCTTACAGAGTAAGCTATTTAAGCTCTGTGAGCCTCCATTTCTTATTTGTGAGATGATTAGGGCTTCTCCAGTGGCTCAGTGGTAAAGAATCCACCTGCAATGCAGGAGACACAGGTTTGATCCCTGGGTCAGGAAGATCCCCTGGAGTAGGCATGGCTACCCACTCTAGTATTCTTGCCTGGAGATCCCATGAAGAGAGGACCCTGGTGGGTTACAATCCATAGGGTGGCAAAGAGTTGGACACGACTGAAGCGACTTAGCACACACACATGAATGAGATGGTGTTAAAGACAATACCTTCCCTCTATTTCACAGAAATGTTTTGTAAACTATAAGGGGCTATGTACATGTAAGATTTTCATTATAACTACTAGAAATAGGAAGGAACTTGGAGATAGCAGGTAACCTTAATCTTAGAGCTGAGGAAGATCTGAGCAATTGACTTATTCAAGTTCCTCAATTACAGGTGAGAAGACTGAGGTTTGGATGGGAGGACTTACTTGTGGACAGGAGGGTCATCTTCTAACCTCCATTCCAAATCCTGAATCCCCCTCTGTCGATTCAAGGGATCCCAGAATCATGGGAAACTTTCTCACCTGAACAACAACTACTTGATTACCATTCTGGTCTGTCTCTAATTTCCTTGTGGAAAAAGCTCTTCCCCTGTTTTCATAGCTGTGAAAGTAAAGGGCTGGATAGATTAGCTCCAAAATATGTTTCCGTGTAACTGATCAGTAAGGAAAATATGTCCAACATCTTACAAAGAAACACAAATTAAAACAACAAAATAAAAAGCAATAATACCCAGTGTCAGCAGGCATGAACTGAAATAAGCAATCTTGTCAAATCCTACAAAGTCTTAAACATGATGTGCATACCCTTTGACCTAGAAAACTTCACTTCTAGGATTTTATTGTAAAGAAACAATGAAAACATTGAATGCTGTTCATTGTTTATAATAATGAGAGAAAGAGAGAGAGGCAAAGATAGGTGTCAAAGGACACTGGCAATTACCAAAGATATACACAAAGGAATAATTCTGTAACCACTCAAACTGCTGGTACACAGTGCATCTCTGATGCAGAAAAAGACTGACCGGGGAATGCAGATGATAAAACAATAGGAAGCTCATTCTTATTAGTGCTGTTGCTTTAAAATGCATGTTAAAAAACAAACAAAATATTCACTAAACGTTAAAGATGGGTGCTGGGATTAAGGGTGATTCAAAAACTTATATCCTTTTAGAGTTGTTTTGCAGTGAGTATGTATTACTTATAGAATCAAGTTCCTTTCAGCTCTGAAATTCTAGAATACGGGGTCCCTCCCTGGTTGTGTCCCCGTTAACATTAACTTGTCCCCCTCAGCCCTGGTGTGACTCATGGAAAACAAGAGGGACAGTCAACCAAAAAGGAATGTGGGCTTGACAGGGAGATGCTGTGGGCCTTTGGCCAGGACAAGAGAAATGGAATTCGCCTGAGTGTGTCATCCATGAGAAGACCCTTCTGTGACTGCAGAGGCAGGAAACCAGGTGTCAGCGGAGACAAAATGTCCTCAGGATGTGAAACGGGCCTTGGAGCAGGGCCATGGAGGGACAGAGGGTGGCTGCCCAGCTGGACGGCCAGTCCCAACACGGAGAACTCCAACAACCAGAGCGTTCCCGGGCAACGTGGCTGCAGAGTCTTCAGAGTGTGGCTGCTTCATCACCCTTTTCTACTCTCAAGGAAATGGAGGTCCAGCAGAGCAAATCAGAAATGTCTTTAGGACCAAGTTCGACTACACATATTTGTTCCTACCTTCCCTCTATTTTCTTTACCTGACTATGTAAGCCAATAAAAACTGTATTTATGAAATCTACACAGAAAAATGTAAGATGGAGTGAGATAATAAAACCATCAATAAATCCATAAAAAGCAAGAAATGCCTTCAGAGACAACTGAGCAACTGCTCTCAAACTATCTATTGCAGAGGACCATTTTGCTTTTAAAATTTCCAGTCCATTTCCAATCCATCACAGACTGAACCTTTTAGAAAAGACAGTAAAAATAAATTATTACTAGTAAGGTATCTAATTCATAAAAACAGAAAGTAGGAACTTCCCTGGTAGTACAGTGGTTAAGACTTCACCTTTCAATGAAAAGGGTGCATGCTTGATCTGGGTTAGGGAATAAGATCCCACACACCTCATGGCCAAAAGATCAAAACAAATACAGAAACGATATTGTAACACATTCAATAAAGACTTTTAAAATAGCCCACATTAAGAAAAAAATCTTTAAAAAAAAGAAAGAAATAGAAAGTAAAGGGTGGTTCCCAGGGGCTGAGGGTGGGATTGAGGGGATGAGGGAAAGGGGAATGGGGAGTTGTTTAAAGGACACAGAGTTACCATTTTGCAAGATGAAAATCTACAAGAGATTTGTTTCACACCCCTGTGAATATACTTTACACTACTGAACTGCTCATTTAAAAATGGTTAAGATGGTAAATTTTATGTTATGATTTTTTTTACCACAATAAAAAAAGTCTCATAACTTTCAGGGCTATAGATGCCAATACATAAAGTTCTATTTTGAAGTGACAGTTGATGCTTCATGAGGCAACAGTACTAAAAGTGTGCAGGAACTGAGAGAAACATACTGTATTTGTCTTAGAACATTTTATAAAATAATTACCAAAAGATGAATGACTCCGAAAGCGAGCACGAGATCGGATGCAGCAGCCATGCTAGAGAGCGGTGAAAGTCTGGCAACACCCTCCGTTTCTCACAGCTCACGCACCAGCCACGGTCCACCAGCCACACACGAGTCATCTGGAGGCCCGTGTCACAACGCAAACGATTTATTGAGGAAACCTGGAGCCTCGGTCAGCCGTCACAGCACACTCCCGTGACTGTTGGGGCCCTGACACTGTTCAGCCCCCAAGGGAAGAAGGGAAATGCTGTTCATCCTGTGCTGTGTCCTCAACACAAAACTTGACTGCATCCAAATGCCACTGACGCTTGTGGAGTGTATGGGTGCTGACATTGCCCATGAGCCCTGCTTTGGAGCACAGGGAGGCCTTGAACAGTGCAGGAAAAGCCTTTGCTCAGAAACCTCCCTGGTGGTCCAGTGGCTAAGACTCCTAATATAGGGGGCCCAAGTCCAATCCCTGGTCAGGGAACTACATCCCACACGCTGCAACTAAGAGTTCACATGCCACGGTGAAGATTCCAGGAGCTACAATGAAGGCTGAAGATCCCATGTGCCACAGCTAAGATCCAGCGCAGCCAAGTAAATAAATCTTTTTTTTTTTTTTAATGAAAGAAAAGCCCTTGCTCTTTGTTAAGAGAAAAGACAAATCAATTGACTTGTTAGATCCTTCCTCCTAGCACAAATACAATAAATTCCCAGTGATACCCAGCATCCATTCCCTTGACTCTTTTCATGTTCCAGTCTGCGGCTCCGGAGGTACTCAATAAAAGCATGTATAATCCAAAAGAGTCGCAGGGCAGCTGGGGGACATTTTGCAATATCAAATAATCCATATTATTCTTAAGCTGGTATACATGTCGGTCCAGATGTAACAAGCTTAGAGCATGACACCGATCACTTACCTGAGTGTTAGATCCAGGTATTGCTTTAAAAGACAGCAAAATTCAAGATATACGTGATACGATTTATATGAAGAACTTAAGAGAGTTTGTAATATTTTCCACAATAATCATAATTTATCATACACAATCCCATTACCACATTTAAGCTTGCTATGTGAAACTCAGCTCATTTTCTAATCTAAATATTGCTTTTAGAGTAGTATTGACAATTTCTTCCCACATCCTCAACAGAGCAAGTGTTCACCAATTAAAATTAATTAGAAACTATCTGAGAAATACAATGACTTGAGAAAGGTTGTCTAATTTCACATGACTAGAAACAGAACAGAAATTATAAGAAAATCTTGATTATCGCAACACAATTATGGATTTTTGCTGAAATAAAGGCAGGAAAAACAAATTTGACAGAATGGATGTGTAATAACTTAGGAACGTGTCTGTCTTTATTTTATCACTCACTCAAACATCATCAGCCCATCAAGAGACAACCGAGGCATGTGTAGTCATCATTAATGCTTGGCTAACTTGCACTTATGTAAAAACCATTGCTTTACACATATTTTGTATTTTGTTATAATGAACGTATAGTTGCCATAATTCACTTACTGTTGATTAGCTTGATTCAAAACTTTAAAATATTTAGATATATAGTATGCAGAGCTTCATTTGTATCTTGCCCTGTACCCCACAAACGTTTGGATGGATTTGGGCAAGGGATCCGCCCAGGGCCACAAGTAATCCAAACGCTTTGTCTCTCCCTTTCAAACATGCAGTTAATGAGCACCTACCAGGACTTCCCTGGTGATCTCACGGCTAAGACTCCACGCTCCCAACGCAGAGGCCACAGGTTTGATCCCTGGTGGAGGAACTAGATCCCACTTGCTGCAGCTAAGAGTTCATGTGCTGCAACTAAAGATCCCACAAGCCGCAACAAGGATCAAAGATCTTGTGTGACACAACCGAGACCCAGCACAGCCAAATAAAGAAATACATAAATATAAATTAATTTTCTTTAAATGAGCACCTCCTGGTTGCTAGGCATAAGCAACTACTGATTGCTAGGTGTGTGGATTCGGCCAAGCTATGCAGTTTATAATCCCTGTTCTTGGGAGTGTACCAGCTCCTAGTGGAGCTAGAAAGACCTGTATTCAGTCATTGGAGCACCTCTAGGAGATGTCTGGCACATGGTTCCACACTGACCAGCTTTTAGTTCAAATGGACCGGGACTGAGGTCTTGCTTGAGTCCACTGCATCCTTACTGAGTGGCCTTAGGCAAGTGTCATCTCCTGTCTGAGCCTGGTTTTCTCCTCCGTGAAGTGGGGATAATAACAATACCTACATCCTAATGTTATGAGAGTTAAATGAAATTATGCATGTATTTTAGTTATCTATTACTGTGTGACAAATTATCCCCCAAACTTCATGGCTTAAAATAACACTTATTACTTTCCAGGGTCTGTGGGTCACTGGCATTGCTGGGTGGTTCTGGCTCAGGGTGTCTTGCCAGCCTGCAGTCAGAATGTTGGCAGGGGCTGCATTCATCCGAAGGTTTGACTGGGGCTGGAGAATTTGCTTCCCAGCTGGCTCCTTCATGTGGCTGTTGGCAGCAGCCTCAGTTCTTTTGCTGGCTACTTGCAGGAGGCCTGCGCTCCTTACCACCTGGGCGTCCCAACACATACTTGAGTGTCCTCAACACATGGCAGCTAACTCTTCGCAGAGTGAGTGATCCAAGCAAAAGGAGAAAGCCACAGTGCTTTCTTTATGGCTCAGTCTCCGAAGACACGCATCATCACTTCTTCTTTAGTGTATTAGTTAGAAGCAAGTCACTAAGCCCAGACCACCTTCAAGGGGAGGGAATTAGTCTCCACCTCCTGAAGGTAAGAGGAGCTTAGAATTTGGAGACATATTTTCAGACAGCATGAACCTGCTTAGCAGAAGGTCTGGTAAGTAAGCGTTCATTGTGAGTGCCATGATTATTTCCCATGTTTGTAATTTGTTTGACAGTTAGCAGGGTTCTTTGCATTCTTTGCTGCATTTAATGTTCATAAGAGCCCTGTGGTGTCATTATTTCCATCTTGCAGGTAAGGAAACAGGCTCAGAGAGAAGTGACTTACCTACAGTCAAGCAGACACTGGCGGCAGAGCAGGGCTGGACACCTGCCCGCTATTAGGACAGCAACCAGACTGGCTACCTCTCATATTTCTTCCACACAAGATGGGAGTTCAAGCTCTGCATTCAGAAGTACCGGGAAATCTGAGAAGCCATAGAAATTTAGCAGACCATGGGCAAGGGCGGCAACTCTTCCAGGAAGAGAGGGTGGGACAGGATGGGAGGGGTCCGGCGAGCACGCAGGAGACACGGGACGCAATGAGGTATGGCGGGCGTTCGAGCACGAAGTGCTGGGGGACGGGGGCAGGGAGGGGTGACAGAGAAAGACTGGGCAGGTGTTGACAGACCAGAGGACAGACTGATGCAAGTGACCATGTCTGGGGGTTTCTGGCAGGGTGATGGGGGAGTGGAGGGGCTTTAGGGTGGGGTGGTGCAGCCAGTGTTAGTTTTGGAGGGGTTCCTAGGTGACAATACCCCAGTCAAGGAGGCAGCAAATTTTGAGGACAAGTCTGGGGCTTGGAGAGTTTCCCCTGTGGCCAAACTAAGTCTACCACCTCTAAGCTGTGTGCCATTGGGTGATCTCTAAACCTCTCTGAGTCTTTGTTTCCAGTCACTAATACCCACTGAAGTCGTTTTTGTGTCCCCGATACCTAGTATCAACACAACTTTCAGAATGCCTGTGACACCCTGTGGGGCCTAATTGTCTTCATGGGGCAGAAAAGCATAATTGTCTGGAGCTGTGCTAGCCACTAGCCATATATGGTTGCTGTTCAGTCGCTCAGTCATGTCCAGCTCTTTGCAACCCCATGGACTGCAGCATGTCAGGCTTCCTGGTTCTTTACCATCTCTTGGAACTTGCTCAAACTCATGTCCATCGAGTCAGTGAGGCCATCCAGCCATCTCATCCTCTGTCATCCGCTTCTCCTCCTACCTTCAATCTTTCCCAGCATCAGGTTCTTTTTTAATGAGTTGGTTCTTCACATCAGGTGGCCAAACTATTGGAGTTTCAGCTTCAACATTAGTCCTTCCAATGAACACCCAGGACTGATCTCCTTTAGGATGGACTGGTTGGATCTCCTTGCAGTCCAAGGGACTCTCAAGAGTCTTCTCCAACACCACAGTTCAAAAGCATCAGTTCCTCAGTGCTCAGCCTTCTCTATAGTCCAACTCTCACATCAATACATGACTACTGGAAAAACCATAGCTTTGACTAGACGGACCTTTGTTGGCAAAGTAATGTCTCTGCTTTTTAAATATGTAGTCCAGGTACTTAAATTCAAATATATTTAAGTCAAATTAAAAATTCACTTTCTCAGTCACACATAGCCATATTTCAAGTTCTCCATTGCCACGTCGGACTTAGTGGCTACCCAATTGGACCAAGCAGGTTGGAACACTTGGGTCACTGCAGAAGGTCCTATTGGACAGCACTGATTTAGAGCAGCAGGTCCAACAGAAAGATAACACAAGTCATGTTTGTAATTTTAAATTGTCTGGCAGCTACATTAAAGAAAAAGCAAAAATAAATAGATACATTAATTCTAATAAAATAATTTATTGAACCCAAAATATCCTAAATATTATTTTGACATATCACCAATTAAAAACATTAATAACTTATATTCTTTTTTTTCTTTTCTTACTCAGTTCAGTTCAGTTCAGTCGCTCAGTCGTGTCCGACTCTTTGCGACCCCATGAATCACAGCACGCCAGGCCTCCCTGTCCATCACCAACTCCCGGAGTTCACTCAAACTCATGTCCATTGAGTCGGTGATGCCATCCAGCCATCTCATTCTCTCGTCCCCTCTCCTCCCGCCCCCAGTCCTTCCCAGCATCAGAGTCTTTTCCAGTGAGTCAACTCGTCGCATGAGGTGGCCAGAGTATTGGAGTTTCAGCTTTAGCATCAGTCCTTCCAATGAACACCCAGGATTGATCTCCTTTAGAATGGACTGGTAGGATCTCCTTGCAGTCCAAGGGACTCTCAAGAGTCTTTTCCAGCACCACAGTTTAAAAGCATCAATTCTTTGGTGATCAGCTTTCTTCACAGTCCAACTCTCACATCCATACATGACCACGGGAAAAACCATAGCCTTGACTAGATGGACCTTGGTTGGCAAAGTAATGTCTCTGCTTTTTAATATGCTATCTAGGTTGGTCATAACTTTCCTTCCAAGGAGTAAGTGTCTTTTAATTTCATGGCTGCAATCAGCATCTGCAGTGATTTTGGAGCCCCCAAAAATAAAGTCTGACACTGCTTCCACTGTTTCCCCATCTGTTTTCCATGAAGTGATGGGACCAGATGCCATGATCTTTGTTTTCTGAATGTTGAGCTTCAAGCCAACCTTTTCACTCTCCTCTTTCACTTTCATCAAGAGGCTTTTGAGTTCCTCTTCACTTTCTGCCATAACAGTGGTGTCATCTGCATATCTGAGGTTATTGATATTTCTCCCAGCAATCTTGATTCCAGCTTGTGCTTCTTCCAGCCCAGCGTTCCTCATGATGTACTCTGCATATAAGTTAAATACTAGGCCTTTGAAATCCAGTGTGTGTTTCACATTTACGGCACATCTCAGCTCCCACTGGCCAGATTTCAAGTGCTTGACAGCCACACACTGGCTGTCAAGTAGAGAGTGCACTGAGCAGAGCAGCAGGAGAGCACAGACCTGGGACCGGCAGAGCCGGGGTGAGCCCTCCTCCTTCACCTGGGGCAGTGCTGGCTGGCCTCGGGCCAGTCACCTAGCCTTTCTGAGCCTCAGTGTCCTTATCTGTGAATGCCTGGGATCTCTATATGTAGCATTACTATGCAGGTGACACTACCATTTCCTGTATGTAGAATGACTATATTATTATTTCATTATTCTCTATGTATTATTATTATTATAGCAGCCAGTGCAGTGACTGTGAAGATTCATAGAGAGACTGAGTACAAGCCTTTGGCATAGTGAATGCTGCAGGGTGAACTCCTGATGCAGGCCGCTTGCAATGGTGGTGGCTGTCGCTATTACAGGTCTGACTTCTGCACCAGACTGTGAGTTCCTGAAGGGCAGAGACCAGGGTCTGTTTGTTCTCTGCCCTCGCCCCCAACCCTTCCCCCTGCATCTGACCCAGAGCTTCCCTCTGACTGGGCCTCACTCTGTGGTTAGACGAGTACGGAGGCCGTTCAGCTTTCTAGTCAGGGCCGAGCTCAGAGCTCACGACTCAGGCTCAGCAAACGTTTCAGCCTGTGAGGCAGTTGGTGGTTTAGAAACTCCCCCTTTGGTGAGTGGGGGCAAGGGGGTAAGTAAGCTCTGGGCTGGGAGAGAGGAGACCTGCTGATAACTCTCTTGGCAATCTTGGGTAGGTGCCATTCCCTCTCTGGCCTCAGTTTCCCAACTGTAAAATGGGTAGATCAAACCTGATGAAGGTCAGGGCCCTCCAGTGGCAGCTATACAGCTGGTAACAAGGTCCCTGACCAGCCAGGCTATGCTCAGAGGCCGCGTCCCTTCTGACACACACTCTCCTGGGGAGCCCAGATCAGAATGCCCAGCCCCTATACTCTCAGGGAAAGTCAGGTCTGGCTCCCAGGTCTCCTGACCCCAAGGTACCTACCATCCTTCTGCCTCCACAGAGGAGGGTGAGGAGATGGCACAGCCCACACTCAGGAACCAGCTTGTCATCCTGCCTTGACCACTCACAGCTGTGTGACCTTCAGTAAGTTTCTTAACTTACCTCAATTTCTTCATCCATAAAATGGGTGTATTGCTCCTTACCTCATAGGGTTGTGGTGAGCCTTAAATGAACTGATGGGTATAAAGAGCTCAGAACAGTCCCCAGCTCTTGCAGGTTCTCTTCAATTGTTCACGGTTACATTATTTTTCACTATTATATATACACGAGTGTGCGTGTGTGCATGTATACATATAGTCTGATGTTACAGTATTATATTATTACTGATGCTATTATATGACATGAACTATTGTGACAGTCATCCCACATGAAGCAGGTGGAAGAGGAGGCAGCGTTGGCAGTACTGAGCCTTCCAGGTAGTTAGTGGACTTTATCCCATTCAGTCCTTACATCAGCTCCAACCGGGTGCTCTCTGTAGTCCCATTTCACAGATGAGGAGATTGAGGCTTAGGGGTGAAACAACTCACCCAGGGTCACACAGCCAGCAAGCAGCAGAGCAGGGATTTGAACTCAGTTCTGACTCCAAAGGCCTCAGCCTTTATCCCATGCCTCCGTCTCTTTGGAGAAGAACTAAGCTTGGACTTCCCTGGTGATCCAGGGGTTAAGAACTTGTGCTTCCATTGCAGGTGTGTGGATTCGATCCCTGATCAGGGATGTTCTGCATGCCATGTGGTACAACCAAACAAAAAAAAAAGAGGAAAAACCTAAGCTCTGGGTTCGATGGCTTGTGCTTCCCTTGTGGTTCAGCTGGTAAAGAATCCACCCACAATGCAGGAGACCTGGGTTCTATCCCTGGGTTGGGAAGATCCCCTGGAGATGAGAAAGGTTACCGACTCCAGTATTCTGGCCTGGAGAATTCCATGGACTGTATAGTCCATGGGGTCGCGAAGAGTCAGACATGATTGAATTACTTTCACTTTCATTTTCTTTCTATGGCTCAGTTCCCATATGGAGACCAGTCCAAGATCCTCTCAGGTAGGGAAACCTACCCTCCGACTCCCTCTAGAAGTTCTGGCCCCCAGCTGGGCACTGAATAAGTCAGTTCAGTTCAGTTGCTCAGTCATGTCAGACTCCTTGTGACCCTATAGACTGCAGCACGCCAGGCCTCCCTGTCCATCACCAACTCCTGGAGTTTACTCAAACTCACGTCCATCGAGTTGGTGATGCCATCCAACCATCTCATCCTCTGTCATCCCCTTCTCCTCCTGCTTTCAATCTTTCCAAGCATCAGGGTGTTTTCAAATGAGTCAGTTCTTCGCATCAGGTGGCCAAAGTATTGGAGCTTCAGCATCAGTCCTTCCAATGAATATTCAGGACTGATTTCCTTTGGGATGGACTGGTTGGATCTCCTTGCAGTCCAAGGGACTCTCAAGAGTCTTCTCCAGCACCACAGTTCAAAAGCATCAGTTCTTTGGCACTCAGCTTTCTTCATAGTCCAACTCTCATGTCCATACATGACCACTGGAAAAACCATAGCCTTGACTAGACGGACCTTTATTGGCATAGTAATGTCTCTGCTCTTTAATATGCTGTCTAGGGTCTGATAAGTCAGGGTCCCTCCAAATGCCTCTCCCATGGCCCTAGTCCCAGCCATGGCCTTGGGTGGGTGGGGGGGGGGGGCGGTGTTTTCTTGACAGGACTTTACTAGAAGCCAGAACAACCAGGGAGCTCAGAAATCTCCCTTTCCATGGTTTCATTTGAATAATCCCCACAAGCCAATGCAGACCCAGCTTCCCTTTGTGATATTAATTAAGTGGAGGAAAATGTCCTGGGCGAGGAAAACTGGCTCCTGATTTTCAGCCACATTCCCCCACGCCATCCATCCTGCTTTCCCCTCCCAAATAGATCATGGGTCCGGTGGGGAACTGGAACTCAGCGACAAGAGGTGTGAACCCGCTGTCTTGTCCCCTCACTCCTGCGTTCCCCTGGGCCTGCCTAAGCTCCCTGAGCCACTGGAGGAAGGAAGGCCTGGCCCCTGATCCGAGATCAGCCGTCGGTGGATGTTAACTGTTCAATTGTGTGATAAAACATGCCATTTGCATTTAAAAATTAATCCCAGGGGAAAATAATAGACTATTAGTTAATGGGTAGAATTGACAAGCTGGCTGCTTTCCAGTGCCATCTCTGGCAGTTACAGTGCTGAGCTCCGCACAGCCTTCGAGAAGGTCCAAGAAAGATGAAAACCACCTGCCCGGTCTCCTTGGACTCCCCTTGAGCCCTGTGTCCCAGCTCTGTGGTTGGAAGTCTGAGGCCAACTGCCAAGTCGGCTCTAGAGCCCGGGGAATACCTCACTGCTGTCACCCACTAACTGGCTGACTGACCTTGAGTGAGTCACTTTCCTTCTCTAGACTAGGTTTCTTCATTTATGAACGGAGAGGGGTGCAGAAGCTGACGTCAGCCTCTTCCGAATTTAAAAGTTCTGGGGTCCCAGTCACCAACAGCAGACACTTGTGCTGAGGCTGGTTATGTTGAAATCCTCTGCTCAGGAACAGTCTGTCCGAGAGAAGACTGGAAAGTTTGAGCCCACTGCCGCCAGCCCCTTCTCCTTCCCTCTTCTCAGAACCCCTCCTGGACCCCAGATATCTGTTCCCATCCAGGCAAGAGACGGAAAAGCGCCAGGAGACCTGAGTTCTCGTCCTGACACTGCCCCAACCCCCCTGAGACCCTGGACAGAGCTGTTTCCTCTCCCTTGAGACCCAAGGGCAGAGGATTTTGGCCTGACCAGGGGCCCATGGGGTGGTATGAGTGCTGTACCCATACCAGGCTGAGATGCTGGCTGGACCAATCCCAGTCTCCCCGCGAGAGGCACAGTACGGCCATCAGGGTGCGCATGCAGAGCAGAGCAACCTGCAGAGAGAAGAAAGGGCACGGAAGCCTCATTACGAGCATCCTGAGAGAATCTCTCCAGGGGAGAATGAGACAACACTCATGGAATGCTCAGCACAGCCCCTGGCAGCCAGTGTTATTACTATCATTATCTCAATGGTTAGAGAGACCTTCAGTTCACTTCAGTCGCTCAGTCGTGTCCGACGCTTTGTGACCCCATGAACCGCAGTACTCCAGGCCTCCCTGTCCATCATCAACTCCCAGAGTCCACACAAACCCATGTCCATTGAGTCGGTGATGCCATCCAACCATCTCATCCTCTGCTGTCCCCTTCTCCTCCTGCCCTCAATCTTTCCCAGCATCGGTCTTTTCTAATGAGTCAGTCCTTCGCATCAGGTGGTCAAAGTATTGGAATTTCAGCTTTAGCATCAGTCCTTCCAATGAGCACCCAGGACTGATCTCCTTTAGGATGGACTGGTTGGATCTCCTTGCAGTCCAAGGGACTCTCAAGAGTCTTCTCCAACACCACAGTTCAAAAGCATCAATTCTTCGGCGCTCAGCTTTCTTTATAGTCCAACTCTCACATCCATACCTGACTACTGGAAAAACCATAGCCTTGACTAGACGGACTTTTGTTGGCAAAGTAATGTCTCTGCTTTTTAATATGCTGTCTAGGTTGGTCATAACTTTCCTTCCAAGGAGCAAGCATCTTTTAATTTCATGGCTGCAGTCACCATCCACAGTGATTTTGGAGCCCAAAAAAATAAAGTCTGTCACTGTTTCCACTGTTTCCCCATCTATTTGCCATGAAGTGATGGGACCAGATGCCATGATCTTAGTTTTCTGAATGTTGAGCTTTAAGCCAATTTCTTCACTCTCTTCTTTCATTTTCATCAAGAGGATCTTTAGTTCTTCTTCACTTTCTGCCATAAGAGATGCCTTGCTGCTGCTAAGTCACTTCAGTTGTGTACGACTCTAATAGATTCTGAATAATCACAGCTCACATATAGGCCTCCTGAGGCTTTTGCTGGGTTCCATTAAGGCCTGATAATAGAGTAGAGCTTCCCGTATTTTGATTGCCAGGTGTGTCCTGCCAAAAACTCCTGTAATCCAGAGTTGTCACAGCTCACACGTCACCACCTCCTGGAAGCCTGCCTGCTTATCTTTATCTTCCTTCCTCTTCATCCACCCATCCATCCATTTGGTCAATGCCTCCGAAACACCTCCTTGTGCCTGGTCCTATGTAAATATGAACCAACTGTAGCACGGTTTCACTATTTGTCCTAATGGGGGTTCACTCTTATTCCAGAGTGCTCAGCTCTACTTGGTTCTATGACTTTTTCTTTTCAGGGACAAGGGTCCTTAAAGCATGCCTTATCTTCCTGTGGGTTTCCCCAACCCCGGCGTCCACCCAGTTTAAGCTTCTTTGGCAGGGGCAGCTCCCCTGTGGCCTTTGGTGCCTCCACACCCAGCTTACCAGCCCTCCAACCCCACCCTGCTGCACCCCTGTTGCCAGGCACCTATCAAAACAGCTCTTTCAGACTCCAGGAGAGAGGCAAATTGGGAAACGGTCAGGCAGGTAAGCAGCCATAAAAACCCTGTGTACTCCCAGTGTGGTGCAGAGATCAAAGCATCGTCTATCAGGCTCCAGAGTCAACTGTAACAACCTTTTACCTGGCTATAACACTCCACAGTTTACAGAAGCAACTCCTATCTCCGAGTTCCTTTCAGCTCCCAACAGGGCCCCTGCCACAAGGAAACTGAGAGTCAGGAAGTGACACAGCCACTCAAAGCCGGGCAGAACATCAATGGCGGCACTGGGATTTGAACTTGGTTCTCCTAACATTTAATCCAATGTTGCATCATATCTTTGGTCTCAAAAGGGCCTTTTTCTGGGGGTCAGGACACCTGACACCCAGCCCAACATCCGTGAGACTGTTAAGTGACAAAGTTAGCAAAGTCTCTTCCCCTCTTGGGTGCTGTTTCCGCCACAACAATATGGAGAGGGCCGCTAGGCTCACTAGACTCTTAAAAGGATCAAAGCAATCATGGTGAGAACAGGCTGTGGAGAGAGGCAGCCCACTGCAAGCCAGAGGCCGCCCCAAAACCTTCTAGGACTCTCAGCTAGGAGATGGATTATCCAGGCCCTCCCAGCTCCCAGGAGGAAGTGACTCTGGTTCTGGGTGGTAATTCCCATGGCTCATAGACACTGAGTAGCCTTTTACCGTGTGTTTCCAACACCATGACATTTCTCCCTGCTGACGGGAGAGCAGTTTTGATTCACTAAAACAAAGTACTTTTAGAGTACCCATGCGCCAGGCGCTCTGGGACTCCAAGGCGGACAGGATGCAGTCTGCCCCAAAGGGGCTTCCTGTCAGGTGGCAAGCGTTTTGTGTGTGTCCTGTCCTTCTACACTTACAAAAAACCTGTATGGATTAGGACCATTTACACGGAAAAAAACAAAAAACAGCTGAGGCTCCAAGTGGTTAAGTATGCTCCCTGCTCAAGAGCACAGAGGACATGAGCTCATACCTCCCTTAGCCCCAAAGCCCAGACTCTCTCCTTCCCATGAGGCTATTTACAAGAATCCAAGAGGAAAGCAACTGACACATATGCCATTAGCATGTTGGGGAGCTTTAGAGAGAGGGCTAGGTCTATAGCAGGATTGCTGGAGGAGGTGGTATGTGATGAGGTCTTTGGAAGGTGGGGAGAGTGTGGTCCAGAGTGAAGCTGAGTATGAGAAGAACGCAGAGGTGGGAAATTGGAGGGTGCTCCTAGAGTCTCGGGCTTCCCAGGTGGCTCAGTGGTAGAGAATCCGCCTGCGGGAGATGCAAGAGATATGGGTTCGATCCCTGGGTTGGGAAGATCCCTTGGAGTAGGAGGCGGTAACCTGCTCCAGTGTTCTTGTCTAGAAAATTCCATGGGCAGAGGAGCCTGCCGGGATACAGCCCATGACGTCGCAAAGAGGCAGACACCGTTGAGCACAGCACAGCACCTAAAGTCTTGAGGAAAACGGTTTGGCTGCAGCAGAGGGGACGTAGAGGTAAACTACGGAAGACAAGACTGGGAAGGTGAGTTGGGCCCTGTTCTTGAGGGGCTTAAATGCCAGGCTAGGGCATTTGTATTAATATTTACTTCAGGGAGCAGCTGGGAACCCCTGACGACTTTTGAGCAGGAAATTGACTCAACTGGAGATTTCGAGTTTCCGGAAAACCTTCTAGCAGTTGGTTGGAAGGTTAGAAGCAGAGATCTAGAGAAAAGGAATGAAACTAAAGAAGATCCACCCTCTATACTTTGCCTTTAGTTTCCATCTGACATCAAGTAGTTAAACACATCCAGCATTTACTGTGGCCCAGCCTCAGAGCCAAGCATTTCACACACTATCTCATTTCAACTTCCCAACTCGATGAGATACACTCTATTATCATCCCATGTTACAAATAAGGAAACCGAGGCACGGAAAAGTGGACTGGCGCCCCAAGGCCACAGGGCTCCTAAGAGGCTGGATTTGAACCTGGGCAGTCTTTCTCTCAAAGCTGCAGCCCTTCTGAATGAAAGCAGGCAGGAAATCCCTCTCCAGAATAAAAACTCAGGTGTCCTGCACTGTGGAAGGCTGGTCACAGAGTGACACAGACACCCAGCAGTCAAAACTGGAAACCCAGGAGCCCAGCACCTCCTGCCATTGGCTCCCTGGGCAGTGCTGTGCTCCTGGAGGGTGCATCCCCTTCCAGGACCGCCAGGTGGCAGTGGGGAGACTGGCGACACAGAGCCACAGCCCAGCCCAGGCTTCTCCAAGTCACAAAAGCCCAGGGACTGGCAGTGAGGAAGGAGGCACAGCGTGGCTTTCAGGGCACCTGGCCTTCCTGGTTGTTCCCCGCCCCAATCCCCACACCTGCTGTGTTCCGCGGGGCATTCAAAGCAGAGCTGGGGCTGCAGGCATCCTTAGCTGAGGTGGGAAGGCACGAAGGTTTTAAGGCCAGGCTTCCCCTGGAATGCCTGCTTCCCTAGTGGCTCAGATGGTAAAGATTCTGCTTGCAGTGTAGGAAACCCGGGTTCGATCCCTGTGTGGGGAAGATGCCCTGGAGAAGGAAATGGCTAACCCACTCCAGTATTCTTGCCTGGAAAATCCCATGGACAGAGTTGCCTGATGGGCTACCTTTCACGGGGTGGCAAAGAGTTGGACACCATGGAGTAATTAATATTTTGTTTCCCCTGGAAGAGTACACAGCCAAAGGCAGTAGTGTTGCATGAGGGTTTTGAACAACCAACCCAGAGAGATGCTCGCTCCACAGTGCTAGGTGGGGGGAACAAACCAAAAAAAGGATATAGCACTCTGCACACAGTAAGATTATAGTTACATGCAAAATACCTTTGCCTAGGAAAATGCCTGAAAAGAAATGGATAGGAGTATTAACAATGTCTCTCGGGCTGGGGACTTGATGGGTTGGTTTTTGTTTCCCTTCTTAACTCTTCTATATCTACTTAATTTTTTACCAATGAGTGTGTGCTACTTTTATCATGAGGTAGAAATTTTTTTCTTAAGGGAGGTAGGAAAGATATTAACCATCAATAAGATTTTTTTTTGTCTTTTAACTGTCACCTCCACCAGGAAGCTTTCCTTCCATATCTAGGAAGAGGTACTGACTTCCTTCTCTGTGCCCCTGGAAGGAATGAACTGTCTTTATAAAAGGATGCTTTTCACTTCGTTGGGTAATTATTGATGTCAATGTCTGAATCTCTGCTATTCAATATGACAGCCAATAGCCACTTGCCACATGTGGTTATTGAGCATTCCAAATGTGGCTGGTGCAAACTGAGAGATGCAGAAATATAAAATACACACCAAACTTCAAAGACTTAGTACAAAAAAAATGTAAAATAGTTCATTAATTCCATGTTGAAATGATAATATTTTGGATATATTGGGTTAAATAAATATATTAAAATTCATTTCACCTGTTTTATTAATTTTTTTAATGTGGCTGATGGAAAATTTTAAAATTGCATAATGGTCTTATATTGTATTCTACTGGAAGTGCTGGTCCCTGAGCTTCATAAGCATAGATCTGTAACATCCATTTCAGGCCCAGAGAGGGGAAGGATCCTGTCTGAGGTCACACAGCAAACTAACACAAGGACTAGAACTTGAGGCAAGCAGACCACAAGACTCTCCCGGGCCTGGCAATGGCTGCAGGTGAGGTCTGACTCATAACCAGCCACATGCACTCACTCATGCTCAGTCCTCCACTTGAGTAGGGAAAGGGCATGGGATGGGAGCTGGAGACCTAGGAACATTGAGAGATGACCTCTAAGGTCTCTCCAGACTGTCCCTCAGTATAACACACTTTCTTCCAGAAGCCCTTCCTGAAGGCTTTTCCAGCTAGAAGGACTCAGGGAAAGCTGAGCAGACCCAGAATGCAGTGGCATCCCCGGGTATGGCTGAGATGAGGACACGGGGTCCTGCTGTCCCCACTAAACCCACAACATCAAGGCCATCAGGGCTGAAAGTGGCCTCAGAGAAACCCCCTTGGCCAGTGCCCTCATTTTCATTTGTGCCAAGTGGGGCCCAGAGAGGCAGAGTGCCCTGCCCAAGCTCACACAGAGAGCTAGGGGAGGGCTGGGACACACCCTGGAGTCTCAGTCTCGGGTACAGGGGCCAGGGAGCCCTCTAGACCAGGAGGACGGTGGCATGGATTGGCACCCGGGCTGCCCCCAGGCCCTGCTGACTCAGGCTCACACTCCTTCCCCTGCCTCAGTGCATTCTCTGCGTATAACCCTTGATGGCGCCCCATCGCGCTTAAATGCAGTTATGTTCCTCCCGCACCACGCCATCCCCTCCACACTCCCATTGCTTGCCGCATGCTTCAGCTGCTGTTCCTAGAAGGTCCTTGTATATTCCCGCCCCAGGGCCTTTGCATTTGCAGACCCTTCCCCCTGGAACCCTTCCTCCGCACTTTTGCAGGCAGGACTCCCATCACCCAGCTTTCAGACAGGCCTTGTCTGAGCCCCTGGTTGGCACAGTCCCCTCCTCTCGGTCATGCACTGCCCCATCACCTTTGGTACTGTCTTCCTAGCATTTATCATAATTATCTTATCCATACACAGGTCTAACACAGCAGAATGTAGGTTCTAGAAGAGCAGGTCTTATCGGGCAGATCCACAGTTGGGTACCCTGCCTCCCCAGTAACTGGCACGTAGGAAGGGACCAATGAATGTTTATTAATCAAATCTGACTGAAAGTGACACGGACAGATCACGTCACTGAAGCCTAGTTCTAGCTGCACCCCAAATTTGCCATATGTCCTTGGACAAGTACTTTTTTCGTCCTCTCTGAGCCCCGGTTTCCCCTTCTGAAAAATGGAGTTCCCACTGCTGCCAGGCTGGCTGGCAGGATGGGCTGGTTGAATTAGCATCAGTCGAGTTGATGGGTGTGAATGCTGCTTTGTAAACTGTTAAAGCGTGATTGCAAATGCGAGTAGCTGTTGTCATTAGACAAATGAGGCTTAAAGCCGCCTCTTCCTCTGCTGAGGAGGGGACTGGGTCAGAGGTTCTCTGGGGCCTCCTGCCCTGAGTGCATGTTGTTCAGAGTCCAGGCACTGCCTGCAGGCAGCTCCCAGTCTGAAGGGGTGGTAGAGACGAAACACAAATCAGAAACAAACAAGCTGAGACACCAGTACCTGGCTGGCTGCGAGGGGCTGACCGTCTTTCAGGAAACAGATAACAAGTGCAAACAGTCTGAGAGGGGTGAGGCCAATGTCAATTAAAGCTCTTGGTGGGGGGCACAGGGCGGGGGCAAATCCAAGCCATTAGGGTAGAGAGGGCAACCAGGTGGAGTGCATAGCAGGGACAAAGGCACAGCTGAAGGCAGTTGCCACAGAGACCAGTGAGGAGGGGCCTGGCCAGACTGCAAAACCCAGCCACCCTATGGGCTCCCAAACAGGGAGTAAGATATGTGCAGGGAGGAGAAAATGAGGGGGGGGAGCTTTATTATTATCGCTATTTTTCGTTTTAGTCAGTTAAAGGCCCTGGACTGGTATCTATTTAATTATGCAGGGTTGAGGGAGTCACTTCCATCTTTCAGACTCAGTTTTCTCTTCTGCGAAAAAGGGAGGTGGGAAGTTGACAGATGACTCCCTGAATTCTTTGTGTCCATGAAAGGCACAAGGGGGAATCAGTGTTGGGGTTAGAAGGGCCTGGGGTTGAATTCAAGCCCTGACTTGCTGTGGGACCTTGATCAGACCGTCTGGTCTCCAATTTCATCACCTGAAAAGGCGAACACCCACCTCATAGCACTGAAAGATGGGGGTAAGCACCGCGTAAGCACAGCTTAGCCCACTGCCCGGGCACCCATCATATGCTCAGTCGCGTCCAACTCTGGTACCAGCTTCTTAATAAATACCACTGCTGTTTTTATTTGGCATCAGGGAAGGAGGTACCAGTGGGGTGGGAAGATGGGGCACGGGTCCCAGGGGCTAGAAACAGGACAGAAGCGCTGAGTCCCTCTCAGCACATGGTTTTTGTTGTTGTTTGGTCACTAAGTCTGTGTCCGACCCTTGGCGGCCCCACGGACTGCAGCACACCAGGCCTCCCTGTCCTTCACCATCCCCCGGAGTTTGCTCAGATTCATGTCCATTGAGTCGGTGACGCCATCTAACCAGCACATAGTAGGTGCTCACAAAATATTTCTCGATTTGGGGAAGAGATAGGGCTTCCCAGGTGGCGCTGGCGGTAAAGAACTCACCTGCCAATGCAGGAGACTCAAGAGAGACGTGCTTCGTCGCTGGGTCAGGAAGATCCCCTGGAGGAGGCCATGGCAACCTGTTCTAGGATTCTTGCCTAGAGAATCCCACGGACAGAGGAACCTGGCAGGCTACAGTCCATAGGGTCGCAAAGAGTTGGAAAGACTGAAGCCACTCAGCACACAGGCACCTGGATGCTGACCCTGGCGAGGAGAGCAGCTTGGAGGCTCTTGCCCAGGAGAGGGAGTCTTGCCCCAGGATGGGCCAAGCTCAGGCTCTCTCAAACCCTGGGTCCCCTGCAAAGGCTGAGAAGCAGGAACTAAAAATAAAAGCCAGCCACACCCCAGTGGATTTTGACCCTGGCCAAGGAGTCTGAAGCCTCCCAGGAGCAACCCCCCACCTCATTTCCTCTCTCTGCTCCCTTCGGCTCCGGCTCCTTCCCAGGCAGTCTCTGCCAGCCCTTCTGGCCTCCTTCCTCCTGGGGAACTTTCAGGATGAGGCCCATTTCAGTTGGACCCTGGAAGCCTCTGAAGATGACCCCACTTTTCCAAACCGTCAATGGGGTCTCCGAGTCTCTGGTGTCCTTTTCTTGGTATGAACCGTAGGGTGCCCCTGAAGGGAAGGGATCGCTGAGACATTTTGATAGTGCGTGGGACAAAGGGTTTGGAGAGGTCTGGGTGACTTCGGTTGAATTGAAACCCTGCGATCCTCCGCAGGGCCCTTACACCCACTCCATCGGGCAGGAAGCTCCTGGTGAAGTCTTGTTTGTCTGTGGCTCCCAAAGGCCAGAGGCCCTGACTGGGTGATTCCTGCCACCCCCCTGCAGCTCACCACCGATCATCCGGCCCCAGCAAAGCCCTTAATGATGATGGTGATGAAGGCTGTCAGAGCAGGGATGGAACCAAGGGTTGTGCCCTCCCTGAAGGGACAAGCCACAGCACAAATCCACGGTGGCACGCGCAGGTCCATCCCACGGAGGGGTGGGGTGGTCTGCCCAGATACCCGCCCTCTGCACCACTCCTGAACTGCCCTGGGAAAGAGATGAACAGAGAGGGAGAAATTCAGTGTATATAGACAGAAGGGTCTCCAGGGAGGGGCTTGCTCAGAACCAGGCAGGAAGAGTAGGCCTGGGGTCTGCCTGCCAGCGCCCGGCCCACCCGTGCCAGAGTGACCCCCACCCCCACCCACCCCAGGGCCCAGCGTCAGCGCCAAGGCCCGCTCTCCCAGGCGGAGGCCCCAGCCCAGCCCCAGCGCCTGGGAAAGCCGCCTGTTTTGTTCCCATCTCCACACACCCCCCACCTCTTTTTTTTTTTCTCATTCATTGCAGTTCGGTCCCTTTCGGAGCTGCAGGGACCCGGGTGGCAGGGCTGAGGCGAGGGGGTGGCCCTCCCAGCCCTGACAGGTAGGGCCCGCCCCGCTTTTGGCAGCCCCTTCCCTCGCCCTCTCCCCCCACCCCTCCCCGGGTCCCCTCTCCCTGCCCCTGTCAGCCGCGCCAGACGCTCTCCGGCTTTGCAGCATTCAATAAAAATTCAGAAACATTTGGGCTGAAATCGCTGCTTTATCTGGAGGAGCCACAGCGCCGGGAGAGACCACTGCTGCGCGGGGGGAGCCCGGGGTCTCGGAGGCCCGGGCGTGGGGCGTCTCTGCGCTCCGGCGCGCGCGCGGCCCCCGGGTGGCCCCCGCGGACGCCAGGGGCCGGGGGCTCCGGGGGCGCGCGCGGGCCGGCGGGGCTGCAGGGGCGCGCGCGGGGGCCCGCGGCCCGGCCGGGCTCCCCCCGCGCTCGCGGCTCAGGTGGGCCGCGCCCGGCGCTGGCGGAGCCCGGGTCCCCGTTCTGCCCGGGCTGGATGGCTCATTCTGCTGGCTGCGCGGTGGCGGCGGCTGTGTGTGCGCCGCGCCTCGCCGCTCCCCCCCGGCCCCCCGAGCCCGGGGCGCGCGCTCCTGCCCGGGCCGCCCGGGCCCCGCGGCGCCGCGGCGCGAGGCCCCGGGAAGCGCAGCCATGGCCCTGCGGAGGCTGGGGGCCGCGCTGCTGCTGTTGCCGCTGCTCGCCGCCGTGGAAGGTGAGCGGGCGGGCGGGCGGGCGGCCGGGCGATGGGGGCGGGGAGCGGCCTGGCACGGGCGGCCGCCGGCGCCCACCTCCGCCCCGCGGCCCCGCAAAGTTTGCCCCGGGGCTCGCGCCCGGCGCAGGTGGCCGCGGGGAGGTGTGTCCGGTCGCGCCGGGAGGCGCGGGCCCCGCGGGCGCCCGGGAGCGGCGGGCGCTGATTGACTGTGCCAGGAGGAGGCGAAGGGACCATCTTGCCGAGGCTTTGTAGCCAGCCCGGCGAGCGCCGCCCAGGGCCGGGGGGCTGCCCACGCGCGCTCGCCGCCCCCGGCCCGGGCACCCCTCTGCGCGCCGGCCTGGCCTTGCTCGGCACCGGGTGGAGGGGCGCCGGCCGGGGGGTGGGGAGGCCCGGAGCGCAGTCGGGGCTGGAAAGTTTGGCAGGGAGCGGAGGGAGGCAGGCACCGCGACTGGTCCGGGGTGGGGGTTCCCGGTCCGCGCCCCCGGGATGGGGTCGGAGCCCCGAAGAGGGGGTACTGGCAGAGTGGAAGTGAGCGCGCCAGCACCCCGCGCCGGTGCCTGCCCATCGCCCACGGCGTACAATGGGGTCCCCTCCCCTGGAGGACTGCGGGGGGGATGGGTCCGTGGGCATCTCTGGGCCGCGCGGGGTCTCCGGGCACCCCTGCCGGCCACCGCCCCGCTGGCGGCAGAGCTCAGCGTGGCTGCTGGAGCCCCGGGAACTCTTCAGCTGCCGCCAGGGCCGGACCAGATGCTCTTGCCATGTGTTGGCCTTGGCCGGGGTCGCTGGGCCCTCTCCCCCATGGCCTCGTGTGTCGGTCCCACCCGACCCCCAAGGAAACAGGGCGTCTGCCCAGTCTCCCGAACCAGCTAGCTCTGGAGGGAAAGTTAGTGGGGTCTGGGTGTGTCCCCCAGAAATGGCCGAGCCTGTGGGGCAAGAAATGAACGTGAATAATGGTTCTCATGTGTACTGCACTTTACAGTTTTCAACCCGCTTTACAGTTTATGAAGTACTTTGCGCTATATGCAAAGAACTGTGGTTTGCAACGTGCGGCACCGTTGACAAGGTACTTGAAGCTTTACGAAGCGCTTTCCCACCCGCAGTTTTGTTGGATTCCCCAAAATAAGCCTTCCAGGGAATCCAGATGGGTAAGAGTCTTCACGTCCTTTTACTAGAAAGGGAAACCAAGGCTCAGAAAAGCCAGTGCTTCACGCCTTGGTCCTTGGGTGATAAAAATAGAATGGGGGTCTGGAGTCTGGGAAGCTTGTGCTCTGTTCATATTGCTGGGTCTTCTCGTCCCTAAACAGGCTAACCTCTCCAGGATTCTGCCACCTTAGGCCTGAGGGGTACCCTCATCTTGGGCCATTTGGGGGTGATGCAAAGCCCCTTTCCCTCTTGCAGCTCAAAAAACCCCAAAAAACCAAACCCAAAAATAACCCGATGGAACCAGGCATGGAGCCTGCAGACTCTGGGAAAGGACGGATGGGGGATCCCATGCGGTAACTTTAGTTTCTCTCTCAGTAATGAGTGCTTTAGTGACCGCAGTTCAGGGGGTGGAGGGGGTGTCCCTGGATGGCAGCCATAGTTGCTGGCACGGAAGCAGCTGTCCCCAGGCTCCTGGAGGGTTTGACGGCTGCCTGAGGTTTCCCGGCATGGGGCCCTGGGGCACCAGGGTGCCACGAGCCCTGGGTGTGCAGGGCAGCCCCGAGACCTGGCTGCTGGCGGGAGCTCCCTGGAATAGGGCTGAGGTACCACTTATTAGCTTTGGCTTTGGGGAAATGACTCATGCATTGGCCCGCTATACATTGGGATGTTTACAGTATTATGGGGAGCTTGGCATAAATATTGCTCTTTGGGTTGTAGTCAGCGGTGCTAGAGGGGAAGAAAATTGGCCCCTCTCGCGTTGGAAAAGGCCCTGGGTGTGTTTTTAATTACCGGGGGGGTAGATGGAAGGGCCACGTCTGTCCAGGCCTGGCCCTGGCGGGGGGGCGGTCAGAATCTGGTGGGCTCTGGTCAAAGCAGACCCTGGGCCCTGGACACAGGGCTAATCGGCTGCTGACGTCCCAGGAGGGCGTGGTGGCGTGGGCTGCCACTTGGGGGCAGACTGGGAGGCGGGCTGCAGTGGGCATCCCAAACCTTGCTTCAGGCTCTCTTCCTTTGCTCCCTGGAAACTCTAGAGTCTAGTCCATTAGGCGTTAAGAAGGAGCTGGCCTCATGGAGGGGGAGATGGTGTGAAGTGGAGGTCAGAGGCCTGGCATCTCACTTACTCGGGACCCCTGGACCAGCTCCCTGACCTACAGGGAGCTCAGTTTCCCTGAGTCCAGAATGTTCGACCTAGCCTCCTCGGATTCACTTGTACCCTCCTTGCTTTCCCTGAGCCTCAGTGTCCTCATCTGCCAAGTGAGGGTAAGCACGCTGGTCCTGCCTGTCTCACAGGAAGTCTGTGAGATTCAGACCAGATAATGGAGGGGAAGAAGTCACCTTGAAGATCTGCGTGGCCTCTGGGGGATGCAAGATGGGCAGTGCTGCTTGTGACACAACCCATAAGAGATGGGAGCCTTCTGGGAGCAGGACAGTCTGTGGAAGCAGACCTGAAGCCCGGGGTGATGAGGGGGCAGCCCTCGGGGCTCATGGTACCCAGAGATGTGCAGCCGCCACTCCTGGCACATCCCCCTCTTCCTACCCGGTAGTAACCATGCTGTCCTGAGCATTAAGGTCTAGAAAATTCCCAGCCTTTGAGAGAGGAGACAGGATGTGTGTAGTTTTTGGAGGTGGGGAGGGCGGCTAGGTTGGGCTTCCCAGGTGGCACTAGTGGTAAAGAACCCGCCTGCCAATTCAGGAGACGTAAGAGATGCGGGTTCGATCCCTGGGTGGGGGAAGATCCCCTGGAGAAGGAAATGGCAACCCACTCCAGTATTCTTGCCCAGAGAATCCCACAGACAGAGAAGCCTGGTGGGCTATGGTTCTTAGGGTCGCAGAGTCAAACACGACTGAAGCGACTTAGCACACAGCATGGGGGCTAGGTTACGATGGCAAGCTTAGTATCTCCCCAAACCATGAGGCCCCCCCCCAAAGGAAACCTAAGTGTGGAGCATCTGGATGCTTTGAGAGGATGGTAGTGCCCCCAAGGTTGTGTCCAACAGGAGAAGAGGCCAATGGTGGACCAGCTGCTAGTGAAAGTCGCTCAGTCATGTCTAACTCTTTGCGACCCCATGGACTATACAGTCCATGGAATTCTCCAGGCCAGAATACTGGCCTTTCCCTTCTCCAAGGGATCTTCCCAACCCAGGGATTGAACCCAGGTCTCCCGCATTGCAGGTGGATTCTTTACCAGCTGAGCAACCAGGAAGGCCCGAGCAGCCACTAGGTGGAATCCAAAAGTTGAAGTCTAGAGAAAACCCATTTCCTCTGTACATTTGTTTTTTTTCCTTAAGACTTTTTAATATAGACCACTTGTAAAGTCTTTATTGAATTGGTTACAGCCTTGCTTCCGCTGTACATTTTGGTTTTCTGGCCATAAGGCACGTGGGATCTTAGCTCTGCTGCCAGGGATCGAACTGGCACAGTTTGCATTGGAAGGCAAAGTTTTAACCACTAAGACTGTCAGGGAAGTCCCTGTACGTTAGTTCTTTTGGTTTCCAAATATTTATGGAGCATGTTTTCTAGCTGGTGTGGTGCTGGGCCCTGGGGCGGGCAGGGGACAGGGCACAAACTGACAGGGAAGCCGTTGGCAAGGTACAAGGTGATAAGTGTGGCCCGGGTCCTGCCAGCAGGAAGTCGTGCATCACCTGAGGGAGCAGCAGCCATTTAGGACGGAAGCCAGTTACTTTGTCATTTATAGCTTTATTCTTTGCCTCATTTTCTTACTTCCCCTTCTCCCTGCCTTGAAACTTTCTCAGCCACCTGTCATATTAATGAACTGTGTTCCCAAAAAGCTAAGGAGGTTGACTTTGGGACCTAGAGGAGGCAAAGTCTTGGCCTGGAAGAAGGAACAGCGTGTGTAAAGACCTAGAGACATGCTGATTGGTGTGCGATACTTGGGTGTATCTGAGGGAGACGGATGTTAATGGCAGCAAAGGGGGATGAGGCTGAGGAGTTTGAACTTGATGCTTAGTGCATTGGGGAGCCACTGAAGGTTCTTGAGCCACGGGGGACCTGGCCCGATTTGTTTTTGGAAAGATCACTGGCTTCCAGTGTATGGGAATGTTCAGATGTGCTAGAACCTGTCCTGCACAGTAAAGAAAAGGCCAGCCTGTCTATTCTTGGCTAGACTGTGAGCTCCCTGATCAGTTTTGTGTCCACGGTGGTAATAAAAAGAAAGTGAAGTCACTCAGTCATGTCCGACTCTTTGCAACCCCGTGGGCTGTAGCCCTCCAGGCTCCTCCGTCCATGGAATTTTCCAGGCAAGAATACTGGAGTGGGTTGCCATTCCCTTCTCCAGGGGATCTTCCCAACCCAGGGATTGAACCCGGGTCTCCCACATTGCGGGCGGACACTTTACCATCTGAGCCACCAGGGAAGCCCAGTAGTAGTAAAAAGAGCTCTGTTCAAATGCCGCCTCCCCGAGGCCTTCCCTGATTACCTCATCTAACACAGACTCAGTTCAGACACGTTCTATCCCTCCTGTTCTGTCGTATTTTAGAATACCCACCGCCATCTGAAATGGCATCTGAGACTTGTTGCTTTCCTTGTTTAGTGTCCATCTTGCCCACTGGACTGTAAACTCCAAGAGACAAGAGGGTTTTTCTAAATTTATTTTTAAATTTTTTAAATTTTATTATTTTTTGGCTACACTAGACAGCCTGCAGGATCTTCGTCTCCCCCACCGGGGATCAAACCCATGGCCCCCCGAAGTGGAAGCGTGAAGCCCTAACCGCTGGTCTGCCAGGGAAGTCCTGAAGCGTATATCTTTCCTGTTTGCTGCGGCAGCCCGGTGCCCTGAACTGAACCCAGTCGCCCGGTGCCCAGTAACTGAAAGGAACTAAGGAATGCTGAACGAATGAATCAGTGCGGAGTGAACGAATGAATGAGCACGCTATATTGTGCTGCACAGTAAGTGTCGGGAGCACGGTGCCGAGGCGAAGGACGGAGTCCCTCTGGCCGGGGAGACGAAGGAAACCTTCCCAGAGGGAGAAGCAGAGGGCAGATGTGAGCAGAGATACAGAATGCAGGAAGATGTTTGGGGATAATAAAGAGATCAGTTCAGCCAGAGCTGAGGATTCAAATGGACCAGCGGCAGCTCTGTGCCAGGCAAGTCCGCTCCTCACAGGGGTCGAGGGAGACTACCCGCCCCTTCCCCCCATACACGTCTTGTCTCTCCCACCCCCAGCCCAGCCCTCTGCTGGGCCCACCTCTCCGGCATTACCTATCTAAGATCCAGCGACCTTCAGTGGGATTAATTTAGAATTGGTTTTCCTTTTATGTTTATTTCTCCTGCTTCTCATTTTTAAAGGAAGCTGCTTTCATGTATTCGTCTTAGCCAGGAAATCAGGGCTTAGATTTAAAGCCCGAATGCTGTAGAATTCAAAAGCAAGTTGACTTATTCATTTATTTCTCCATCCATCCATATATTTTAAAAGAGTCGCCAGGCACCTCCTTCGTGTCAGGTGCTGGGTGGGGAGAAAGGATTCCGACTTCAGCGGGAAACAAGGGCAGCCGACTTCCTGGACGCTGTGGGGCAGAGAAAAGGCACGGCCTTTCTGGGCAGTCAGACCTGGGTTCAAAGCCCCCAGCCCTGCACACTGTGTGTGCCCTGGGCAAGGAGCTGGATTCCCGTTTCCTCAGGGGTTCATGGGGACACCCACACAAAGTGTCTGGCACACAATGGAGGAGGAAGAGGCGGAAGGGATAGGTAGGGAGTTTGGGATGGACGTGTACACGCTGCTTTGTTTAAAATGGATAACCGACCAGGACCTCCTGTATAGCACAGGGAGCTCTGCTCAGTGTTACGTCACAGCCTAGATGGGAGGGGAGAATGGATACACGTATGTGTATGGCTGAGTCCCCTTGCTGTCCACCTGAAACTGTCAAAACATTATTCATCAGCTAGACCCCAATATAAAATAAAGAGTCAAAAAAAAGAAGTGTCAGGTACTTGTCTGTAGAGGCTGTTCTCAGCCCCTCCAAAGTCCTCTTCCTTGGAGTGAGTGCCTGTGATCGGTGATGGCTGTGTCCTAATTCACTTCCCCTCTTTCTGGCATTCAAATTGTTCAGTCCACAAACCAAACTTCAGTGTCTTCCCCCAACCCAGCATACAGAATCCCAACTGCTCCCACCTTGGATGGCGACCCCCAACGTGTGAGCAGGCCCAGAGCCCCGTCTCTGCCTCTTTCTTCAGGGCTCTGTCAGGGGAAAATACTTGCTTCTTTTCATGGCAGGGAATTGAAAGAGGGGCTCTCAACTGGGGTCCACAGGCCTTAGTTATGGGACCCTGGGATCACCCTGAAATTATAATAGAATGTTGGATGTGACCGTAGATTTTCCTAGGCAGCGGGGTCTTAGCTTTCAGAAGGTTTTCAAAACAGTTGCAAAAACACAAGCCCATACCCAGGCTCCCAGTGGGGGGTTTGAATCTTTGGTTGGTCCTGAGACCCCACTGCCAGCTCCCTCTGCCCTGCCATGGCCCCAGACCCTCCCAGGGGGCAGGGGTTGTCCTTCCTAATGCCTTTGGCTGCCTCCACTTCATCAAGGTTTTGTATCAACCCCAAAGCCAGGGTCGGGGCAGGTTGTCTGGGCAGCTGTGCCAGGGACTCCGTAAGGCTCAGGGTCACAGCTGGTCAGCTTGGCCTGCCCAGAGCTTACCTGTGAGCTTAGGGAGGAGGTCGGACCCCTGCAGACAGAGAGACCTGTAAAGGAAGGGACTGATGGTAGAACTGGCTGGTGACAGGAGGCCTGGGCTGGACAAGGGAGGTGGTACCCTGCTCGCTCTGAGGGTGGAGGGGTGAGACCAGGAGGGCCTCCTGGCAGGGGTGGACCCGGCGGGCCCCTCTGACCAAAGCTTCATCCCATCCTGTGGCCTGGCCTGCTTGCCTGACTTTGCTGGAGATTTGATAGATCCAGCTGGAGCCCGGGCATCAGTAATTTTTAACTCACTTCCCACGTCTTTCCATTGGGCAGGCGGGGACTCCTGGGAAAGAGGAAGAGAAACCTCAGCAGGAAACTGGAAAAGGCCAAAACGAAGTGAAGGCAATCTGAGTTAGTGCCCACCAGCCCAGGCCACCGGCCTGCTGGTGAATGGAAGGAGGCTTGGTGGGGGGAGGGCAGGGCAGGGCAGAATGTTTGCACACCTCTCATGGATGGGGTGGGCCATTGATCTGACAGGACCTGGAAGCTTCCTGATTGGGATCAACTGTCTGATAAGGCTGCCTTGAAAGCATTTTAGGGTTTTAGGGCCTTTTAAAGCGGGTGCCTTCCGGAGCGTGGAGAGGAGACACCTGTCTCCCAGGTGCCTCTGTATCACCTAGGGTGGGGGGCTTGCTTAGACTACCTTAGCCTGGGCCGTGCTCAGTGAGCTTCCTGGAGCTATCTGGAGCCCTGCTGCAGCCCCCTGGGGATAAGGGTATCCTCAGGGAAGAGACCTTGTCTGCTCTGTGTCCTTGAGCAAGCGGTGTGCTGTCTGAGCCTCAGTTTGCTGATCCATAAACTGGGGATACTGCCTGTCGGAGGCTTGTGGTGAGGGTTAAATGAGGTCCTGTATACAGTGGCCAGCAGAGCAGCCTGGTCTGTGGCCCTGCCAGTGTTTATCAGTTTTCAGGACTGTGAAATGTCAGCACCCTTGTTCACTGCCGGAGTACTTGCTCCTGTCTTTGAAATCCCAGAGCCCTTTAGCCAAGCCCTGACCACTCTCTGTCTTGTTCCATTAACAGCAGAGCCTAGGGGCTACACGGATGTCTGGAGTCAGGCTGTCCCTCACTGTGTGTCCTCTGGTCAGTTATTTCACCTCTCTGAGCCCTGGTTCCCTCACTTCTAAAATGCGGATAATAATAGTTCTTGAGGTGGCTATGACGAATGAAAGGGTTAGTTCACAAAAGACGAATTTGCATTTGTAACTGAATGTGTATCTTATATGTGATGAGTGCACAGTGAATATTAACTGTGGCTGTTATTTCTCAAAACCAGTGGGAAACTGCGTTCAGGGTAGGGGATGTGGGTGCCGTTTTACTCGAGGACTCTGTCTGCAGCCCTACCCCCATTCCTCTTCACGTCACCCCAGGAAAAAATCAAAGATACAGAGCTAAGTTCTGACTCTTGCTGAGTAGTTGAGAGGTCCCTCCAGCCTGCCTCTTTGCTTCCCATGCAGGTTTTCCTCAAGAGCCCATCCCCCCTCCATGTCAGCCTCCCTTAACCCCAGGAAAGGGACAGGATCTTCTGTTGCTGTGACTTCATTCTTGACCCTTGGCCTCCCAGCCGCCAACTTCCATGTTGAAAATTTTAGTTGCTCAGTCGTGTCCAACTCTTTGCAGCCCATGAACTGTAGCCCACCAGGCTCCTCTGTCCATGGAATTCTCCAGGCCAAGAATACCAGAGTGGGTTGCCATTCTCTTCTCCAGGGGATCTTCCCAACCCAGGGACTGAACCTGGTCATTGCAAGAATCTGCATTGCCGGCAGATTCTTTACCATCTGAACTACCAGGGAATTCACACCAACTTTCATACATGATAATAAAAACAGCCAGATGCTCTGCTTAAAGACATTGTATTGGGTTGGCTAAAAAGTTTGTTTGGGCTTTCCATTAAGAGGTTATGGGAAAACACAAATGAACTTTATGGCCAACCTCATATATGTCATCTCACGCAACTACCTCAACAGCTGCCCTGGTGGTTTTATTATTATTATTGTGCCCATTTTACACACGTGGAAACGAAAACTCAGAAAGCGACTAGCCCAAGGACACAAAACTAGGGAGCAGGAGGCAGGGATTCGAACCCAGGTCCGGAAAACTTTGAAGCTCCTGCTCTGCACCACCACCTTCCAGCAGCCTCTGGAATGTACCTCCCAGCTCAGAGAAAAGGCTTGGCTCTGACGAGGGTCTCCAAGGCAGCCATCCAGCCTCTGACTCCATCAACATCCTGAGATAATGCAAGTGGGAGGGTTCTGGAACTCACAAACCTGCCATAAAAAAGCAATCGCTGTCATAATGGTCAGAATAATGTTGTTCTAACTTAGACAAATCGGGTGTTAACTCGTTATATTGTGAGGGGTGCCTCCACAGAGAACAGAGGCTGTGGAACAGTCACAGGGCCAATTGTAGCTTGTGTTTCTAAACCCATTAGCTCATCGGGTTTTCACAGCAACCCAATAAGTGGGCAGGAACCGTGGGGCCCATTTTAGAGATAAGGAAACTGAGACCTGGGGGAATAGGGCGACTTGCTGGAGAGCAATGGCCAGACCATGCCTGAAGCCCAAGGCGGGTCTCAATGGCTCAGAGAACCTCGATTCAATTTGAATTCCTAGCCAACATTTAAGAATCAGAGTTTACAGAGAAATCCTGTTTCTGGCTTTGTGAGAAGTCAGACAATCTGGCTTCTCTAGGCCCACATTCCCACATGGCCACAGTTGGCTGGAGCCGAACAGTGACTGCCTCCTCAGACAAGCACGCGAACGTGGGCTGGGGGCGGGGGCTCTCCATCAGCTTGCGTCACGTTTGTGGCACTCGCCTGGGTCCTGCAGGGCTCAAGCTTGCCTCCTGGATCCGCCCCGCCTCTCCCGTTGTTGTCACTTAGCCTCTAGTCTGTCTTGCGAGCTGGAGTAAATTGCTTCTCCTCCCCAGGCTTCGGCTACCTCTTCTCTCAAAGGACGGGGTAGGACTCAGTGGTTTCAGAGGCTCCTTCCAGCTCTGGGACTGCACGCCTGGTGCCAGGCTCCAGGCAAGGAGGGGAGAGCTAGACAAAGGCCAGGGCTCTGCCCCCGGGACGTGTATCAGTTATCCATTGCCGCCTAACAGGCCGCCCCAAAACGCACCGTCTCAAAGCCACCGTCTCAGTGCCTCCTGACTCAGTGGCGTGGCCGGGTGCAGCTGGGCGTTTATTCTGCTCCACGTGGTGTCAGCTCGGATCACTCTCGAGCTTGCGCTCAGCTGGGCTGTGCCGGAAGGTCTGCCGTGGCCTCTCCTACATCTCTGAGGCCCTGGTAGGGAGGGTGGGAAGGGCCACCCCCCGCCCCCCAGCTCTTCAAGATGGCTCAGCCGTCACTAGTCTAGAGCGAGCTTTCCACGGCGGCTAGCTCCCAAGAGGGTAAAGAGGAAACCGTAAGACTCCTTGATGCCTGGACTGTGATGTCACAAGACATCACCCCTGCAGTCGGAGCAAGTCACAGAGCCATCTCAGATGCATCCCAGGCCACCTCATCCGGTTCAGAGGCGGGGGGGAAGTACGCCGGGCTGGATTTTCTGTCCAGTCTTTCAGAGGAAGCCCGTTTCCTGCGAATGGTTTGGCACACAGCATTTGTGTGTTGCCCGTGGTCTTCAGTGCGTCTCTGGACGTGATGCTTAGCGGCCCCAACATCCCCTTCACCACATGCACACATCTCCTCGTGTTCCAGGCCAGCCTGTGGTCCAAACGTAGCTTCAGCAACCCCCTGCCTCCCTCTTTTCTTTTGGCTGCTCTGGTCGTTGTTGCAGCGGGGGGCTTTTCTCTAGCTGTGGTGCTCGGGCTCTCTAGTCACGGCGCTTGCACGCTCTGATTGTGATGCACGCGTCCTCTAGTTGTGACAGGCAGGCTCTCTAGTGAACGGCAGGTTCTCCAGGTGTGATATGCAGTCTCTCTACTTGCGGTGTGTGGACTTAGTTGCCCGGGGGCATGTGGGATCTCAATTCCCTGAGCAGTGGTCGAACCTGCATCCCCTGCATTTGAAGGCAGATCCTTCACCACTGGACCACCAGGGAAGTCCCTCGGCCCTTTAATGGGGGGCAGCTTTCTGTTTAGTGACAGCAGGTATAGGTGATGACCACGCTGAGGGACAGTCCACCCCAGGGAGTTTCTAGTCCCACACAGGGTGTGGGTAACAGGGAGCCAGAAGCCTCAGGCCCTGCCTGCTGTCCTTCCTGTCCCACCGCTGCACTGACTTCCCGTGCTGTCTGCCTCCCTGAGAGGACGGGGACCCTCCACTTCACCATGCCCCCTCCCAGCACTGAATACATGTTTGTGCCATAAAGCGAAAGTGAAAGTTGCTTGTTGTGTTCAGCTCTTTGCAACTCCATGGACTATACAGTCCATGGAATTCTCCAGGCCTAGGGATACTGAACACTGGAGTGGGTAGCCTTCCCCTCCTCCAGGGGAGTTTTCCCAACCCAGGGGTCGAACCCAGGTCTCCCTCATTGCAGGTGGATTCTTTACCAGCGAGCCACCGGGGAAGCCATGGTAGCCCAAGTCAGAGCTATTCAGGATCAGGCATGAGGAGGAGGCCCTGGGCTGGTAGGAATGAGTTTGGAGGACGGGGCTAAGATACCCTTGTGACCTGGGGCAGGTCACTTCACCCCTCTGGGCCTCAGTTTTCTCTTCGGTAAATAGGGGATCATGATTTAACCACCTCAGAAGGCCATGTCAAGGAGCAACTGTGTTCTTCATTCAACTATAAAAGAACATGTAAACTAAGATTCTAGAAGCTGTGCAGCAAAAAAAAAAAAAGTAATCCTTTGACACAATACTGTAAGTCAACTATACTTAAATAAAATTTTATAAAGTAAAAAAAACAAACCTGTAATGGGGTGACTGTGGTCTGTCACTCCCGCCTTGGCTGGGGGCCACCGTAGGAGAGGGAAGCGCTGGAGGAAACCGAAATGTCTGAAGGCATTGGTTGGCCAGTTGCCGTCAGACCTAAGTTTGGACCACAGGTTGGCACAGAGCTTGTGGACATGTGGGCACGTGGTGAAGACCATAAAAAACACAGAGGCCAATTTTATTGTCAAACAGTTAAACAGGAAATGGGGTTGCTGACTGAACAGGCATTGAGCCTACACAGATAGACAGACGAGTCCTTCTGACACACCTGCCACTGCTAAGTCACTCCAGTCGTGTCCGACTCTGTGCGACCCCATAGACGGAAGCCCGCCAGGCTCCCTGGTCCCAGGGATTCTCCAGGCAAGAACACTGGAGTGGGTTGCCATTTCCTTCTCCAGTGTGTGAAAGTGAAAAGTGAAAGTGAAGTCGCTCAGTCGTGTCCGACCCTTAGCGACCCCACGGACTGCAGCCTACCAGGCTGCTCCATCCATGGGATTTTCTAGGCAAGAGTACTGGAGTGGCTTGCCATTGCCTTCTCTGGCCTCTCCTCTAGAAGAGCACTAAAATCACTAACGGTGACATCTGTTCCTCCTGACCAGTAGCAAGGTTCTGCCACAATGTGTGCTTGGCTGCAAGCACCCTCCTTCACTAAAGTCATTTGTAAACACTCCTCACCCCTGCCTCTTTGGAACAGTTTCTTAGAGCTATCTGAAATGCCATCTCCCAGATTATAGTTCTCATTTTGCCTCAAAGAAAACAACTCACAACTGTCACATTGTGCCCTTTTTTCCCCACAATGGACAAAGCCAGACTAGCAGCCACTATGACACCTGAAGCCCCGTTAAACACCAGTCAGGCCTGGGTGCAGGAGTAAAAGTGAGACGAGCACAGGGCAAGTGAAAGATCACACGTTGTGCTTGTGATTGCCGCCTAATATCCAAGTAGACTGCTCACTGTACTAACATGAAGGGTGAAAGCCCTCCTGTTACTGTCAGATTCTGTCATTACACAGTGACCATGCAAAAGACGGTCTAGAGGAAATCCCAGGAGGAGGAAACTGCCTGAACTGGACACCTTAGTCTCTCTTTTATTTTTAGAAAAAACTAAAAATGTGTTTGGGCATGTCTCTTGTTTGCACAAGGAAAACCGAATTATTATTTGGGCTCTAGTTTTGTTACTCAACGCATAAGTCTTATTCTTTTAATAAGTGAGTTAATCTTGCTCACGTTTATTGATGTAATGGATGTGTTGGGTCTCAACTCTGTTGTGATATTTTTGGGGGTTGGCCGGATGAACGTTTTGGCCGACCCAGTATGATGATGTGTACATTATTTGCCGCGCTTGTTTTTCTACAAGATGTGCATTCTTTACTCTGGTTTATTTAAATATGCTTGGTATTTAGGAAGGTTCATGGTTTTGTTCCGGTGGACACCTCTGTACTTATGCCTTCTTCCGCAGTGTCTAATCCGCTCTTATAGCATCCAGTGTATTGTTTCTAGAATTTCCATTTATGTCTTTTTTATATAGCCCTTGTCTCTACTAAACAGATTCAGTCTTTTTCTTCTTGAACTTATTAAACAGAGTTATAGTAAAATAAATTAACAACCAGCCAAATCCTAAGAGTCCCGGCCAGAGACCCTAGACTCTTGAGTTGGCCGGGTTGTGAATGGGTATTTGACAGACAGCAGTGTCCCCAGGAGGATGCATGTCTTGTCTAAAGAAAGCAAGTGGGACTTCCCTAGTGGTCCAGTGGTTTGGATTCCACACTGCCACTGTATGGGACACCAGTTCAATCCCTGGTCAGGGAACTAAGATCCTACATGCCACGTGGCACAGCCAAAAATGTAATAATAATAACATAAAGAAGGCAGGTTCTACCCACGCTTGACCATCTTGCTGTGCAGGGATTGGGGCTCAGTTTTGCCAGAACTTCTAGTTTGAAAAGTTCTGACATTTATGGAAAAACTTGTTAAATGTTTGCTCAACTCTGAAATACAGCCCTGGCCAATCTAAGTCATATTTGTTGGCTGAATTTGGATCAGGGGCTGGCAGTTTCAAGCTCTAGTCGAGGTGTTTTGGACAGAGAAATAGCAAGGGCGTTGTTACCTCCGTTTTACTGGTGGAGAAGTTGAGGTTCAGAGAGCTGTAGTGACTTACCCACGGCTGTATAGCTGGTAGCAGGCTTCCCAGGTGGCACAATGGTAAAGAATCTGCCTGCCAATGCAGGAGATGCAAGAGACGCAGTTTCGGTCCCTGGTTCGGGAAGATCCCCTGGAGGAAGAAATGGCAACCCACTCCAGCATCCTTGCCTGGAGGATCCCATGGACAGAGGAGCCTGGCGGGCTACAGTCCCATAAGGTCACAAAGAGTCGGATGCAACTTAGCATGCACGCAGTCACACACACACACACACACACAGCTGGTAAGCAGTGACGTTGTCAGAAGTGCCTCTTAATCTTAAACTGGAGAGTCTTCCTGGAACGTCCCTCCATGGCTTCTGTTTCCTGCCTTCCAGAACAATCCAGGAGCAGAAGCTCCTTCTGGCAGGCATCTGCGCTATTTAAAGGCAGAGCGCACGTCTTCATTCCAGTTTCTTCTTCTCAGGCAGAGTTGGTGTAGTGGGAGGTGTGTGTTCTTGGAGTAGAACCTCTGGCTCTGAAACTTAGAAACAGCCTGACCTTGGCCCTTTTAGAAAATTTTAATTATTTATTTCGGCAGTGCTGAGTCTTTGCTGTAGCGTGCGGGCTTTCTCTAGCTGCATGGCACAGGCTTCCCTTTGCGGTGGCTTCTCTTGCTGTGGATCACAGACTCTAGGCGTACAGGCTTCCTTAGTTGCAGCCCACAGGCTCTAGAATACATGGGCTTTGTTGCCCCATGGCAGGTGGAATCTGAGTTCCCGGAACAGGGATTGAACCCACGTCCCCTCCAGTGGCAGGCGGATTCTTAACCACTGGACCTCCAGGCAGATCCCAGGCGTTGGCCCCTTTTAACTTGCTTACCTCTCTGTGCCTCAGTTTCTTCCGTGGTAAACTGGAGTTAGGAAAGTTTCATAGAAGGTGACTTCCACGACGCTTGTCGAGGAACAGCCAGGCGAAGTGGCAAGGCAGGCAGGCATTCCGGGCAGACAACAGGACAGCATCTGCAGAGATCCGAAGGGGAGGCCCCGGAGCGCGTGGTGTCTTTGGGAGCTGGAAAGAGGCCTGTGCGGCTGAGAACCAGGCACGCCAAGCACCGGGGCGGGGTGCAAGCTGCCTGGGCCCAGCAGGCAGAGAGCGTGGGGTCAACACTCCCATTATGGCGACGACATATGTCCACAGCACCAACTTGTCACTTGGCCTGAGTCCATGGGAAGCCGGAAGGACAAAAAGCATCTGAACGTGTAAGTGGGGAGAAAGCGGCTTAGCGCACAGTGGGATGCGTCCCGCCTGAATGGGGGCTTCTCCGCCTCTCGCGGGGAGGCAGAGCCTGGGAACAGCCCCGGCCAGAGCCTGCGGGGCCTTTCTGGAACCCACGAAAGGCCATGTGGCCCAGGGAGTCTGTTCGAGTCAGGGCCCCAGGGCGGGACGTCCTCGCGAGCCTGTCCCTGTCAGTGTCAGCTGTCACTCCCCACGGCTTCAGATGGCAGCTCCTGCCGCTCTCAGGAGAACAGTCGGACGCGCTCCCTAGATACCAAGCAGGCCCTGGTGCTGGGTGTTCCCGGGCTGCCCCGAAGCTCAGCCCCAAGCCAGCAAAGCGCAGGGCTCCCTTCTGAATGGCCTCTGCCGGAGTTGAAAGGGTTCCGATGAGGGCCGGCCCCTTTTGGCCTGGGTCCAGGGACACAGGCAAGGCAGGAGATGCTAAGATCCTAGACTCTGGAGATAGTCAGGCTGTCCACATCCTGGCTTCTCCACTTTCTAGCTGTGTCACATTGAGTAGGTCATTTGCCACTCAGCCTTGGCTTCTTCTCTGGAAAATGAGGATACTATCACCTGCTGCATCATGTTGTTTCAGAAATTAAAAGAAAAGAGCAGGTGTTTTTGAAAAGCAGGTGTTTACCCAACTTCTCAGCCTCAGTTTCTCAGCGGTTCAATGACTGATAGTAATAGCAGTAATTAAAACAGTGTTCAGTCGTGTCTGACTCTTTGCAGCCCCATAGGCTATAGCCCACCAGGCTCTTGCGTCCTTGAAATTTTCCAGGCAAGAATACTGGAGTGGGTTGCCATTTCCTACTCCAGGGGATCGTCCTGACCCAGGGATTGAACCCACGTCTCCTTCTTTGGCAGGTGAATTCTTTATCACTGAGCCACCAGGGAAGGCCATCCTTTACCTAGATTCAACAGCTGTGAACATTTTGCCATACTTGTATTTCTTTTCGTATGAGAGTACCTGTATGTGTGTTGGACCATTTGAACATAAACTGCTGATACTGGCAAAGAACTAATGTTGATTGAGAACTGATACATTTATGTCTAAGGCTGACTTTCTTAACCACCATTTTAGATCACTTTGCCTGGCACACACTAGGACTTGAAAATTGGTAGCAGTTGGGAAGAATAGCTGGTATTACCTACAGCTGACCAGGGAATCCCCCTGCATTACCTCATTCATTTCTCGCTGTGGCCTAGAAGGAAACTATTAGCGGTGTCTTCATTCTCAAAAGAAGGAAGAGGGACTTCCTTTGTGGTCCAGTGGCTGAGGCTCTGCACTCCCAATGCAGGGTGCCAAGGCTCAGTCCCTGGTAGGGAACTAGATCCCACATGCCACAGCTAAGAGCTTGCATGCTTCAACTAAAGATTCTGAATGGTGCAACAAAAATGCCGCAGCAAACATGAGAGATCCCACATGCTTCTACTCAGACCCAACCCCGCTCGCTAGCTAAATAAATAAGATTCAGTAAATAAATAAGACTCAAGGATTAAGTAACTTACAGCAAAATATGAGGTTGGTATTTACACCTGTGTCTACTTGACAGCAAAGCCTTTTGCACAAAACTTTAGGGACCCACTTTCCTCCCCATCAGGTTTACTCTTCTTGTAGCCACCAGGGCGGCACATGGCAACTTTGCTCCCGCAGTAGATGAACACGGGCCTTTCTCTCTGGGAATCAAGAGGGCATTATTATAGAGGCATGTGGACTTGGAAAAACTGGGGACAGGCCCAGGGTCCACAGTTCATTAGGTAGTTATGAGAACTCAGGCCTTGGGATTTCTAGAATCCAGCATATTTGTTGCCCCCTTGCCTCGGTACCCTTTTCACCTTCTTTCTTTGGCTGCTTATTAAGACCAAGCTCGAGTGTCTCCTGTGTGAAGCTTGCTTTGACCTCTCTGACCCCTCCCCCATCCATGTGTAGAGTTGAACTGTCCTTGGTGACTACTGTGTTCTCAGTGGCACCTTGGTTAGACTGTCCTGGGTACTGTGTCAGCATGTCTGGTTTACCCCCAGCCATCCTGGGAGATCCTCAGTCATACTGGTTGAATAGAGTACAATTAGAAAGGTAAGTACTCTTGCCTGGAAAATCCCATGGATGGAGGAGCCTGGTAGGCTGCAGTCCATGGGGTCGCTAAGGGTCGGACATGACTGAGCGAATTCACTTTCACTTTTCACTTTCATGCATTGGAGAAGGAAATGGCAACCCACTCCAGTGTTCTTGCCTGGAGAATCCCAGGGATGGGGGAGCCTGGTGGGCTTCCGTCTATGGAGTCACACAGAGTCGGACACGACTGAAGTGACCTAGCAGTAGCAGCAGAAAGGTAAATAGCTGAGCAGTTGGATAGGAGCTTGAGTGATTGATGGCTGGTTGGATAGAGGATGAGTGCATGGGTAATTGCACGGATTGGATGGTTGGGTCAGTAATGGGCACGTTGATAGATGGATCGAGAGAGAGAGAGCAAAGGATGGTTTGATGGCAACTGAGTGGGTTGGATGGTGGAGGTGTTGGGATGGATGGACGGATGGATAATGGCAAAATTGTTGCACATTTTAGACGGTTTGTTGGATAAATGAATGGAAGAATGAACAAACCTGAAAACCCAGAGTGCATTTCTCCCTCTCAGATTCTCTTTGGCATCTAGATTGTGATATTTCCTTATTCTCCACTTTCAGGACTTAAAAAAAGAGTTGGCAAACTGCACACTCCCCAGGTTTGGAGAAACCTTCTGAGCCACTGACTGTGGATTTGCCAACGTTTCTGCACTGGGGAGTTCCAAGAAGTTGGCCCCCAAAGTGAATTTCTGTAAAATAAATCCTATTTTCCCATTGACTTGGCTCACACTTTTGGAGCTATGTTCCTGCTGTCAGGGGCTGGTGCTCTTAGAGGCTGGTGACAGGTGGGGAAAGAGTTGGAACTCCCAGGGGCATCAGCTGCCCTGAGCTTCCACTCACTCAACCTTGAGAGCAGCCTGATGCTGGCCAGGAGCACAGGAGCTTGGAGCCAGGGGAACAGATTTGGCATCTGTTCCCAGAAGCCTCAGCTGCCAGTGGGATGCTGTGCTGCTAGACTTCTGGGAGAGCACGCTCAGTCTCCTCCAGGCTTATCTGTTTCCACTCATCTGTCCATACGTCCTTTCTTCTCTCCCACAGTCCTCGCTTCTTTCCTTCTCCCCGTCCATCCTTCCTTTCATTCTGTCTGTTCATTCAACGGTCCTTTATGAAAGCCTCCAGTGTGCTGGGACATAGAGAGGAATTAATCAGAACTGACATTCTCAAGCACTTCCCTGGTGATCCAGTGGTTGGGGGCCCACTTTGCGGTGTGGAGACACAGGTTCAGTCCTTGGTTGGGGAGCTAAGATCCCGTATGCCCCAATGAAAGATCTCGCACAATGCAGCTAAGACGCAATGAAATAAATGAAAGTGTTGAAAAAAAAAAAAAAAAGAAGAACTGACATTTTCATGTCAAGGAGTGACATCCGAACAGAGGGATCGGTGGCCTCGCCTTCCTATTCCTTGTTTTCCATCTCTTCTTTCCCTTCGCCTTCTCTTCTCTTTCTCCTCTTTCTCTTCCATCATCAGCATCGGGAGAAGGCAATGGCACCCCACTCCAGTGTTCTTGCCTGGAGAATCCCAGGGATGGGGGAGCCTGGTGGGCTGCAGTCCTTGGGGTCGCTAAGGGTCGGACACGACTGAGCGACTTCACTTTCACTTTTCACTTTCACACATTGGAGAAGGCAATGGCAACCCACTCCAGTGTTCTTGCCTGGAGAATCCCAGGGATGGGGGAGCCTGGTGGGCTGCCGTCTATGGGGTCACACAGAGTCGGACACGACTGAAGTGACTTAGCAGCAGCAGCAGCAGCATAGCAACTGCTCACCACTGAGTCCCTGTTGAGTCATAGGTACTATACTGGCTGCTTTTCTGACACATTCTTATTTATTCCCCACAACAACCCTGGATCGTAGTTATTAACACTGATTTTGCTGATAAAAAGGCAGGTTCAGAGATGTTCAGTGATGTGATATATAGGGTGTAAGATGGAATATTGTTTACTGCAAAGGGGAAATGTCTTCCAGCCTGGGTTGGTGGAAGGCATATTTAGCCCAGTAGGATTTTTGACACGCAGTGAATGGAACGGAGTTCATTCTTAGCAGAGGGGACAGCTTGAGCAAAGGCCGAGAGGCCAGAGCAGGGCAGGTTTGCAGAAACCACGTGCTAAGTGCATGCCAAGTCGTTTCGGTCATGTCCTACTCTTTGCAACACTGTGGAGTGTCGCCCACCGGGCTTCCTCTGTCCTTGGAGATTCTCCAGGCAAGAATACTGGAGTGGGTTGCCGTGCCCTCCTCCAGGAGATCTTCCCGACCCAGGGATCAAACTTGCGTCTCTTATGTCCCCTGCATTGACTGACAGGTGGGTTTTTGTTTTTTTGTTTTTTTTTACCACTAGCGCCACCTGGGAAGCCCTGTAAAAACCACAGTGAATGAAAATGTATTAAAGAAAGAAAAGGGAGATGAAGCTCTGGGAGAAGGTTTGAGCCAGGGAAGCAGGGCCTTGAGTGACAAGCTGTGGTGTTTGAACTTGATACTGGAGGCAATAGGAAGCCATGGAAGGAAATCAAAAGCAGGGACGAGTTAGGGGCCGTGGAGGCTGACGTTGGGGGAAGATCCAGAGTGTGGGAGGGGCGGGCGGGGAGGGGCTATATGGGTCTGACCCGGAGGATTAAACTATACCCTGGGTGCAAGCGAATCTTGCCCAGCCAGCTTCTCTGGTTGGGCCAGGATGTAAGGAACGCACTGGGAAGGGGGCCAGAATGGTGGGGCCCATGGCAGAGTGAGGGGCTTCCCTGATAGCTCAGTTGGTAAAGAATCCGCCTGCAATGCAAGAGACTCCGGTCAATTCCTGGGTCACAGAGATCCGCTGGAGAAGGGATAGGCTACCCACTCCAGTATTCGTGGGCTTCTTGTGGTTCAGCTGATAAAGAATCCGCCTGTAATGCGGGAGACCTAGGTTCGATCGCTGGATTGAGAAGATCCCCTGGAGAAGGGAAAGACTACGCACTCCAGTATTCTGACCTGGAGAATTCCATGAACTCTATAGTCCATGGGGTCACAAAGAGTCGGGCACGACTGAAGCGACTTTCACTTCACTTCACTTCATGGCGTGGGAATGTGTCTGCCTGGCCCCTGCTTCCCTTCCAGAAACCCTCCAGCTTCTCCAGAGAGCCAGTCCCAGCCCACCCACTTCACCCCTCAGTGTCAGGGAACGGTTGTGGGGCACCTTGCAAGGGCTCATCAATCCCACAGAGCCTGTATAATCCAGGCAGCACACGAGGAGCCATCCCAGGATGCAAAATACTAGAGCCAGACATGGGGAAACTGAGGCCCAGAAGGGGCCTACCCTTGCCTGAGGTCGCAGTAGGCCCATTGCAGGCCAGGAACTAGGTCTGTAGCCGCTAAAAGTCTTTCCAAGGGAGAGAAGACCTTTAAAGCCAGTGGCTCCCTTTTCTAGCTGTGGAGACTTGGGTAAATTATTTAACATCTGCCTCTAGCCCTTCTGAGAAGAACGTGGGATAAAAATAGATAATGGACATCTAAAACTGACAACCATTCCAGCTTCAGCTTGCCCTTCTGTCAACTGGCAGGAATAATAACAAGAAAAACAAAACATCATTTAGCCATTGTCCTCCCTGTAAGAATGTAAGCTTCATGAAGGCAGGATTTTTTTTTAATTTTACGCAAATAATTTTAAAAATTTGTTACAGTGTTGCTGTGTTGGTTTCTGCCATAGAATGCGAGTCAGCCATAATTATACATACATCCCCTCCCTCTCGAGCCTCCGTCTCCTCCCCCCCCCATCCCTCCAGATCATCTCAGAGCGCCTGACTAGGTTCCCTGTACAACTTTGACGCTTGTTTGCAAGTGCCCGTCGTGCGTCCTGGGAGACAGTGGTGCTTGGTAATGAACGAATGAACGGAGGACCAGCCGTCACGTATGAGCTTCCTACAGGGCACCAGGCACGCAGTCCTTTACATGTCAAGTCCTGCTTCATCCTAGCCGCAACCCCGTGGAGTGGGTGTGGTTCTCCCCACTCTACAGATGGGGGAACTGAAGCCTATGTGGGGGCCTCCCAAGTGACGCTACGCTGCCACTGCGGGAGACGTGAGAGGCGTGCGCTCCACCCCAGGGTCAGGGGGACCCGCTGGCGGGGGACACGGCACCCACGCCAGGACTCTTGCTGAGAACCCCATGGACAGGGGAGTCAGGCAGACTGCAGTCCGTTCAGTTGCTCAGCTGCGTCTGACTCTTCGTGACCCCGTGAACTGCAGCACGCCAGGTTTTCCCGTCCGTCACCAACTCCCGGAGCTTGCTCAAACTCATCTCCATCGAGTCAGCGACGCCATCCAACCATCTCATCCTCTGTCGTCCCCTTCTGCCCCTATCTTCAATCTTTCCCAATGAGTCAGTTTTTCACATCTAGTGGCCAGAGTATTGGAGTTTCAGCTTCAGCATCAGTCGTCCAATGGCTATTCAGGACTGATTTCCTTTAGGATGGACTGGTTGAATCTCATTGCAGTCTGAGGGACTCTCAAGAGTCTTCTCCAATGCCACAGTTCAAAAGCATCAATTCTTCAGCACTCAGCTTTCTGTATGGTCCAACTCTCACATCCATATATGACTACTGGAAAAAACATAGCTTTGACTAGATGGACCATTGTCAGCAAAATAACGTCTCTGCTTTTTAATATGCTGCCTAGGTTGGTCATAGCTTTTCTTCCAAGGAGCAAGCATCTTTTATTTTCATGGCTGAAGTCACCATCTGTAGTGATTTTCAGTTCAGTTCAGTCACTCAGTCATGTCCGACTCTTTGCGACCCCATGAATCACAGCACACCAGGCCTCCCTGTCCATAACCAACTCCTGGAGTTCACTCAAACTTATGTCCATCGAGTCGGTGATGCCATCCAGCCATCTCATTCTCTGTTGTCCCCTTCTTCTCCTGCCCCCAATCCCTCCCAGCATCAGAATCTTTTCCAGTGAGTCAACTCGTCACATGAGGTGGCCAAAGTATTGGAGTTTCAGCTTTAGCATCCGTCCTTCCAGTGAACACCCAGGATTGATCTCCTTTAGAATGGACTGGTTGGATCTCATCCCCAAAATATGAAGTCTGTCACTGTTTCCATTGTTTCCCCATCTATTTGCCATGAAGTGATGGAACTGGATGCCATGATCTATGTTTTTTGAATGTTGACTTTTAAGCCAACTTTTTCACTCTCCTCTTTCACTTTCATCAAGAGGCTCTTTAGCTCTTCTTCACTTTCTGCCATAAGGGTGGTATCATATGCATATTTGAGGTTATTGATATTTCTCCCAGCAATCTTGATTCCAGCTTGTGCTTCCTCCAGCCCAGCGTTTCTCATGACGTACTCTGCATAAAAGTTAAATAAGCACGGTGATAATATACAGCCTTGACATACTCCTTTCCCAGTTTGGAATCAGTCCATTGTTTCATGTCTGGTTCTAACTGTTGCTTCTTGAGCTGCATACAGATTTCTCATGAGGCAGGTATTCCCATCTCTTGAAGAATTTTCCATAGTTTGTTACTATCCACACAGTCAGAGACTTTGGCATAGTCAATAAAGCAGAAGTAGGACTATAAAGAAAGCTGAGCACCTAAGAATTGATTCTTTTAAACTGTGGTGTTGGAGAAGACTCTTGAGAGTCCCTTGGACTGCACGGAGATCCAACCAGTCCATCCTAAAGGAAATCAGTCCTGAATATTCATTGGAAGGACTGATGCTGAAGCTGAAACTCCATCCTTTGGCCACCTGATGTGAAGAACTGACTCATTAGAAAAGACTCTAATGCTGAGAAAGATTGAAAGCAGGAGAAGGGGATGACAGAGGATGAGATGGTTGGATGGCATCACCCGACTCAATGGACATGAGTTTAAGTAAACTCTGGGAGTTGGTGATGGACAGGGAAGCCTGGTATGCTGCAGTCCATGGGGTCACAAAGAGTTGGACATGACTGAGTGACTGAACTGAACTGAGATGTTTTTCTGGAACTCTCTTGCTTTTTCAATGATCCAGCAGATGCTGGCAATTTGATCTCTGGTTCCTCTGCCTTTTCTGAATCCAGCAGGAACATCTGGAAGTTCTCGGTTCACATACCGTTGAAGCCTGGCTTAGAGAATTTTGAGCATTACTTTGCTAGCATGTGAGATGATTACAATGGTGTGGTAGTTTGAGCATTCTTTGGCGTTGTCTTTCTTTGGGATTGGAATGAAAACTGACCTTTTCCAGTCCTGTGGCCACTGCTGAGTTTTCCAAATTTGCTGGCATACTGAGTGCAGCACTTTCACAGCATCACATTTTAGGATTTGAAAGAGCTTAGCTGGAATTCCATCAGCTCCACTAGCTTTGTTTGTAGTGACACTTCCTAAGGCCTACTTGACTTCACACTTAAGGACGTCTGGCTCTAGGTGAGTGATCACACCATTATGTTATCTGGGTGATTAAGATCTTTTTTGTACAGTTCTTCTGTGTATTATTGCCACCTCTTCTTAATACCTTCCATACTATTTCTGTCCTTTATTGAGCCCATCTTTGTTTGAAATATTCCCGTGGTATCTCTAATTTTCTTGAAGAGATCTCTAGTCTTTCCCATTCTATGGTCTTCCTCTATTTCTTTGCACTGATCACTGAGGAGGGTTTTCTTATCTCTCCTTGCTATTCTTTGGAACTCTGCATTCAAATGGATATATCTTTCCTTTTCTCCTTTGCCTTTTGCTTCTCTTCTTTTCTCAGCTACTTGTAAGGCCTCCTCAGACAACCATTTTGTCTTTTTGCATTTCTTTTTCCTGGGGATGGTCTTGATCCCTGTCTCCTGTACAGTGTCACGAACCTCCATCCATAGTTCATCAGGCAGTCTATCTATCAGGTCTAATCCCTTGAATCTGTTTGTCACTTCTACTATATAATCGTAAGGAATTTGATTTAGGTCATACATGAATGGTCTAGTGGTTTTCGTTACTTTCTTTAAGTCTGAATTTTGCGATAAGGACTTCATGACCTGAGTCACAGTCACCTTCCAGTCTTATTTTTGCTGACTGTATAGAGCTTCTCCATCTTTGGCTGCAAAGAATATAATCAATCTGATTTTGGTGTTGACCATCTGGTGATGTCCATGTGTAGAGTCATCTCTTGTATTGTTGGACCAGAGTGTTTGCAATGACCAGTGCTTTCTCTTGGCAAAACTCTATTAGCCTTTGCCCTGCTTCATTCTGTACTCCAAGGCCAAACTTGCCTGTTACTCCAGGTATCTCTTAACTTCCTACTTTTGCATTCCAGTCCCCTATGATGAAAACAACATCTTTTTTTGTTGTTAGTTCTAGAAGGTCTTGTAGGTCATCATAGAACTGTTCAACTTCAGTATTAGTGGTTGGGGCATAGACTTGGATTAGTATGATATTGAATGGTTTGCCTTGGAAATGAATAGAGATCATTCTGTCATTTTTGACATGGCACCCAAGTACTGCATTTCAGACTCTCTTGTTGACCATGATGGCTGCTCCATTTCTTCTAAGGGATTCTTTCCCACAGTAGTAGATATAATGGTCATCTGAGTTAAATTCACCCATTCCAGTCCATTTTAGTTCACTGATTCCTAAAATGCCAACATTCACTCTTGCCATGTCCTGTTTGACCACTTCCAATTTACCTTGATTCATGGACCTAACATTCCAGGTTCCTATGCAGTATTGTTCTTTACAGCATCAGACTACGGTCCATCGCAAAGAGTCAGACATGACTAAAGAGACTTAGTGTGCACGCAAGAGGCTTATATGACTTGCCCATGGTCACTGGGCTCCTGGGAGACAGAAGTGAGCTTAAAGCTCTGCAGGCAGCAGGACTGCACAGCTGCTGCAGAACTGCGTGAATGCCATGGTGTTTGGGGGAACTGTCTCCACAGCTGGCACAAAGCAGTGGTTAGCCGTACGGTGTCCCTTGCCCTGTTCTCCCCAGCCCCCGTCCCTGGACCTCTGTTTTTCTGTCTGGAAGCTCCGGATCTGGACTCTGACCTTCTCAGGGTCCTTGCACATGGACCGCCTTCACTAGGGAGGATGCTCTAGATTGTCCTCGCGGTCGTGACCGGTCCCCTCATCCCAAAGGGAAGCGACCTGGCGGCTTCTCCATGCCCCCCCGGGACTGTAGTGCCTCGGTGGTCTCTTGCACTAGCTTCCCAAGGGGCCCCGAAGTGGCAGCCAGACAGATCCGCCTGGATGGCAGCACCCGGAGTCCTGCAGGGAGGGGCGTGTCTCCCATTCCCTGGCGGCTGTCCGTCCCAAGGTGCGAGGCTCCAGCTGCATGCGGCGGGCTGGGCTGCCGCTCTGTCTGGAGCACTGCTCGGAGAAACAAACACAGCTGTGTTTATTCCAGAAATTACACATCCTGATAATCTGCTCACTCGGGGTAATGCCTCCCAGTTAGGATCACAGGGGGAGCCGTGCCGACTTTCCTGAATTTCTGGGCAGATTTTCGTTCTCTTTGACAACTGTGCTGTTGGGCAGACCTTGGCCAGTGGGTAGACCTCAGCCAGCGGGCACCTAGACACCACTGGAAAGTTCAGTCCTGAAAATGGTCAGTGTTCTTACCTGCGCATGAGATGCTGGGAGGAGAGGATCTTTTGCCTTGGCATCTCTGAATTGGGAGACTTGAGCCCAACACCCCACTACCCCTGGCCACACTGGGACAGAGAGACACATGGACCTCATTTAGGTGAGAATCACCTGCGACTGGATTTTGAATCTAATTACGCAATTTCTCTAAAACCTGTCCATGACTTCCTATTGCTTTAAGGATAGATCACCCCTCCCCGTAGGCCAGGGGCCCTGCTTAGGCTGGCTGCTGCCCATTTTCTGACTCATGTCCATCACCCGTGTGGGTCTAACAGTTCTACCCACTCCAGCCTTTCAATTCCTTATTTTCACTAGACTTCTTCCCAACACAGGGCCTCTGCACTGGCTGATTCCCCTGGATTGATTCCCTTGCTCATCACCTGGATAACTCACCCATCCTCCACTCTTTCAGGGAACTTTTCCCTGAGCTCTCAACAGCTCCACTGGCCGATCTTTGACGGCATTTGTCAAAGTCATAATTGTAAAATTAATGTTGCTTCTTTGATCGTCTCTCTCTTTCTCTCCTACCTGATTATACTCGACCTAAGAGCAGGAGCCATGATTCAGTTGCGTCATCACTGGATTCCCAGGCCTGCTGTCAAGCCTGGTCCACAGTAGGTGCTCTGTAGCTGTGTACTGATTGGAAGAATGAGGGGACAACGGAACGAATGAACAGTTCTCGGGATCAGTGAAAGGAGGATACGCTTCTGTTTGTTCTTTGGGGTGACAGTTGGCAGAGTGCTGTGACATCCGTCATCTCTCTTTAATTGAATAGACTGGTACTGAAGTCTGCGGGGGCTTGGCACAGGGCCAGGCAGGCCCCAGGGTGGGGGTGGGCTTGATTCCATTCGCTTGATTCCAGAGCGAATCAAGCATCACCGGTCTTGCCTTCGGGAGCTCTTACACTGGATCTGCACAGCCGCTTGGGAGGAAGGCCCAGTGGGGTTGTTCTTCTAGAAGGATGGATGAGGTTCTGATTCTCAGAGACAGAAAGTGGCTTGGTGGGGCCACTCAGTGAGTAAGGGGGGATGAATATACACTCATCTAGTGGACATCAAGTTGCTGACCCTTCTCCCACTTCTGTCTGGCACTCAGATGAGTGGTACCCTGGGGTCCTTGAATGGTCAAGGAGGCCAGCAGCCTGGTGCCTTGACATCCAAGCCTCTTAACCAGCCCTGTGATTGTGGACGAGTTCCAGTGGGCTATGCAAATTGTCCTGTCCTGTGGAGCTTTCCTTCCAGCGGGTGCAAAATCTAGTGAGCAGGTTAGGTGTTGAGGATGTTTAGGAGAAAAATGAAGTGTGGGGGCGGTGGGGGGGAACCATGGTCAGGACTTGGCTTCTGCCTCAAGCAGCATGGAAGCCATGGAGGGATTTGAGGAGGTGACAGGATCTGACTTGTGTTTGGAAAGCACGACTCTGGCTGCAATGAAGGGAAGAGACTGTGGGGCGCAGACCACGCAGGGGACGGGGCCGAACCTCTGCAGCACCCAGGCAGGTGGTGGTGCTGGGGCTGAGGTGGTGGGAGTGGGAACCAGTCGATGGATGGCCTTGGCTTTGCTGGTGAGGGGAGAGGCGGGGGTGAGGAAGCTCCAAGCCCCCCTTCTCACCCTGACCCTTCACCCCTCCAGCCACCCCAGGAGGCTTGTTGGTGTTTGTGAGGTGGAAGCATCTGTCTTTTTGTTTCTAACATAAAGTAATAATTTATTGACAACTCCATATCCCAGCAGCCGTGTTGGCGACTGAGGCTGGATTGTTTGGGGCAGGGCGGCGGGCTTGAAGGGAGGGGGAAGGGCCTGGCCCGGGTCCAGGTACAGTCTCGGTCAGGACCCTCTGGCTGACTTCGCACAAGTCCCTTCCCCTCCTCAGGTGATGGTTCATCTGTCTGTAGAATGGGGCGATGAGACCTGGCATCTTCTGCCCTGGCCACCATAACCTCCTGGTTGGATCTACATATGTTAGGCTCCTGATGTGTGCAGAGTTCCTTAGAGCAATACAGAGAGGACAGTGCCCTTTGGCCATCCTCAAGAAGGTCAGAGTCAAAGTAAGAAGACTGGGTTGAACAAAAGACATGTCTTGAGCCCAAGATGATTACATAATGCGCGACCGGAGGCAGTCGACCGAGGGGCTCTGCAAACACGCTCGCTGGGTTCAAGTCCTGGAGTCAGCTCTTACTAGGTGTGACTGCCCTGGAGCCCCAGCTCCACGTCTGTAAAATGGGTATAATAATAGTCCTTCCCTCTGAAGGTTGTGATGCACAGTAAGTGCTCAGGAAATGATTGTCATAGTGTAGAGGCCAGGCAGGAAAGGCAGAGCCGGGAATGCCTTTTGTCCAGGCTGTGCCCTCAACTCACTCTCTACCCAAGGAGAATTTGCCTGATCCTTGGTTCCAGCCGCCCTAGGATTCGCCCCTGGATCTCAGGACCTACAGAGCCAGGCAGCAGTGACCCCCAGGAGACAGTGCCCTCTAAAGGAAAGGACTTGACTCCAGGGCGGGACAGACCATTCCCAGGCTGTGTGACCTCAAGCTGGGGTCACAGCCTCTCTGAGCTCCAGAGATGATGAGTGTCCCCATCTGTGCCTCCCAGGGTTGCTTAGGGATAAATGAAGAAGCCATTTGGAAAGGGCTTGGAGGGTGGAACTTAGCAAATTCTGGCTCCCTTCTATTCAGATGTGTGGGCCAGTTGCCTCCTCCCAAGAGTGCAAGCCAAGAGCTGCAGGGGCCTGGGAAAGGTGCTGGGGTGTGGAGAGGGTGGTGGGCAGATTCCTGGAGGTGAAGGGCAGAAGGGTTTGGAGGAGGGCCTGGGAGTGGCCAGAGGGCAGCTCTAACAGTTCTCTTTAATTTCTGAGAAAACCTTTCCCCCATCTTCATATAATTAGAGTATTTTTAAAATGCTGTGTTGAAACAAAAATAGTCCATTTCCATATGACCTCATTTCGTTCCACGCCCCCCCCCAACACACACACACACACATGACTAGATTTTAAAGCTGTCTCTCGTGCCTCTTCTAAAGAGTTCTTATTTTTGTGTAACAGGTAAATAAGGGACCCCCGCCCCGCCTCTAAATCTTCTGATTTGCAGCTGGAGGCCCTTTGGGGGCCTGTGACAATAGCTGACCCCTCAGCTCTTCGCTTTTTACCAGGCGTGTTCACCGGCACTATCTCTGTTGCTCCTCCTGCAGTCCTGTAAGGGAGGGACTGTCCCCACGATCCACCGCTTGAAGGCAGGACTATGGCAACTCCATGTTTTTAGCAGCAGCATCCGGCCCTGGACCCGGCACATTCCACATTCAAACCCAGTTGATGTCAATTGAATGCAGATGAGGGATGAGGCACATTTTTCAGAGGAGGAAACTGAGGCTCAGAGTGGTGAAAGGATTTGCCCAAGTGGATTTTTCTTCGGATTTAAACCTGGACTGTCCTACTTCGCTGTGTGTTCCCCTCCTCCGCTGTCTTTCTAATCAGCCCCGTCGTTTTGAGACTGGGAGACCAAGCCCCAGAGAGGCCAGAGGGCCGGGATTGGGCGCAGGGATGACGTGACCCACAAAAAGTGTCGACAGGGGGTTGACCTGACAGGGGGTTCCCATCCGAGTAATCCCCCTGCTTGCAACCTCGCTGTGAGAATGCCGCCTTGCTGAATCCGCCGCCGTGGAGCAGGACCGTTATCCCGGTTTTCCAGATAAGAGAATCTCTGCGAGGTTCAATAACTTGCCCAGGGCCACACAGCGAGCAAGTGGCAGGACTGGGATTTGAATCCAGCATCTTCTGAGTCTAAAGCCCATGCTCCAGGCTACTGCATCAGGCTGGCCGGACTTGGTGGGGACAGAGCCAGGCACCCAGGACGCTATAGACTCTTGGCCTCCTGGCCTCCAAAACCAGAATTACGAGCAAGAGGCCACCCTCTTCGGGAGCTCCCCAGTTGGGAAAGACAGAGCCCTGCCCTGGCTGCCCCACCACCACCCCACACTCAGAGGCCAGCCTAGGGTGGGGTAGAGGGCTGGTGTCTCTCCCAGGTCCCTCGGTGAAGGGGCCTGGGGGCAGCTGACCCTGCTGCCTCCTTGGCAGGGTAAGATAGCCCTTCCCTCCCAACAGCCATGTACCCTTTCACCTCCACAGTCCCAACTGGGCCTCACACCATCCTCCTGAGACAGGCAGGGCCGGGGTCCCAAGTCTTCAGATGGAGAAACCTAGGCCCCGAGACGTGTGTACCCCAAGAGAGGGCTCAAGAAACATCAGCTTTCTTTGGCTGTGGTTCTTAACTTCTCTGGGGTCATGAAGAGCCTGGAGAAGCTGACAAAAACCGATGAACTCCCCACCTGCCAGAACACTGGAGACACATACACACGTGTAATTTCGTATATCATTTCAAGGGGCTCACAGATTCAAGGGAGAAGTCAATGGCACCCCACTCCAGTGTTCTTGCCTGGAGAATCCCAGGGACGGAGGAGCCTGGTAGGCTGCCATCTATGGGGTCACTGAGAGTCGGACACGACTGACGCGACTTAGCAGCAGCAGCAGCACAGATTCAAAGCCTCCATGGTTTTGCTCTGGGAGGCCGATGATGGTGGTGATGATGTGCTACCCCGTGGCCAGCACGTGACGCTTCACATACATTATTCCACTGACTCCTCGTTGCCTCCCTGCAAGGTGGTGAAACAGGCCCAGAGAGGGTAGCGCTCCCCAAGGCTGCAGCACAGCAGACATCTGATCCAGTTCGTCCCAGTCCTGAAGGTTGTGCTCTTCCATCTCCGGCCTTGGGTGGCACGGTGTTGCGGCCTCCTTTGGAGGCTGTTACCCAGAACCTGGGTACCCAGAACTTCAGAGTCCCTAGTGAGTTTCTGCCTCTGGAAAAGGGCCCAAGAGCAAAGAGAACCCCTGAGACCAGCTTTTCTAGTCCCCTGGAAGCTCCTGCTTGGTTGCTTTCCTTCCACGTCCTAGGGCTTCCACTGGAGGACCTTGTGGGGAGCCCCTCTCTTGGTTGTAGGACTGGAAAAATCTGCAATTTAAACTGAAATCGTTTGGCTTAAGTTATAGGGAATTTATCTTCCCCAAAACTGCCTCTCCCACCCGGGACAGCCCCGTAATTGTCGTCGGGCACTGAGTTCTTTGGCAATGAGTCGGCCCCAAGGGCCAGGGGTTGATGAGGTCGCTGAACTTGGAGCAGCGCCTCTAGACCTGTTTGTCCTTCCCTAACGGCCTTGTGCGGTGGTGATGAGATTGCTGGGCCCTGAGCTCTGGTGGACTTGGGTTTGAACCCTGGTTTCACCGTTCACACGCTCTGTGGCCTTAGGCCGCTTTCCCTCTCTGAGCTTCAGTTCGCCATCAGTGACTTGAGGATGATAAGACTGTCCGAAGACGCACCTTACACGGTGCCAGGCACAGAGGAAGCGTTTGCTAAGGATAGCGATCATTGGTCATAGCACTATTGCCATAAGCCGGGTGTGTGTTTGTCAGGGAACACACTGCCCAGCCTCCGGAGGTGTACCCCGATGGGTCTGCAGGAGGCTGGCCAGGGGTTAGGCCTCTGTTTCCTCCTTGGCAAGACTGTACCTGGAGGGGGGGCTGGTGAGGAGCTTGCAAACTTATGGGAGGTGGCGGGGTTGGGGGGAGGTTGGAGACAAGGAGGCCCCTCTTGCTTGGGCGGTGGGAGAAATGAGACCCCAGGGGCTGGGCCCAGGGGCACAAAAGCCTCTCCCCTTCACTTTTCCTCCCAAATAATTCCGGAGGCTGGACAAAGAGTTCTTTGGGGCCCCTTCCCAGTGTACAAGCAAGGGCTCGATGGAGCTGCCCGCCACCCCACAGACCCGCCTTGGTCTCCATGCTGGCAGAACCTGATTCCTCAGGGGGTGGGAAGGGGCCTGGGAGCCTCAGTGAGGCCTGCAGGCCGCAGTCTGGTTCCCAGAGGCCCCAGGAGGAGGCCCCTTCCCAGCGTCAGCACCAGGCCCTTTGAGGGTGGGGGCGGCCTCTGCAGGCCGACGTGTTTGTGCGGCTGACACTGCGGCAGGGTCACCGTGCATAAAGGCGCTGCCCAGACCCCAGGCCCAGCCTGGAAAGGGGCTTTCTTGTCAGAGAGGAGCTTTTCTTCCCAGCGCACTGCGGGGCGGCGGCAGGGGGTCACCCGGCCCCGGAGGATAATGGAACTTCGTTGATGGAGACACAGGGCCCAGCCTGCCCCCCACCCCCACCCCCCAGCAGAGCCGGCGGGGTGGGGCGGGAAGGGGAGGTTGGGGAAGCTGGTTGGCTCAGAAATCCTGGCTGCCACCTTGGCAATGGCTCTCTGGGCGGATTCCGAAAGGAAGACGCAATGGAGAACTTGGGACTCCCCCCAGAGGCCTCCGGGTATCTGTGAATCCAGCCATAGGCTGCCTAGGAATCCTGGGCCAGTCATCCCGAGCTTCCGTCTGCTAGCCTGGCTGCCTTGTGGATGGGGGAAGAGGGCATCTTGGCCAGAGCCTGCACGTCCTTCTCATCTGTGCTTCCCTCTCTCCCTGGCCATCCCAACTGCTTCCTGACCTCGCGGCCTTCCCCTTCCTCTCCTGGACCATCTCAGTGACCTCTGACCTCACAGAGCATCACTACTGAGTCTTCAGAACTGCAGGTCAGATCATATTACTCCCCTGCTCAGACTGTAGGCTCCTTGTCATCTGAAAAATCAAAGTCAAACCCCTCCACCTGGTTTACTAACCCAGCTGCTTGGGGGCCCTGGACCCCTGCTGACCTCCCTGCCTGTCCTTGTCATTCTCCTCCATAAGCTTTAGGTTTCCTATATATTTGTCATAAACGCCTGTGCCCCCAGACTTGTGTTCAGGCTCTGATTGCTCCCTGGAGTGAATGCTCTTCTTTCACTTTTCAATCTAGTGAGCTCTTTTTTTTTTTTTTTTAAAGCCTCACACATGTGGGATCTTAGTTCCCTGACCAGAGATCAAACCCATGCGCCCTGTAGTGGAAGCGTAGAGTCTTAACCACTGGATGGAATTCCGAGTCTAGTGAACTCTTAATCATCCTTCATGGCCCAAATCAAATATCCCCTCCCTAGTATATTTTGCCCCCCTCCAGTATATTTCCCTCACCCCTTTAGCCACAATTCTTTATTTTGGGCGGGGAGGCGTGGGGCTTCCCTCATAGCTCAGTTGGTAAAGAATCTGCCTGCAATGCAGGAGACCTGGCTTCGATCCCTGGGTTGGAAGATCCCCTGGAGAAGGGAAAGGATACCCACTCCAGTATTCTGGTCTGGAGAATTCCATGGACTGTATAGTCCATGGAGTCACAAAGAGTCAGACACAACTGATTGACTTTGACTTTCACATTTTTTTTAAATTGGGCTGCAGGGTCTCAGTTCCCTGACTAGGCATTGAACCCAGGTCCCAAGAGTGAACGCACTGAGTCCTAACCACTGGGCCACCAGGGAATTCCCCATTAGCTACAGTTCTTTTATAGATGACTTTAGAACATCAGGTGTGGTTAATCTTGTCTGCATGAGCTTTCTCCGCTAGACTGGAATGTGGACTTTCTGTTCTTACTCACTGCTGGGCTGCGGGTGCCTAGCTCGGGATCTGTTACCAGTAGGCTCTCAAACCGATGTTTAATGAATGAATGAATGCACTGTCTGCCCGTAAAAATGACTTCTTCCGCTATCCTAGAGGCGTTTACAACTCAGCGTGACACCCTCTCAAGACCTTGGAAGTGGGAGGAAGTGATCGTAATGCACAGGCTGTTCTGATGCTTCTAAAACTGGGTAGAATCTGGAGAGAGAAGGGAGCTGGGTCTCGGGCCAGAACATGGTGGCTCTTTTATCATCCCCGCCTTGAAGAGATCTATGAGTTCATGCCCTTGAGGCAGGCCCTAATGAAACTGTTTATAGGTGAAAATCACCAACTCGTCTGAGATGAGAAACGTCCAATTCGGGCTGGCAGGATTCCTGGGGGCCCAGCCTAGCTTTGGGGATGACTGATTTGCTTGGGAGTTTGGTTTGAGCTTCCCTTTCTCTTTTCTTGATCATTTTCCTTATTCCTAAAGATGCCTGGCTCTGTCCATGTCTGTCTTGACCATCTTTCCAAAGCCAGAAAACCTCAAATGTTCTTGGTCTCAAGCCCTCAAACATCAGTTGTAAATAACAGTCATGGTCATGAGAGGGAACAGTTTCCATCTCTGGGCCTGCCCGAGTGTCAGGTGCTGTGCCAAGCTCACTTGGTACCTTACTCCATCAAGTCTTCCCATAACTCCTTGTGGTAGGTATGACCATTATCCCATATTGCACACAAGAAAACCAAGGCTCCGGAAGCTAAGGAATTTTCCTGAAGCTACACAGCTAATAAAAACGGCGGAACCAGGATTCAGATCTACTTAGGAGTTTCTTATGCTTTCCTGTACTAGGACCACTCTGCATGCCTGCACCCATTTATTCATTCATAGCCATTTATGGAATGCATATGTTGTTACTAGTCATTTTGATCATTTATTCATTCCTGGCATTTAATAAATGTCTGTTGAGGGCCAACTGTGTGCTAGGGCTCTGCTGTAGAGGTTTCTAGGGGAGATGCGACTGGAGTTGGCGCTTGAGGTTGGCCGAGAGGAAGAGAAGGGTTCTCAAGCTGTGATGGAGAAACCCCTAGGGCTCAGGTGCACCCACAGTCCTAGAAAGGTTGAACCTGTGGCTTAGAGGTCCTGCGGTCTGGCAGTTTGGGGATGACGGTGCCATGGGGGCATGGGCAATGAGCCAGGACGCTCAGGGGTCTTGGGCGTATTGAGGCATGCTCGGGGTTTTGGAGCTTCTTGTCTTAGCTGCCACAGTTCCCTTTCCACCACCACATCACTCCCTGCGCCTCATTTCTGAAGTGGGCTGACCAGCCCCTAGCTCAGCTGGTTATCCCAAGTCCTCAAGGACTTCATCTCTGTGGAGGGCCGGGCACGGTCCATCGGACCTAACCCAGTCTGGGCATTTCTGATGTCATGGGCAGATGACCCTTGAGTCAGAGTCAGCAGAAAGTAGACTGAGCCCATCTGGCACAGCAGCCCAGCGCCCAGAGCTGGGAGTGGAACTCGGGCCACCCTCCCCCTTACACCCAGCCTGGCCCAGAATCAGACTCGGATTTGACAAGTGATTCATAACCTGACGCTGCAGAAAGTTGTGCCGGGCCGCAGAAGGGCTGCCCAGGGTTTGTGGTTTTGATCGCAGGGAAGAATTCCCTCGTCGGCTCAGGGTAGGATAACTTACTTGTTGAGAGAGACATTTTCACAAAATAAATCCTTAGAGAAACCAGGCGCTGAGGCAGGGAGGCCTGGGGAGGGATTATCTAAATAAACCCCATTTTTGAAGCTCAGGCCCCGATGATTTGCCTGAGCCTCTGGTTGCTTCCTGGCGCTTGACGTCCCTGATGACCCTGAGCACTTTTTCAGTGGTATCAGTGCAGCCAGGTCCTTTCCATCTGGGTGATGTCCCCACCATTTGGCCTCATTGGAATTCTCTTCAGCGAGGGTCACTGGAGTATGTATGGGTCTTTTGCAGGCTGGGTGTCATGTTTAGTCTAATCCAAGTGTCCCCAGCCTTCGGGATCTAACGCCTGATGATCTGAGGTGGAGCTGATGTAATAATAATACAAATAAAGTACACAATACATGTAACACACTTGAATCATCCCGAAACCATCACCTCCCCACTCCCTGCCCCAGTCTGTGGAAAACTGTCTTCCACGAAACAGGTCCCTGGTGCCAAAAAGGTTGGGAACCAACTCTAATCTACCTTTATTTTCTTAAAACAAGATTGCTCGCTATACTTTGCTCAGGGTAATTCTTCCTTTTGTGGGACTGTCCTGCCCACTGCAGAATATCTAGTACTCCGGTCTCCTGCCCGTGGAATGCCAACAGCATCCCCCTCCCCCAAGGTCATTGTGCCACCCTGGTTCTTGGATGGTTGGATCCATGGCCCTGGGTTCCTGCAGCCCTGGGTTTCAGATGGCACTCCTGTGGTGTCCACAAAGAACAAGCTTGCCTGTGAGTCTCCATTGTCATTAAAACGATCAGAGTTGCTGCTAGACATTTCTAAATGCCGACCCGGGCTTCCCCGGTGGCTCAGTGGTAAAGAATCCACCTGCCAGTGCAGGAGACACGGGTTCGATCCCTGATCCAGGAGGATCCCATGTGCCACGGAGCAACTAAGGCCAGGCACCACAACGACAGAGTCTGTGCTCTGGAGCCCGGGAGCCTCCTGAGCCCATGCTCTGCGGCAAGAGGAACCACGCAATGAGAAGCCCACACCCTGAAGCTGGAGCAGCCCCTCCGGCCATCCCTCCCCATTTCCTTCAACTAGAGAAAGCCTGCGTCTAGCAACGGAGACCCAGTGCAGCCAAAAGTGATAAATAAAATTCTTTTTAAAAAGACCTCTCAAAAAAAATAAGTATATGAATGCCAGTGCGGCCGAGGGGCACGGTGCCGAGACCCACTGCCGTCACCGCCGCCTGTGTCTTCCACACCCAATGTCTTTCCATTCCTTGCACGCACCCTGCTGCTTCTCCCTGACCTGCCTGCCTGCCTTTGCCCCTGCCGTTCCCCAGCCTGGAGTGCCTTCCCCACTCCTCCATTCTCTTCCGGAGACCCCACCCGTCTCAGTCCAAGTCCAAGAAGCCGTCTGTCGTCCGTCGAGAGCAGGCGTCTCTATGCTGGCTCCTCCAGCCTCACTGCTGTGGGGCCTTGGCCTGTTCCTGCCGCTCTCGGAGCCTCATTCGTCCTCCTCGTCGGTGAGATGAAGGCCAGGACAGAACTTGCCTCGCCCCGCAACCCCACCCCGGAGTAGCCTGGATCCTGCAAAGCTCCTAACTTGGTGCTGGTCAAGTGCCCGCTGCAGCCAAGCCTTCCCCTTATCCACCCCGCTGCTCTGCACTGGCTCTGCCCCCAGGCCCTGGCCTGCCCTGCGGGGGTGAGGGGGCTGTCCCATCCTCCTGCTCAGCCACAGCGGCCTGGTCACACGGGCAAGGAGGGTGCCCTGGGGCTCAGTGGGGACAGGCTCTGGCTTGGGAGGAACCCTCCCCCGCCTCCCCACCCTCCCAGTGTCTCCCAAGGACCTCCCTGCAGCGGCACCTCGAGAGATATCACCTCTCTCCCCCCTGGGGCCGCTGGGACTTGTCTTCCTAACCTGACACCTCGACGTCCCCTCCGCTTTATCCTCCTTCTAAGTAAAACCCCTTAAAGCTGCGTTCCTGGAGCCGTCTGCATTCCCTCCCTCCCGACACCTGGCTTTGCTCCCCGCTGTCCCATGACCGACCTTCCCCACCCCAAGTCTCCCTCTTATCTAAATCCCAAGCCAACTCGTCTCTCCTTGGGAGATAAGGGGATTCCCTTCCCCCACCCCCACTGATACCGTAGTTACCCCTTAGGTTCGCAGTGCCTGACATTTAGAGTAACCATGGTGCATAGTAGGGTGCCTGCACTATGTGGGCTGCCTGGTCCTCTTTGGGGGAGATTTAGAACAAAATCTAAAAGCCTGAGGGAAGGCAAGATGTATTTGCTCTGACAGCCCGGTTTTCTTTTCAGCAAGAAAACTCCATATATTTCTCACATCCTGGGGTCCATGCCCTCCACCTTCCTTGAGCCTGCATGAGCTCAAGGACCATAGTGGTCTTGCAAAACTCAGCTCTTGGTGTGGGCAGGTGACAGGGTGGCTGCCATTGAGACTCTCTGGCTGATCCAGGAGGGTGCCTGAGAGAGAGGCTGGAGTCAGTGTTTCTGCAGCCAGGGTGGGCAGAGAAGTTCAACACCCAGGTTTGCTTGAGGGGGGGGCTTTTTTTTTTGGCTATGCCACATGGCTTGCAGGATTTTAGTTCCCTAACCAAGGATTAAACCTACACCCTCATCTTGTAGTCCTAACCTCTGAACTATCAGAGAATCCCCACAGGGTTGGGGAGCTTGTTCCTTTCCTGCTTTAACTTTAGCTATATGCATTTGCCCAGGCTTCCCAGGTGGCTCTGGTGAAGAAAAAAAAAAAAAAAAAACTCACCTGCCAATGCAGGAGACATAAGAAATGCAGGTTCAATCCCTGGGTCGGGAAGACCCTTGGAGGAGGGCATGGCAACCCTCTCCAGTATTCTTGCCTGGAGAATCCCATGACAGAGGAGCCTGGCGGGCTACAGTCCATAGGGTCACAGAGAGTCAGACACAACTGAAGCGACTATGCATGCATACATGCGCATTCTCTTGGCCATTCAGTTGCCAGCAAGCATCAACTGAGCACAGAAGTTTTGTTAGGCGTTGTACTCTTGGGGATGTGTTGGTTATTAATGATCACATCAACCCACAGCTCAGTAATGCCCAGGCCATTTCTCTGTCCCGATAGACTACTGACCTCCAATACCAGGAGGCCACTCTGCATACACTTACTTACTGTGAGACCCAGGCCAAGGTCTTTGCCTCTCTGAGCCTCAGTTTCCTCCTCTGTAAAATGGGATAGTCGTTACTGCTTCACAGTACATTTGGGAGAGGATTAAAGCAGATGAAAAAAAAAGCTCTGAGTACAGTACCTGGCACATAGTAGGCCTCTTCCTACACCTCCACAAATGGTAATTATATCTGCTTCTGGACTGGGAGCCTGGTGTCATGTGGGAGCCACATTTATCTGAACCTCCAGATTGCCCATAGGAGATCTGACGAGTTTATAATTGATTTGTGAATTTTTTTCTAATAGAAATCACCCAGTAATATTAAAAATAATCAAATCGCATTTCATTATTAACACAATAAATTGCCTCCATCCAAAATATTAAAATCACCCCACATCATGATTTCCCTACGAAAAGATTAGAGCAGTGACGTGAATAAAATCAGTCATATAGCCCGTTTGGAAAACAATTTTGCAGTTTCTAATACAGCTAAACATATGCTATCCCATGGCCCAGCAGTTCCACTCCCAGTTAAGTATGTACTTAAATGAAATGAGTACACATGTTCACCAAGGCAGGTACCAGACTAGAATGTTTATAGAAGCTCTGCTCAAAATAGCACCAAGCTGGAAAAGACCCAAATGCCCATCAGCAAAGACCAGGCACATACATTGTGGTGAAGCCACACAATGGAATACCACATTGCAGTTAAAAAAAAAAAGCACAAACTAGGAACTTCCCTGGTGGTCCAGTGGTTAAGAATCTGCCTTCCAATACAGGGACACCAGTTTGATCCCTGATCGGGGAACTAAGATCCCACCTGCAGTGGGGTAGTTAAGCCCATGCACCCCAGCTTCTGAGCCCACTAACTCTGGAGCCTATGCACCACACCGCTGCTGCTGCTGCTGCTAAGTCGCTTCAGTCGTGTCCGACTCTGTGCGACCCCACAGACGGCAGCCCAGCAGGCTCCCCCGTCCCTGGGATTCTCCAGGCAAGAACACTGGAGTGGGTTGCCATGTCCTTCTCCAATGCATGAAAGGGAAAAGTGAAAGTGAAGTCACTCAGTCTACTCTTAGTGACCCCATGGACTGCAGCCTACCAGGCTCCTCTGTCCATGGGAGTTTCCAGGCAAGAGTACTGGAGTGGGGTACCATTGCCTTCTCCACAACTAGAGAAGCTAAACATCACAGCAAAGACCCAGGCAGTCAAAAATTAAAAACACAAATTGCTGATAACACAAAGCGTGATGGGTGAATCTCAAAATCATGACACTGAGCAAGAGGCCAGGTACCAGAGAATCCATACAGAATGGTTCTCTTTCCAAAACTCCAAAACCAGGCAGAACTCGTCAACAGTGGTGGGAGTCAGAACACTGGCTGCATTCAGTGAAGGGGGTCATTAATGAGGAACGCGTAGGAGGAGCTTGCTGGGTGGCAGTTACTTGGGTCCATCCATGTGAGAAATTCGTTGGGCTGAACATGGATGATTCTGTGCACTTTCACTGTGTATACATTACACTTCAGTTAAAAAATGAAGAAATCCAGGGACTTCCCTGGCAGTCCAGTGGCTAAGACTCTGAGCTCCCAATGCAGAGGGCCTCGGTTCGATCCCTGGTCAGGGAACTAGACCCCACATGCCGCAACTAAAAGTCTGTCATGCTGCAACTAAAAGTAACCCCACATGCTGCAACAAAAATCAAAGATTCCGAGTGCTGCAACAGGACCTGGCGCAGCCAAATAGCTAACTAAAAATACTGTAAATAAAGGAAGAATCCAAAGCAGGACCCGTCTGCAATCTATAACAATGTGACCTTGAGTGACCGACTTCACCTCTCGGAGCCTCAGTTTCCTTCATCTCTAGAAGAGGACGACCTTCCCCACATTATGGGGTTATGAGAATATAACGAGTAACAGCAGTCTGAGCAGGTCCTGGCGGGCAGTGGGAGCCTGTGTTGACATTGTCCAGAAGGGCCCCAGGCTGGGTCTCAGCTGGGTCAGCAGCTATGAGCATAGGAGGAGCCTGGCGTGTGTACCCACGGATGTGACCAGGGCATCTAGCTAGCACTCATCTGTTTTCTGTGACAATCTCCAGCTTATCTTCCAAAGTATATCTCCTCTTCTGCCCCCCACCCCCGCCCGCCACCCGCAGCAAGCAGCCTGAAAGTAGTGACAAAGCAGTATCAATTCAAACTTCTCTGCAGTCTACCCCGGCTAGGAGAGAGAGACCACTAATCCTGTGATCATCCACTCTGCTCTGATCAAAAATCTGGGAACGACCAAGTGCCTGCTAAGGGCTGGGCCAGAGGCCAGAGTGGAGCCATGGGAAGACCACGCAAGGTATCTGCCCTCAGGGAACTTCAGGCCTGGTGGCAGAACAGACAGTCATCGAAGAACCTCACTCATGGGACCACCGCATGTCCTCCAGCAGATTGGTAGGGAGGCCAGGGAAGGCTTCCTAGAAAGATGAGTTGGGAGCTGACCTGGCTCAAAGGGAAAAGGAGGGTGCACCAAAGCAGGGGGATCATCCAGGGCAAAGACCCAGCAGGAGTGTGGATCACTGGTGGCTGAAGGGACCTGGAGTGGCTGGAACTGAGAGGTAGGGAGGGCGAGGGGCGGCAAGGCCACCTGGTACCTCCTCACACTTGGAGCCCCAGGAAACCCGCCCTTCCAGAGTTTTCTGCAGGGGAAAGATGAGACGGTGAAATCGGCCCTTTGCGGAAAAAAACAGAGCGATCTGACTGACTGCCCACAGAATACTGGCGGTATTCTGTGCTGGGCCCTCTGACCACGCTTCCGATCCTGCCTGCCTCCTGCAAGGGACTCGCTCCCCGCTTTCAAGATGCAGGAGGAGGTCAGGGAGGTGTTCAGCGTTCTCTTCATGCGCTTCGAGCTGGGAGCGGAGGAGCTGGGATCCAAACCCAGCTCTGTGTGAGGCCGTGTCCACACGCTTCCGTTGCGCTTTTCCAATCTACAACAACCTCCAGGTATGAGTTGACTTCCCTTCTCAGCCTCGCTGTCCTCATTTCCGGAAAAGTATCAGGGGCCAGCCCTGCCTGCCTCCTAGGGGGTGTTGCCGAGGCAGACGACATAAAGGATGAAATGACACGTGGGCAGAGTGGGCAAGCCTCTGAGTCCAAGTCTCTCTCTTTCTTTTTTAATCCAAGCCTCTTAGAGAAGGGGAAACTGAGGCTCAGAGAGGAAGACTGGCTGGCCCCAGCTCACACAGCCGTGAGAGGCAGGGCTGGGATTGCAGCTCGGGTTTCTGCACCAGCTGCTGCGTACCGGGAACCCAGGTGGAGTGGCGGATGAGGCCTGTTGCTATGACCTCAGTCCCTGGGCCGGAGCCCCAGTAAGGCTGGAGGCTCACGTCTGTCCATCATGGTCAGAGCAGCTCTGGCCCACAGACAGGCCCAGGCCAGGTTAATTGCATTTTTGAGAGCTCGTTTATTAAGCGCGTTTTATGTGCCAGACACTGTACTCACTTCTTTTATTGCCTTATATTATTTAGTCCTTGTCATTGCCCCACTGCTGATGAAGTGACTCGCCCAAGATCAGGCTCAGTCAAGGTCTGTTGACTCCGGGCCAACCAGGCTGTTCCAGGAACTCTCTGTTTTCCTGGCAGGACAAGATGAGAGGGGCCTGGGGTCCTCCCAGTCCCATCTGTCCACACCTTCACATGGGCCCAGCAGAGGAGGGGTGGGGGTCTGAGATGACTCACCCATCCAGCGAAGCAAAGCAAACACCTCTGAGTGGCATGTGGCTGTGAGCTGGCATTGCCAGACCCCCAGTCATCAGGAACCTGTGCCAGCAGGGGCAGCCACAGGAGAGTGGGCCGGCGACCGTCGGGATTCCACTGTCTTCAGGGAACTCGGGTGTGGCCTGTCTCGTCCCCTGGAATGAATGCTTTGTTTCCTTTTGTCAGTGGCGTGTGCTGTGGAGCCAAGCATGTCTGCCAGAGGGGAGGCATGGGGAGGTTGGGCAGGCCCCTCTCTGCTATGTGACTTTGGGCAAGTCACTCCGCCTCCCTAGGCCTCAGTTATGTTGCTTGGCAAATAAGGTAATAATGCCACCTGGTAGTGGGACCTCCCTGGTGGTCCAGAGGCTACGACTCCTCACTCCCAAGGCAGGGGCCCGAGCTCGATCCCTGATCAGGGAACTAGACCCCACTTGCAGCCACTAAAGGTCCTGCATACCATAACTAACACCTGGCACAGCCAAAAAAATAAATGTTAAAAAGAATTCTACCTGGTAGAGTTATGCAAAGTCAGTGAGAAAGCACACATAAAGGGCCCAGCAGAATGACATGATGGCTAAGCACTGGTGTGGCTTTGGAGCCAAATTCCCTAGTTCAAATCCTGGCTTCACTGTTATCTGGCCATTTGAGCAAGCAACTTATCCTTTCTTGCCTCAGTTTCCTCATCTGTAAAATGGAGGCAGATAATCTTATCAGGGCTTCCCTGATAGCCCTGATACTTTGCGAACAAAAGTCTGTCTAGTCAAAGCTTTGGTTTTTCCAGTAGTCATGTATGGATGTAAGAGTTGGACTATAAAGAAAGCTGAGTGCGAAGGAACTGATGCTTTTGAACTGTGGTGTTGGAGAAGACTCTTGAGAGTCCCTTGGACTGCAAGGAGAGCCAACCAGTCCATCCTAAAGGAAATCAGTCCTGAATATTCATTGGAAGGACTGATGCTGAAGCTGAAACTCCAATACGTGGGCCACCTGATGCAAAGAGCTGACTCGTTGGAAAAGACCCTGATGCTGGGAAAGATTGAAGGCGTGAGGAGAAGGGGATGACTGAGGATGAGATGGTTGGATGGCATCACTGACTCGATGGACATGAGTTTGAATAAGTTCCAGGAGTTGGTGATGGACAGGGAGGCCTGATGTACTGCAGTCCATGGGGTTGCAAAGAGTTGGACATGACTGAGCAACTGAACTGATAGCTCAGTTGGTAAAGAATCCACCTGCAATGCAGGAGACCCCAATTCAATTCCTGAGTCAGGAAGATCCGCTGGAGAAGGGATAGGCTTCCCACTCTAGTATTCTTGGGCTTTCCTGTGGCTCAGTTGGTAAAGAATCCACCTGCAACGCGAGAGACCTGGGTTTGATCCGCAGGTTGGGAAGATCCCCTGAAGAAGGGAAAGGCTCCCCACTCCAGTATTCTGGCCTAGAAAATCCCATGGACTATATAGTCCATAGGGTTGCAAAGATTCAGACATGACTGAGCGATTTTCAATTCACTTCAATCTTATGTATCTCTCTGGGTTACTATGAACATTCACTGTCTTTCCACACATAAAGTTCTTGATGCCCAGCACAGAGTAAGCATTCAAAAAGCTTTGCTTCATGTTCTTATTTTCCTTCATCTTCCCATCTCAGGCTGCCTCCTTTCTCACTTAGGCTGCTAGGAAGCTCAAAGCAAATGTGACTTACTGATTACAGTCTTCATGTCATCCCAGATTCATGGAACAGTTCTCTTTCCTTTACCTCTAAGGGCTTTCTGGATGTTCTTTTAACATAGGGCTTCCCTGGTGGCTCAGCGGTAAAGAATCTGCCTGCCAATGCAGGAGACTGTGGGTTTGATTCCTGGGTTGGGAAGAACCTCTGGAGAAGAAAATGGCAACCCACTCCAGTATTCTTGCCTGGAGAATCCCATGGACAGAGGAGCCTGGCAGGCTACACAGTGTATGGGATCACAAAGAGTCAATCACGACTTAGTAACTAAACAACAACAACTTTTTACATAGATGTAATTCAAATATCACATATTTTTTAAATTGATAAACTTCCCTGTGATTCTTTCCAGTAATAACACAGTATGCGGTATTTTATGAGGAGGGCACGGCAACCCACTCCAGTGTTCTTGCCTGGAGAATCCCATGGACGGAGGAGCCTGGTGGGCTGCAGTCCACGGGGTCACAGAGAGTTGGACACGACTGACTGAAGTGACTTAGCATGCAGGTACATGGGACTTTATGAAAACCGCAGGGGAGATGACACACGTGATTGAGCCTCTTGTCTGTGGGCCCGTCTTCATGCATCCCTTCGTTGTCCTGGCTTTGCTGGACATCAGCATCTATTGGCGCCCTGGAAAAAAGGAGAGAAGGGCAGAGACTGGGGCCTGTGTGTTCCCTTGGGAATCTTCCTCCCTCTCACTGCCTAGCCCAGGGCTGGGCATGCCATAAACATCCAGCAGAGACCTGGTAGCTAACAGAGGGATTCAAGGTGTTCAGTTCAGTTCCACAGGTAACAACAGAAAGTGTTTTTTGGTTGTCTGATATCACAGATCCAGGCTGGCATCAACTCGCACAGAGGAAAGTTGTCCCTCCTGGCTCCTCTTGGAAGGAAGGGAAGAGGAAGCTGAAGGGGACCCGGGTGGAGAGGGGAAGGGACACTACTTCCTCCCCGTCTCAGGGGGCTTAGGTCCACCTGAGCCATTATTGCATTCATTCCATCAGTGAGCACTTTTTCAGCCGTGCAGGGGCTCCATCCCTGCACGGTGGGCTGAGGGTGCTGACCAGAGTCAGTGAGTCCCTGCCCTCATGGAACCCTAAGGAAAACAAACAGAAGGATGGGATGAGGAGAGAATGCGTGAAGTGGTCTGATTACTGTAATCAAGACACACAGCTTGACGAAGGACTCGTTTCTCAAATTTTGAACTTATGTATAACAGCTCTCCTTTGTTAAGTGCCTGTTATGTGCCCAGAGCTGGAAGGAAGGAGTAAGTGTTCGTTGCCCAGTCGTGTCTGACTCTCTGCAACCCCATGGACTGTAGCCTGCCAGGCTCCTCTGTCCATGGGATGCTCCAGGCAAGGATACTGGAGTGGGGTGCCATTTCCTTCTCCAGGGGTCTTCCCCACCCAGGGATCGAACCCGGCTCTTCTGCATTGCAGGCAGATTCTTTACTGTCTGAGCCACCAGGGAAGCCCAGGGCAGCGTGTGTTAAACCCTTAAGCTGCGTTATCATGTTGCCACACTCACCAGCCCCCCACCCCTGTTAGGCAGTTTTCTCCTTATTTGTCAGATGAAGAAATGGAACAGAGCAAGGATGTGACTTGCCCGAGGCAGGTCAGAAATGGAATGTAAAGTTCAGAATCCTTACTCTTAACCTTGACCGTGTACCACCTCCCAGTGCAAAGAAACAGAGTGGGATGGTTTAAATTGGAGCCAACAGAGCAAATCCAGGCCAGGTGGTGGCTGCGGCAGTGGGAGGATGGTTCTCAGCAGGTAGGGGACAGCAGGACCGATGAGGGTGGAGGGGTGCGGAGGACAGACCCTTCCGTGGCCTCAGAGCCCCATTTCTTCCTGGAGTTCCAGGTCATCCGAGCCAGACTTTGGACGTGCTTTTGCCCCGTGTTCACCAGGGTGTCCAACAGAGCAGACTCTGGGGGGAACACGGAAATGGCATTAAATAACACTGAATCATACGGTAAGAAAGTTCCCCTTCCCTTCTCCTCCACGCCTGCTGATTACTCACGGAGAAAGTCTCTGGTTCCTGCCAACATGTCTCTAACACCTCTCTGACAGCCCCTAATCTCCCTTTTCAATAGGAAAAAGCGAGCCTCAGGCTCAGCCCCGACCAAGGAGCTGGAATGCCAGTGCGCCATCCCACTTCACTGTGCGTACTTTGTTTACGTATTTTTATTTAACAAACACATGGACAGCCCTTACGGAGTGTCAGTGCTTTGCACACCTTAACTCCTTTCGTCCTTGTAATAACGTTATGAGCTCAGCAGGGTTATTATCTCTGTCTGACTGATGAGTGAGCCGAGGCTCAGAGATGCTAAGTAACTTGCCCAAGGTCACAGGTAGCGACAATCGGAGCAAAGACTGTGAACCCAGGCAGCTGGCTCCTTAGCCCATGTTCTTAAACACTTCACCAGACTCTTTCTGGTAGAGGAATCAGTGAACTTCCCTGGTGGCTCAGACAGTAGAGAGTCTGCCTGCAATGTGGGAGACCCAGGTTCAATCCCTGGGTCAGGTAGGTTCCCTGGAGAAGGCAACCCACTCCAGTCTTCTTGCCTGGAGAACTCCATGGACAGCGGAGCCTGGCAGGCTATAGTTCCTGGGGTCGCAAAGAGTCCGACACGACTGAGCGACTGATACTTTCACTTCACTTTCACAGTAGCAGCCTGATTTTTCCTTGACTAATGAATTTATTTCAGTAAAACTAGGTCAGTCCATTTAAAACTAAAATGTATCCGTAGTTCAAGTGGTTACATGCCTATGGCCAAAGTCCTAAAAATCATTCAGGAATAAGTGAAGTCTGAGGCACTCTGGTCAAGTCCGGGCCATTTACATGCCAGATGGGACGCTTAAGCCCAGAGAAGGACAGAACCAGCCCAGCGTCACACAGCAAGTGAGTCTGTGAACCGCCTGGGCAGGTGGGGCTATGCTATCACCTGCAGCCCAGGCACGCCTCCTTCCTGCAGTCAGGGCTGACGGGTGCCGGACGGCTGGAGTCTGAGGGCTGCTCACCTGACTGGAGGTGTCTGGGGCTGTGACAGGATTCCCATTATCTCTGCTGTTAGCCACACAGGGAGGCAGGGGCTGTGAGACCCAAGCCCACATCATTACTTAGGCCATGGCTGAACTGACTGCCGTTGCATTCTCTACCTTCTCTCTCAGGTCTGATTGCAGCCTGGGTGGGGAGCTGTCCTCTGCCTGCTCATTACCTTCATAACTTTCCAGAAAGTTCCAGAAAGTGCATGTGCTAAGTCACTTCAGTCGTGTCTGACTCTGTGAGCCTACGAACCGTAACCCACCAGGCTCCTCCGTCCATGGGATTTTCCAGGCAAGAGTACTGGAGTGGACTGCCATTTCCTCCTCCAGGGGATCTTCCTGACCCAGGGATCAAACCCAAGTCTCTTATGTCTCCTGCATTGGCCGGCGAGTTCTTCACCACTAGAGCCACCTGGGAAGCCCAACATGAGCTTACCTGAGCCCAAATCCTGGCCCTGCCATGTACCCACCTTCAGCAGGATCGCCAGACCCTCTGAGCTTTGCTGTCCCCGTCTGTAAAGTGAGGATGAATAAGGCCAGGGAGATGTTGGCTGGGGGGCGCCTGAGGGGAGGTTTGCCTGCTGCACAGGAAGGCAGGCGCAGATGCCTCTGCTCAGCTGCCCTCGGAGTCACCAGGCTACAGGGCCACCTCTGTGTCCTGGAGGAAGAAGATCCATTGAAGAGGAGAAAGAGTTGGGGTTATCGTCCATCACAGAGAGGAGAAAACTGAGATCCCACCTGGGGGGCCCAGCTTCTTCCAAAACCTGGCGCTGCTCTGGAATTCCACCCCGTGGGCCACGGTCTCCCTCCTGGGCTTTGGACCCTCGCTGACCACTGGCTCCGGTAGCCTTGGCTGGGTGGTTTCTCCTCTCTCAGCCTCAGTTTCCTCATTTGTCAGATGAAGCCTACCATGCAGGGTTAATGTGAGACTTAAGTGTGATGGATGTTGTTTGTAACGTCTGAGGCACTCTCCAGATGTTATTTATGACTGGCTGTATTCCTTGTGTAGACAGGAAAATCACCATACGACACTCCTACCGTGTAGACAGGACACGGAAGGGAAATAAAATCCCCTTTCTAGTGAGAGCCTCCGAGAGGGGCCTGGAGGAGCTGGATCTGGGCTCGTCTTTTATTTCCGATTCCTTCTTCCAGCCAACAATCTTTTCTCGCCCGCTACTGGGTGTGGAAGATGGAGCATGCACTCCAAGGTGGGTCGCCCTGGGTTTGCATCCTGGCTCCCCTTCCTCCTGGCTGGGTGACCCTGGGCAAGTTGCTTCATGTCTCTGAGCCATCAGGTTCTTCATCTATAAAATGGGAGTGATCCTAGGACCTGCCTCTGCAGGTTGTCATGGGGGTTAAAGGAGCCAATACGTGTGAGATGCGTGGTGCACACCCTGGCCCGTGGTGGGCACGTGAGACATGGTCGCCTATTCATGCCTATTGTCACCATACAGCGGGCCCTCCACCAGGCTCTCATGGCTGAGTCTGTGGGTTTGGTGGGCATCCAGGTGAGTCGGTCAGCCTCCGTCCTGGTGGAGGAGGCCTGGGGGTCATGCCCAGTCTGGGAAGTCAGGGAAGGCTTTCCTGTGCAGGGTGCAGGGGAGATGGAGAAGACACCCCGGGCAGAGGGACCAGCTCGGGCGCGAGCTCGGGGTCCTGAGAGGGGCTGCACTCAGGCTGCGTGTTGGGGGCGGGGGAGACGGGAGATGAGGTTGCTGAGTCGATGGGCCTCCCGGGGATACTTTGTCGGCGAGCTTGACAAGGTTAAGGATCTTCCCTGAACATCCTTTCACTTCCCCTCAATAACCTGGCGCGGATCTATCATCCCTGTATTTATCTAAACCCTTGCTGGACCCATTTATATCCCCAGCCTCTTCGGCTTCTCGGGGTAATGAGCTCCAGATGTGGGGAGGGGGGACCTTCCCGAAACCTCTACCTTGGGCCCAGAGGGTGCCGGGATTGGGGGCCAAGGGGAAGGCCTCAGCGGCTGCTCCCCAAGCCTGGCTTCATCCTTCCATGGGCCTAAGACCTGAATTGGGGTGGGCACAGGGCCCCCCGGGGGGTTCCAGGCTACTGAGAGACCCCCCACCCCAGTCCCAGGCCTGAGTGCTCTGCCTGCCAGGGCATCTGTGGGCTCCTCAAGGGTCACCCACTCCAGGGGGAAGATGGCACAGCCAGGAAGCTCTTTCTAGCCACAAGGAGAACAGGAATGTCCCTAAACCAAACCAGAATGTTCAGGCTTTAAGGGGCTCAGATACCTTTTGTCCTGTGGTTCCCGCTTGTCAGTCCCAATTTCTGCCGTTCTCCACTTGTGGTCTCACTGTTCTTGAAATGACTCACTTTTCTCCTTAGCGGAGTGAATGTATTGAGAAGGAAAGCCCATTTCCCTGCCATAAATAAAACGCCGATGTCTCTTGACACAAACAGAAGGTGACTATGACTGTAAATACAGCAGAAACAGCACGGGGTGATTACGGTCCAACTCGAGCCTGACACTGGCTGTCTCAGCTTGGCTCCTGCAGAAGGGAGAGGAGCCTGAGATGGGGTTCAGGGGGCCAGCGGGGCACAGGGGAGCAGGCAGAGGGGATGCAGGAGCGAGTGACGGGGCTGTCACTGCTGTGGGCACAGGGCTCGGTCTCGGGGGACCTGGTGTGGGGCGGTGGAGACTGACCTCAGCCTCGCCACCACCTCACCAGCCAAGGTTCCTCAAGGGGAGGTATTTCTTTGCACATCTCCGTTTGCTGTGTGCAAGGGGGTGAAGCCTCTGCAGACACCAGGGTGGAAGCAGGAGGGCTGGCAGGTGAGGAGCTAGAGCCTCCAAGGCAACTCTGCACAGGCTCCAAGCTGAGGCCTGCTCGCCACTCTCGGTTAAACAGAGCAGCGTGTTTCACAGGGGTGTTGACGTCTCAGCAGCCCCCAGGTGAGACTGTCTCTTTGAAGGAGCAGGGGATTGGAGGGAACCGACAAGGAGGAGACATTCTCCCTGCATAACATCCTAGGATGCAGCCTCAGATTCCCCTAATGCCTCTCAGACTTGGCCCCACGAGCGAACAAGCTCCCAGAGGAGAAGGGACTTGTCTAAGGCACATCAGAGCTAGAAAGCTGGGTTCCCTTTCCCTGCCCTGACCCGCCTTCCCTGAATTCATGTTCACTCACTTTTTTATATAACAGTTTTCTTCAAAGCAAACACCAGGAAATATTCTCAGACTGATACAGGAGACGTGAAGTCACTCAGTCGTGTCCGACTTTTTGCGACACCATGGGCTGTAGCCTGCCAGGCTCCTGCATCTATGGGATTTTCTAGGCGAGAGTACTGGTGTGGGTTGCCATTCCCTTCTCCAGGGGATCTTTCCGACCGAGGGATCGAACCTGGGTCTCCAGCACTGCACGCAGACTCCTTACCATCTGAGCCACCAGGGAGTCTTGGTAGATACAGGAGAGGGGATCCCCAAAACTAAATAGGCAGGAGGCTACTGTCAGCTAAGCTGTGGTCTGTGGAAGGAACCAGAGCCTCAGAAAGGCCCATGGTCCTAGCAGTCTCTCCTCCTTTTCACTGCCACCCCCACCCCAGCCTAGTGCCCTCAGGGTGATTTCTGATTTCTTGTCCTTAGAGAAATGACACAGGACAGAGAGGAGAGCTTTCTCTCTGGCTTCAAGAGGGCTTCCTGGGAAAGGGATGCACGGGGCTCAGATCTATCTTTCTGCTCCCGAATGGTCATGTGACCTTGAAAAATTACTTCCCTGCTCTGGTCCTCAGTTTCCTCATCTGTAAAATGTGGGTAATACAATACCTATCTCATAGGAGTGTTTAGAAGATTAAATCCGAGGATTCATGTAAACGATAACTGTCCTGGCATAGCACTGCATGCATTTGCTGATATTATTATTGTTATTATTAGGCCAAGAAGAAAGGAAGGAGACTAACATTTGTTCAGCCCTTCTGAAGGGTCAAGCACTGTGCCTGCAATTTGCATACTTCATCCTCCGCAATCCTCAGGATCGTTCTAGAAAGGCAGTTCTTTGTCCAATGAGCAGAGAGCATAAGTGAGGTGCCCAGGGTCACACTGTTGTGGGGGTGCAGCTTGCATCTGTCTGGGTACCCGGATGTTCACTGCATGGACTCAGGCCAAGTGTGGACGTGGGGACCTGCAGTAAGAGGAGCTGAACTAGCATAGCAGGGAGCTCCAGGGTAGGGGTGGGAGACAGGCTAGACGAGGCAGCGGGGGGCTCAGGAATTCTGGGAGAAGAAGCTTGCACTCTCTCCCACGGGCGCTGAGGAGCCACCAGCAGGCCACAGGCAGGGAGTGACATGATAAAAGGGGTGTTCGGAAAGGCTCTGCGTGGCTGCGGTTTTAGGATGGATGGACGGCAGAAGTGTCCAGAAAGGAGGCAGGAAGCCCAGCCCGGCAGTAGGACTGGAAAGGTCCCTGAGACGCTCACAAGGGACCTTTAGTCAGACTGACCCCGGGGGCCCTGGAGAAGACCCAGGCAGGTCAGGGCCCGGGGCCAGAGAGGCTGACTGGGCCCCAGAGACTCGACCCTCCTTCCCTTTGCCAGTTTTTGGCTTTATCTGGAGCCTCCGGAGGGCGTCCCAGCCGCCTGCAGATTTATGAGGTGTGGGGGAAGCGGGCGGGGGTGGCGGCATAGGAGATGGGCCGGGGGGGAGATCGGAGGATGCTCTCCAGCCTCCGACATGCTTTGACCCCTCTGCCACCCCACCACTCTGTCACCGTAGCCGAGGGCCTACCCTGGCCTGGGCCAGGCCCCACGCCGGCACCTGCTGCCTCAGTTTCCCCTTACAGACACTCTGGGGTGGGGGTGAGTAGAGAGGGATCACATATGATAATCTTATTAGACGTGAGGAGGCTGTCCCAGCTAGATTCCCGAGCCACCAGGAGAAAGCCAGAACCTTCTGTGCCAGGGTCAGAAGATGTCTATGAGACATTAAGAATAGGTTATAAACAGTATGTTGAGTATGATTCCGTTTGTGACTTTCAGGGGCATAAATATGCATTTGTGTCTCTCTGTATACATTTTATGCACAGCGAAATGTCTAAATGATATCTAATTGTGATTGCCTCCGGAGAAAGAGTGGTGACTTTTCACTTTCTACTTCTCTAAATATGATGTTTCACTGTCTTGTAATAAGCATGTATTTTTTTTTTCCACTTAAAAACTGTGTTTTTAAAATTCAGAGTAATGGTGGGGGGTGGGGAGGGCAGTGAAGTCAGGGAGAAAAGGGAGGGGCTTCTCCGTGCTCATGGGTGGTGGGTGGCGTGTTCCATACTCATTGCCAGGGCCTGAGGGTACTCAGAGCTTGGGTCATTCTCTGCTGAAAACCCTGCCCCCCACTCCTGCTAGAGACCCCAGCCTCAGCGGGGAGACAGTGCTGACCCACGTGCGGACAGGTTCTTGGGAGTATGGAAGTGAGTTGGGTCTGTTAAGAAGGGTCTCCCAGAGGCAGTAGACCTTGAAGTCTGATAAGATTTGACTAGATGGGAAAGAGAGCTGAGCCTCAGTTTTGTCATCTGTGTAATGGGAATGCTAATATTATTCAAAATCAGACTGTGCTCATTAGGTGTAAGCTATTATTTTTTAGCTGTAGAGGTCCCAAAAGCTGGGGGATGGCCCCAGAGATTTTGAAAGTACCCTGCCAGATATCTCGGACCCTGGCCTGAAAAGGCAGAGGGTTCAGGGAGGATTGTATGAAGCAACATGCAGGGGAGGTGATTCCTCCTAGGAGGGGGCTTCCCAGGCAGCTGGATGAGGGCAGGGAGACTGCAGCCCCGCATACAGGCACCAGACAGCTCTTGGAACCAGGCCCCCCCAGGTCTGGGTTTTCAGGGGCAGCCGGCACTCGTTTGCATGGGCACTGCCTCCCGAGCGGGGCTCCAGACATCCACAAAGCAGGCACCGTGTTACCCGTCCGCTGGTCGGGTAATGAGCAGAATAGAAGATGGACTCAGACAATGAGTGCTCGCCCCGCAGGGCCTCTGCACTTTTGCACTTGTTCCTTCTTCTCTGTGGGACATTGTTACCCCCAGTTCTTTTCCTTGCTCACTTTCTCACCTGCCATGAGGCCTCCCGAGGAACTCAGCACAGCCACTAATCACCTCGGGGCTTGAGCAAAACCCTCGGCCTCACTGAGCCCCAGTTATGTCGCCTAGAGATGACGCTGACGCTGGTCTGTTTGCTGTGTGCCCCCTCCCCGCACCCTCTCCCCACCCCCGACACCTGTTACCTTTTATTGCACTTAATGGTGGTCTGTCTGCCCCTTCTTCTTCCTGTCCTCACAGGCCTCATTAGCTGCATGGCTCCGGGGCTGAACTTTCTTCCTCTGGCGCGAGGCCTTGTATAGCACATACTCAGTGAAGGCCCGATGAACGGAGGAAGGTCCAGGTTGCAGGATTGTTGTTTGAAGGAGAAAGTGACATACAGACTGTGAAGCACTGTGTTTTCATCTTCAAGGAACCTCGGTCCCTGTGGCCGGAGGCCTCACCCTCCACGGCTCCATCTCGGTTGCCCCTCTGTGTGTCTCTGGGTCTTTGGGCAGAGGCTTCAAAGCAGTGCCCCCAGCCCTGCGCTGTGTGCTGCGACACTCTTGAGGGGAGGTGTGAGGGGTGTTGTTCTCACAAGGGATGATCAGCTCACCTTCCTTGGTGACGACAGCACCCTCTGGTGCTGGAGGGGTCGCCTCCCCATGGCCATGCTAGCCTGATGGTTCCCACAGCCCACAGCCTGCAAAGGCGGTTCTGGACCCAGTGGACAGCAGGCCTGGGGCTGTGTAGGCAGGGGGCCTCAAAGGCCTGCCCCAAATCCCACCCATGCAACTCTCTCCAGCAGCCCGAGGCCTATGCACTTTGTCATTCTCAAAATGCAGCCGTATCCTCTAATTTGCTGTACATGCCAAACGTCTGAGGCAGATGAGACAGATAACACGACTACCCCATTTTACAGCTAGGAAGACTGAGGCTTAAAGACCTTCATGCTTGGTTTATTCAGACAGGGCGTAATCTAACCCAACCCTGTCCTCCTAGACCCCACAGTTTGGTGGTGGTGGGGGCACTGAGAAATAATCATATCCAGGAGGGGGAATGAAGGCTAGGGACACACAGAAAGGGGAGCTGAGGGAACCCAGGAGGTGAACTTTGAGCCAGGCCCTGGAGGCTGAGCAGAATTGGGGCAGGTAGGATGGGCTTCCCAGCTGAGTTCAGTAGTAAAGAATTCAACTTTACCACAGGAGATGCAAGTTCGATCCCTGGGTTGGGAAGATCCCCTGCAGAAGGAAATGGCAAGCCACTGCAGTATTCTTGCCTGAGAAATCCCATGGACAGAGGAGCCTGGCGGGCTACAGTCCACGCAGTTGCAAAGACAATAACAGCAGGGGTTGGGGGAGGGGAGCAGGCAGGCTTTGGACCGAGACCACTTCTGGGCCTGCCCATGGGGACTGGAGTGTGGAGTAGGAGGGGGAGGTGGGAGTGAGGCAGGGAAGGGCAAGAGATGCGTTCTGGAAGCCTGTCACATAGTAGGTCCTCAGTAGGCGCTGGTGGGAATGACCGTCAGTCTCATTTGAACCTTTGCCTGTGGGTAGTGGGGGCCATGAATGATTCTTGAGTGACAAGGTCTGACTATGTGTGGAAACCTACTCCGGGGAGTCAGGGTCTTAATCAGCATCCACTGCGGTTTTGCTTCCCAAAGACCCTCCTGCCACACCTTGTGTCGTTTTTCCCGGGTGGCTCCTTCCTGTCCTCAGGGGCAGCTCCTCACTCTTCCCAAAGCCCCCCAAGAATCTGCCTCCTGTCTCCCTGGCCATCAGGACCAGTGGTTGCCTGCGGTTCACACGTGCGCCGTGTCTCAGAGGGCAGATAGAACTGGGGCACCTGAGGCAGATGGAGACCAGGCCAGCTGAGCAAAGGGCCTGTGGTGGTCCCTTCCCCCTTTATAACCCACTTCCTCTCTTCTGGGGCCCCTTTCCACCGTACCAGCTGCACCCAGGAAAATGGCCTTAGGACCCTTATGATGGTGGCTTTGGGACAGTTATGATGACAGCCTTGGGAGGGTGGCAGTGTCTCAGGTGAGTGTAAAATGCTACCTGGCCTTTTTCTCATTCAGTCCATGGGATTCTCCAGGACAGAATACTGCAGTGGGTAGCTTTTCCCTCCTCCAGGGGATCTTCCCAATCCAGGGATCAAACCCAGGTCTCCCGCACTGCAGGTGGATTCTTTACCAGCTGAGCCACCAGGGAAGCCCAAGAATACTGGAGTAGGTAGCCTGTCCCTTCTCCAATGGATCTTCCCGACCCAGGAATCAAACCGGGTTCTCCTACATTGCAGGCAGATTCTTTACCAACTGAAATATCAGGGAAGCCCTCATTCTCTTCACAACCCTGCAAAACAGCGTCCCATTTTTCCAGATGAGAAAACTGCCGCTCAGAGAGGTAAATTCAGTCACCCCAGGCCACACAGCTCAGCCCGTGGTCAAGCCAGGTGGCTCCAGCTGTCCCCAGGGTCTTGCCATGCGCAAGTCTGTGGGCTGATCCGGGCTGGCTACTTCGATGTCACCTGGAAAGCTTGTTGAAAATGTAGATTCCCAGCTGCCACTTGCCAGCCCCCTCCCAAGACTCTGATTCTTCCCAGCTTGTGGGGGAAGGGAGGCCAGGACGGGTGTTTTTAAAAGGCGCTTGAGTCCATTGTGAGGCACAGCCAGCTGCTACCCGGTGCCACCACCAAGCGGTATTAAAAGCATCACGAATTACATGCGGGAAAAACAAAGAGCCGAAAGAGCAGGCCAGCCAGAGCGTCAGCGTCGTCAGCATGTCGGGCGGCGGGACGATGCGGGTGGGGGTGGTGATTCCTCGGTACTTCCCTTCCTACTGTCCCACATTTTCCAGATTGTCTTTAACGAGCGTGTATTGCTCTTACAGGGGCTTCCCAGGTGGCCCAGTGGTAAAGAATCTGCCTGCCAGTGCAGGAGGTGTGTGCGGGAGATGTGAGTTTGGTCCTTGGGTCGGGAAGACCTCCTGGAGGAGGAAATGGCAAACCACTCCAGTATTCTTGCCCGTGGACAGAGGTGCCTGGCAGGCTACCATCCCTGGGGTCACAAAGAGTTGGGACACGACTGAAGGGACTGAGCAGAAGCACAATGGCACTTATGATGACAGCGTCAGGAGAGGAGCAGTTTGGAAAGGAGTGAGAAAGAGACCTAGTCAGTGGCCCAGCCCTCCCCTTCCCTGCTACGGCACTCTGGGGCCGGGCATGAGACCTGCTGAGCCTCAGTTTCCTCATCTGTAAAATGGGAGCGCGAAAACCTTAAAGTGTGACTGGATGCGTTAAGTACAATGATCTTCCCTCCCTCTCCTATGCGTCACCCCCTGGCCATGGTGCCCCTTGCCTGGGACGTTTTTTCTGCCAGTGTCCAGTTGGAGCCGCGTCCCCTAGTCTGGTCTGGACCCTCATAGACTGTGGGGCTGGCAGAAACTCTGCGGGGTGGGGTGGGTGCAACCGCAGCCGATCCACTTTAAGCAGGGGAAGCTGAGGCTTGGAGCCGCCCCGCGCCCGGCTGCCGCACCAGCCCCGCCGTGGGAGAGGCGTGTGCGCTCCCTGCACAGCTCTGCCGTGGGCGCCTCTCTTGGTGGTGTGAGGGGCAGCAAGTCACCATCTGTGTTTCCCAATAAAAGAAAATGAAAATTGAAGCGCATTAAAAATAGCTCAATTGGGATTCCGAGCAGAGCTCTGAGGCCTGCTGTGGCAGAGACGCCCAGCCTGCCTCCTCCCAACCTCCCAGCCTGGCAGCGATGCCACTGGGAAGTCATCTGAGGCGAATGTCTCCTGGGAAGGGGCCAGGGTGCAGACGGCATCACCCATAGCTCCAAGGGTTGTCGGGGACCCCCGGTTCTGATGTCCAGGCTTCCAGCCTGCTCATGTCTGGAGGTCTTGGGGCCCTGTTGGAGGCTTCAGAACATGGATTTAGAGCCATCAGCTGGGGGCTGAGGCCTCTGCCTCCCGAGGAGGTCGCACCAAGGGGCGTCATGTGGCTAAGAGGAGGGTGGACACTGGGGCCTGGAGACCTGGGTTCACCCTGCCCGCCACTACCCCTGCACTGACTTGCCTGGCCTTGAGCAAAACCCAGGAATCTCTAAGGGCTCGTCTCCTCCTCTGCTCAGTGAGGGTCTCAACAGGCTCAGAGGGTGGCCTGTGCCTGGGCTCCTGAACCCCAGGGGCTAGTTGGAGATGAGGCTGATTTAGGAGTTTCCTCCAGGGGATGCATGAGCGACCAGCAAGCTCTTAGCTCGATATGGAGGGATCTCCATGAATGGCCACAATGACAGCTGTTCTCACTGTTTTCTGGGAAATGGGGTGTGATGGCAAGCTGTCAGAAGCCTGAGAGAGGTCATGAGGTTGGCAGAGGGCTTGCTGGGCACTGGCTGCAGCTGCTCACCGCAAGGAAGGCCTGGCCTCCGTCCAGGAGCACTGGTTCCGTGATTCCCAGAGGGGCTTTTCCTTCTTGGAGAGGTCCAGCGCTCTCCAGGGCACCTGTAACCTTGGCTACTGTGCAGATCTCTGTGAGGTAGACAAGGGGGCTGGATCTTTACCCCCAAGGCCCAGAGAGTGGGGGAGAAAGGGGTTATACCAGGTCCCCCAGCCCGGCCTGCAGCAGAGGTCCACTGCCCACTAGGGCGGTCAGATTTGAGTGGCCTGGGGGTAGACAGAGCACTGAGAAGGGGCCGGAGCTGCCTGTGTGGGGCCTGTGCAAGCCAAAGCCAGACCACACCATGCTGCATAGCTTTGGGCAACTTGCTCTGAGCCTCGGTTTTTCCATCTGCAAAACAGGGCTGATAATAGTGCCCCTGCTTTGGGAAGATTGGATCCTGGGCAGTGCCTGGCACATGGTAAGCACTAGCTAAATGGTGGCCCCAAGAGTAGCCTACCCTGACCTGGTCTATCATCCATCCAGAACAGAACCTGTTGCTGGGCCCATGGGTGCCCAGTCACATGGGACCACCACCTGCCCTGCCGGAGTTCCAAGCCTCTCCCAGCTCATGGGTCAGCAGAACTGGAAATGCTGGAGGAGAGGGGTCTCATCGACCACAGCCCTGAACCCCACCAAGCCCCCAGCACTCCCCTCTCTCAGCATAGAGGCTTCTCAGTGGCAGGGAGTGAGCATGTGGCATTCTTGAGGGTATGTGTGTTAGTCGTTCAGTCGTGTCTGACTCTGTAACCCCATGGACTGTAGCCTGCCAGGCTCCTCTGTCCGTGGGGATTCTCCAGGCACGAATACTGGAGTGGGTTGCCTTTCCCTTCTTCAGGGGATCTTCCTGATCCAGGGATCGAACCCGGGTCTCCTGCATTGCAGGCGGACTCTACCATCTGAGCCACAGGGAAGCCCTCACACACACACACACACACAGACACACACACACACGTGCGCACGCACACACGCAAGGCATGCTTGAGGGTGGAGTAATTGCTGGAGTGCAGGGAGTGATCGCTTTTTCTCTGTCAAGGATGGGGTATCAGTTTCTGTTTGCTGCTATAACAAATACCCACGAACTTCATGGCTTAAGACAACACAAATGTATTGTTTTCTTACAGTCCTAGAGGTCAGATGTCTGAAATGGATGTCACTGGCTGAAATCAGTGCGTTGGGGGCGGTGCCTTCTCTCTCTCTAGGAGAGAACCTGTCTCCTTGCCTTTACCGGCTTCCCCTGGCTGACTGCATTCCTTGGCCTGGAGCCCCTCCCTCTGTCTTTAGAGGGCATTGCTGCAACCTCTGCTCCCATTCTTGCATCTCTTCTCTTACTCTGACCCTCCTGCTTCTCTTAAAAGGATCCTCATGATTACACTGGGCCCACTTGGATAATCCAGGATAATCTCCCCATCTCAAAAATCCTTAATCTCATTTGTAGAGTGTGTTTTGCTATGTAACATTCACAGATTCTAGGGATTAGGATGTGGACATTTTTGGGGGTCATTGGTCTGTCTGCCGTGGGTGGAAAAACCAGCATCTACCTCAACCTTGACCAGAGAGGCCTGGCTAATGTTGATCATAATAGCATCATAACCTCCATTTATTAAGTGACTGAATGTGTTAGTCACCCAGCCATGTCCAACTCTTTGTGACCCTGTGGACTGTAGCCCGCCAGGCTCCTCTGGCTGTGGAATTCTCCAGGCAAGAATATAGAGTGGGTTGTCATTCTCTTCTCCAGGGGATCTTCCTGACCCAGGGATCGAACCCAGGTCTCCTGCACTGAAGGCCAATTCTTTACCGTCTGAGTCATCAGGGAACCCTGTTTAGTGACCGCTTTGCCCCCAATCTGTGTAGGAATTTGAGTTATAAGGACAGTCAGTATTGTACTGAGTGCTATTTTGCCGAGCCCAGGCCCTGGGCAGAGTGCTTTCAGGGCATGCCCTCCTTAACCATCACCGCCACCTGCAAGGCAGGTGCTGATGTGATTTCCTACCTGCAGCTCATGGACCTGGGAAGCGTCCGCCCTCTCCGAGTCCCTGGTGTCGGGAAGTGGGGTTCAAATCAGGATGTAACTGCTGAGCCCACCAGCCGCCCCCCACCCACCAGGCTCCCACTGTCCCGCCCAGCTCATCCCACCACCAGCGTCTGCACTCTCTCCGGTGGTGGCTGCCGGAACCGCTTGCTCGGTGTCACCCTGGCCAGTCTGTGGTTCCCCAGCAGGGACCGTGGCTGTAGGCGCTCCGTGAGCGAATGTGCTAAAATCGGAGCAGAGGAGGTGGGCAGGGGCATTGAGGACTGCACGGGAGAGCTGAGTAGGTGCGCTGTGCCCGAGTGATTCTGCGTCTGGGTGGACAGTGGGGTCCTGGGAGCCACACAGTCTGGGCCCCAGTTCTGCCCACACTGTGGAGAGGCCAGTGCACAGCCAGGGCCCAGATCTCCTTTTCTGGGGCTTTTTGCCTGTTGCCCTCTGTCCCCCGCAAGGCCTTCAGGAGGCACCAGCCCACTGAAAACCCCAGATCCACACCTGTGAGCACAGTTACTCTCTACTGGGTCCCTTCCCCAGTTCCATCATTCTCCCTCTCAGTGAGCTTTGGGGGGCCCTTCTCTAGGTCTGTGTCTAAGACCCCACACACTGCTGCCTTGCTGTGGGAAACTGGACCAATCCCCAGGGTGCCTCAGTCTTCCCATCTCTACATTGGGCTCGGCCCGTGGTGTGACCCTTTCGCAGCCCCCGCCCACCGTGGGGCAGCCCCTCTCAGCCCACCCCCCTCTACGCTGGCCTGGGCAGCCCCCGGGCAGGGGCAGAGGGGAGAGAGGCTCAGGAAGGAGGGGACACCTGTCCTCCGTGCTCATTCAGTTCCAAGCTCAGGGAGGATCCCGTGGAAACTCCCTGTTCCCGGCGTCCTCCGTCAGGGTCTTCCCACATCCCCGGAGAGCTCAGTTGTAACCAGCGGGAAATGGGACAGATAATTGCAACTTTAAATAAGGCCAAGTGAGCGCTCCCTGCCAAGCCCAGCACGGGGGCTTCCTGAGCTCCCGCGGGAGGCAGCAGGGAGCCCTCGACGATGCCGCTGAGGATCCCAGTGCTGCCTGACTCCCTGGTGACTCCAGGCAACTCCAGCCCGTCTCGGAGCCTCAGCTTCCTCACCCATGAAACGGGGGCCAAACAGCATCACCCATGAAAATAAACTAGCACAGGGCCCGGCACAGGCTGTAGGAGGTGCCCAGCTGGAGCTCAGCATCAGGGTTATTAATTTTCCCAGTTTAAATGCAGCTGCCCATCCTATCCCCCCGCCCCACCGGAGGCTTCTCTGGGAGCTGTCCTCAGTCCCATTGGCCTTTGGGTAATGAAGGTAATACAAATTGTGGTGCTAACCTCTCCTGGGCTAAGCTGACTGTGCCAGGCCCGTGCCAAGAGCTTTGCATCCCTACCTGCCTGTAAGCCTTGCTTAGTGCTCCCATTCTCCGGATGAGATCACCGAGGCTGCAGACCTGGAGTGGGTCTGGGGAGGAGAGAGACAGGGCCAGTGGGGAAGGGATCAGAGGAACAGCCATCATCATGAGGGCACAGGACCACCCACCACACACCTTAACCCCATCAGAGAAGCATCCTGTCCCAGTGTGGCAAGATGCTTGAGGTTCCAAGTCCAATTTCCTAATTAGAGCATTCCCGAACTCCTAATTAGGAATTGCCGAGCCTGCTCCCGGCATCCGCAGCTCCATGGGGCCAACCCAGGCTGCGGCTGCAGCTACACTACTGTGAAATTCCTCAGGAGGAGGAGCCCCATTGTGGTCCTGGAGAGCTGAGGGCTGATCAGTCAGGGCAAGGAGATGGCCTGGCCCATGGCCAGTGGTCCTGCAGTCTTCTCCAGCTCCTAGGTGCCCCAGCTGAGTGGCACAGCCCAGCTGCTTGAGGAGGCTGCTCCTTGGCTCAGCTCTGAGGCAGGGCCAGCCTATCATGCTTGTGGTCTCAGCCTGTACCAGGCTAGGAAAGGGCATCAAATACACTCTGCAGAATTGTTGCTCAGAGAAGGGGCGTCTAACCCAAGCTGGCAAAGTGGAGAGCTGTGAGTCAGGGAAGGTTTCCTGGAAGAAGAGATCCCTGAACTAAGTGTTTAAGGGTAAAGAGGACTTTTCCAGGTGAGGAAGGTGAGCATCCCGGGTAGAGGAAGAGGCTTGGGCAGGAGCCACAAGGAGGTGTAGAATGTTGTTGCAACTCTTCTTTCCTGCCCTGGGTTTCGCTTCTGCTGATCTGCCTGCCTGCCATGGCCCCATCTTTTCAGAGAAGGTGTTCCAGGCGGGGGTATAACCACGAGCAAAAGCTTGACAGTGGAGTGAAGAGGGTGTGGACTCTGATAGTTAGCAGACTGGCCTGGGGTGGAAAAGCCCGTTGGCAGTTGATGTGATTGTCACAGCCCACCTCCTGGAGATGGAAGTGCCCTCCTTCTGAAGATCCTCAGGCTGCAAAGGACCCCCAGCTTGTGGTGGGAAGAAGAGCTCAAGTCTGTAGCCTTGTCCCCTGCCCCCTGCCCCTCCCTGGGGGCAACCTCCCACCTCCAGATCAGGTCGTGCCTGCTCCCTGAGTCTATGCTGCTGTGGAAGCCACCCCACCCCAACCCCAACTCCTTCCCGACCCCACCGCCTGCTTCAGTCCTCACCTGAGGCTGTGGACTCCCAAAAGCCTTCTCAGGATTGTGGAAGGAGACGGGGTCATGCAGCCCAGAAAACAAACTCTGCCTTCCCCACCAACTTGCAGGGCCAGTTGGGCCCACTTGTCCTCTTGTGTGTATGTGTGTGTGTGTGTGTGTACGCGCACGTGCATGCATGTGTGCTCAGTCGTGTCTGACTTTTTGGGACCCGGTGGACTGTAGCCCGCCAGGCTTCTCTGTCCTTGGGACCCTCCAGGCCAGAATACTGGAGTGAATTGCCGTTTCCTTCTCCAGACTTGTCCTCACTGAGCCTCAGTTTACTAATCTGTGAAATGGAGACACTGTGTGCCCCTTGGAGGATTGGGGAGGCGCAGGTGTGCTCCTGGGTGTCCCTTGCGTGGCTCAGTGCCTGGCGCAGCGCAGGTGCTCAGTAATGGTCTCTGTGGTGATGGAGATGCTGGTGGTAGGGATCTGTTCCCTCGCTTCCTGGATAACCTCTTTCCTGACTCAGAGAGCCTCTTCCTCCATGTCTTCTCCACCCAAGGGGCCCCTCGTTTCAAGTCCTATCCCTTATCGGGCCTGTCCACTGTCAAGAACCTTCCATGCCGTCATGTCACGAGCCCCAGTAGTGGAAAGCTCTTGGGCCCGCCTGGCTGTCTGTCAGAGGTCACCCCTCAGAGTGCTGGGGATGGTGGGGAATGAGCGGTATGATGAGGGTGATGAACACGTGGAGGCACCAGTCCTGGAGATGGTGATGGGGAGTACGGGCACAGGAGAAAACGCCCCAGCAGAGCTGCATCTGCTTAACTGCCCGAGATGCCAGATGCGCTTGGCAAGCGGGCCCAGGGTGTCGGAGGGAGCAGGCGGAGTCTCGCTGAGCAGAGATGGTGCCCCAGGGGTTCTGTCGCTGCACGGCAGAACCACGAGGGCCACAGAGGCAGAGCCGGAGGCGGGTATTAGCACTGAGGGGGACGCAGACTTTCTGTAAAAACAGCTCCTCTTGAGACAGAAGCTGCTTTCCGAATGAGCGGGGGCTTTGAAGCCATCACTCCTGGAGTGGAATCTTTGCTGTGCCCCTGACCAGCTTAGCTGCGTGACCCGGGCCGCCCTCTGCACCTCTCTGATCCCTCGGCTGCGATGTCCACGCCTGTAAAACGGATCAGTCACACCAGAGAACACAGTGACAGCTGAACCAGGCCACACGCCTGCGACGGTGCCCTGCTGCCCTCGGGCGGGCCTGGGCCAACCGGCCTCACATGCAATACTGTTGGTGGCGTCTGTCGTTCTCTCTCTCCCAAGACTTCCTCTTTCCTCGGGCAGCTCCCTGCAGGAGCTGTGCTCCTCCTCCCCTCCTGGCCTTTGCCCGGATTGTTCCTTCTGCCTGGAACACCCCCTTATCCTGCTCTCAGTTCTCCCTTTCTTTCCTTCCAGGCTGGCTTGCCTCCCACTCAGTACCTTGGGGTTCAGGCCGGATGTCCCACATTTGAGAAGTCTCCATCGAATCCCCAGGCAGGGTTGGGGTCTCTCCTCTACTGTGCGATTTTCTCTTTACGCTCTGGCTGTCCTTCCAGACTGAGCTTCCCTGCTGGCTCCGTCGGTAAAGAATCTGCCTGCAATGCAGGAGACCAGGGTTCGATCCCTGGGTCAGGGAGATCCCCTGAAGAAGGAAATGGCAGCCCACTCCAGTATTCTTGCCTAGGGAATCCCATGGACAGAGGAGCCTAGCAGGAGTCCATGGGGTTGCAAGTGTCAAACACGACTGAGCGGCGAAACCACCACCACCTCCTTCCAGACTGTGCAACAGGGCGTCGTGGTTGGCAATGAGGCTGCATCTGGGCTCAAGTCCTCATTCATTGGCTCCTCTTTGGGGGTGGGAGAGGCCTCAGCCATATCCATGCCTGTTAGGATGGGGGAAGCCAGGTCTACAGACCAAAGGGGACCCCAGTGAAACAGGCTGCCTGGAGGCAGAGGGGAACCAGACTCAGAGGATGCAGCCAAAGGGTGAGGGTTAGGGTTAGAGGGATGAATAGGTGAATATATCGGCATGCAAATAGGTAAGTAGGGAGGTGAGTGGGTGGGTAGATGGCAGGACAGTTTATGGATAATTGTGAAGGCTGGGTGGTTGGAAAGAGATGGATGAGTGGGTGTGTGGGGTCAATGGGGAATGAATGAGCAGGAGAATTCCATGTGACTGAATGTCTGACATCTTGCCCAGAAGCAGAGGGGTGTTCTGGATTCTGGGATTTGAGTTAATTGTCCTTCAGTGGAAGAAACCGGTGCCAATTAGGCAAATAGATCTAGTCCCAGCAGGTCTTGCAGCAGGCTTCCTAATTGACTCCAACCTGACAGACCCCAGCTTGGACTTACACTGGCCTGTGTCTTATTGATTTGTAATTTACACTCTGCACACATCCAAAAGGATCTGAGGTGTCTTACAATCCTAAAGCTGCACGCAACAGGACAGTTTGAAATGAAGTGAGATGCCACAGAGCAGAGTGGTTATAAAAACGTCCCTGGTTCAACCCCTGGATCTGCTGCTTATTAGCTGTGTGATGTTGTGATGTTAGCAGGTGGTTTAACCTCTCTGAAGCTCATTTCTCCCATCTATAGGAAGCAAAGGAGGGAGAATTGAAAGAAGGAAAGAGAGTTGGTTTACTGGGGACAGTGTATGCCTGATGACTGGATACTTGACTGGAAGCTTGATGTGGGCTGAGTGGATGAATAGGTGGTGGATTATCGGGCGAGTGGAATGGTAGACGGATGGGTGGGATAAGTGAGAGGGTGGACGGATGAATGGATAGTTGGATGGATGGTGGGTGGATGGGTACATGGGGACAATAGGAATTCTACCTCATAGGGGGTTGTGAGCATCAAAGGAGTGACAGCACAGAAGTGGGGCTAAGTAAGTGTTTTGAATTATATAGTGCATGCTGAGTTGCTTCAGTCATGTCCAACTCTGTGATGCTATGGACTGTAGCCTGCCAGGCTCCTCTGTCCTTGAGATTCTCCAGGAATACTGGAGTGGGTTGCCCTTTCCTTCTCCAGAGAATCTTCCCAATCCAGGGATCAAACCCTTTCTTCTGTCTTCAGCATTGGCAGGTCGGTTCTTTACCACTGGTGAAAGTGAAGTCGCTCAGTCATGTCCAACTCTTTGCGATCCCATGGACTGTAGCCTACTAGGCTCCTCTGTTCATGGAATTTTCCAGGCAAGAGTACTGGAATGGGTTGCCATTTCCTTCTCCAGGGTACCACCTGGGAACTTCATAATACTGTATAATTCAGGGAAGCCTGAAGGGGTGCTGACTGTAAACAACTGGGGTGCCTGAGCTCCTGCTTCCCTTAGCCAGCCTGAGACAGGTCCCAGAAGTGACTGCCTTCCTGAGTGTGCTTCCTCTTCTTTGAAATGGTTATGATGGGAACTTCCCTGGTGAACCAGTGGTTAAGAGTCCATGCTTCCACTTCAGGGGACACAGGTTTGATCTCTGGTCAAGGAACTAAGATCCTGCATGCCTCATGGTGTAGCCAAAAAGGAAAAAAAAAAGGTTGTGACTAATGTTCCCAACTAATCAGTCACTGTCAGGGTCTCACCGGATGCTCAGCACAGACCTGGCACATAGTAGGTGCTCAGTCATGCAGTTGCCGTCACTATATATACTTTTTTAAACTTTTTACTTTATATTGGAGTATAGCCGATTATATTGTGATAGTTTCAGGTGGGCCACAAAGGGACCCAGCCATACATATACATGTATCCATTCTCCCCCAAACTCCCGTCCCATCCAGGCTGCCACCCAACATTGAGCAGAGTTCCCTGTGCTATACAGAAGGACCTTGTTGGTTAATCAGTTTAAATAGAGCAGTGCCATCCCTATATTTTCATTAACTACTTAATAGGGGGGAATTGCCTATGGATTTAAGTAAAAGGGCTTTATTTTTTTTTTTTTTTTTTGAACAGAGGAAAATTTATGCGTCGAACCTGGACTGGTCACTTATGATAATATACATGCTACAATTCCATTCTCCCCAATCATTCCACCTTCACCCTCTCCCACAGAGTCCCAAAGACTGTTCTAAATGCCTATGTCTCTTTTGCAGTCTCTTATACAGGGTTCAGGTTACCATTTTTCTAAATTCCATATATATGCGTTAATATACAGTATTGATGTTCTTCTTTCTGGCTTACTTCACTCTGTATAATTGGCTCCAATTTCATCCACCTCATTAAAACTGATTCAAATGCATTCTTTTTGATGGCTGAGAAATACTCCATTGTGTATATGTACCAAAGCTTTCTTATCCATTCATCTGCAGATGGACATCTAGGTTGCTTCCATGTCCTGGCTATTATAAACAGTGCTGCAATGAACATTGGAGTACATGTGTCTCTTTCAATTCTGGGTTTTAAAAATTAAAAAACAGTGGACAAATGCTGGCGGTGAGAGACAGCCTGGTGTGTCGGGAACGTCAAGGGCAATAGACTTGAGTTCAATTGCTGAGTTGCTGTGTGACTTGGGCCAAGTTGCCTCACCTCTCAGATCTTAATTTTTCTTCTGTTGTAGAATGGGGCCAGTAAGAGCACCGGACATCCCCCAGGGTTGTCCTGAAGACTGACAGGGCTCTTATGCATGCAGGCCTCTTCCTATCCCTGCCTCCCTTCTCCCCTTCCCCAGCAGCCCTGGTGTTCATTTACCGCCCACCCCACCCCCAGCAACCCCTTCCCAGACCCCCATCCATCATCCTGTCCTTTGCGGAGGTTAAGTGGGTCCCCGAGCAGCGAATCCAAACTCTCCCGAAGCCCCAGCCGCACAATGCGGCCCGCTGTTAGTGAGCACCCTGGCTGGCCTGGAGGATTGGGTTTCAGCCGAGCGGCCGGCGCTGGCGGATGCCCAGGCCAGCAGCGGGCAGGCAGGGGGACAGAGCGGAGGAGCCTGGCGTCGCAGGGACTCCTCCGCCCGGGGCCTGAGAAAACAAGAACAGGCTGCAGGCAGGCAACCGAGGCAGGGGAGGGCCTCTGATGATGGCAGGAGTACAAGGAAGGGTATATGCTGGGAGAGTCGGCGGGCAGAAGGATTTTACATTAGCTGGGCCCTCTTTCTGTGAGCCTGAGGGCTGAGCGGGGCGGGGGGCGGGCTGGAAAAACATCACGCTGCCTCCTGGCACATTTCAGCCTGAGAGATTCACGGCCTGCCCGCAGCCGGCCCAGGGCTGCCCTGCTGGCATTGCTGCCTTCTACCTGGTTGCTTTGGACCAGCGACCCCAAGATGCCCTCAGCTGATGCTTCTCGCCTGGTTTTCAGAGAAGAAGGAGGCCACAGGAAACCCGGGGCTGATAGTTCAAATGCAGCGTTGCTGCTGTGGGGCTGTGTGGCTTTGGGCAGATCTCTGAGCCTTTCTGAGCTCAGGTTCCCCATCTGTACAATGAGGGTAACAGTGCCAGCCTTGCAGGATATGTGGAGTGATGGCTCCAGGCCTGGCACCAAGAGCATGGTACCTGAATGCTCTGAATTTTTTCCCTACCATTTGCGAATCAGCGTGACCTGGTGCCTTCTGGGGTCAGACCAAACACATCTCATCCGGCCTCGCCTCTTAGTGGCTGTGTGGCCTCCGGGGAGTCCTTGATCTCTCCGAGCTTTGGCTTCTCCATTACTTGCTCTGAAGTGTCAGTGAGACGATGTCATTTCGTCCTCCACGAGTGTCAGTGATTTTCGCTGTTGCTTTTGTGGGGCCCAGCCTTTGCACGTGATACAGACCCTTTGCACCCAGTGCCTCCTGGAGCCTCTCAGCAGCCCCGGGAGGTTCATCGAGTGAGAATATTATAGATGAAGAGACTAAGGCTCAGAGAGGTACAGTGAACTTTTCCAGATCACCCGGATTACCCGTGGCCTTGAACTTTATCTCCTGATCCTGACTATTGCCTCCTCTTGGAATCCTAACACAGACCATAGGAAGAATGCTCCAACTCCAGGCAATCGCTAGCCCAGGTCTGGCCTCCACGCTGTGGCTAGCATCTGACACCAGGCCGTGACGGGGTAGATAGGCCTGTGTTCAAGGCACCTGAGCCCCATTAGCCCCAGCAGGGAGCAGCTAGAGCTGCTGGGATGGGTTCAGAGTGGCATCTGCAGCTCGGGTCATGTGCCAGGCTGTTTGGTCGCCTGGCCTGAGGGCTGCTAGCCAATCTGGAGCAAAGGTCCCAGGGAATCACTGCAAGATATCTGTCCATCTTCAGGACACACCGTGTTCTCATGTCCATGTTCTTAAGATAGACCATATCACTACCCTCCTCAGGAACCCTCTACAGCCCCCACTGCCCTATTTTGGATCTTCAGGACAAGATCCAAACTCCTTAGCCCCATACTTGAGGCCCTAAAGTCTAAGGTGACAGATTCATCCACAAAGCATTTTGCTCCCACCCCATGGGACAGACACACACACGCCAGCCCAATGCAGCACGAGGAACGTGGACTTTGGCGTGAGGCAGACAGAGCTCCACCGCTGCCTGGCCACGAGAACCTTGAACAGTCTCGCCTAACTTTAGCTTTCCCATCTGTAGAGGGAGGTTCAGTAAAGTACCTACGTTACAAACAGTTACGATGAAATGAGATAATGAATACTAAACCTTTAGCCCAGAGCCCACCACTGAGACCCTCAGGTTTTACTGTTGCCCAGGCTGCTGCTCAAGTTTCACACCTCTGAGCCTTTGATTCTGCCATGCCCTTTACATGGCATGCCCTTCCCCTCTCCTCCCAGCCCAAAAACCGCCTCCTCTGAGATGCCTTTGCTAATTCCCTGGTCAAGGCTAATCCTTTCTTCCCCTGGGTTTCCTGGTTCGCAGCCTATATCAGCTGTTTCACTCTGCCTCTCTCTGTAGAGAGTTTACATCTTGGGCACTAGTCTGGAAAGCTCCTTGAGGGAAGGACTTGTTAATCTGTTTCTACGTCCCCAGTGTTCAGCACAGGGCCTGACACACAAGAGGTAGAGTCAAGTAGATGTTTGTTGAATGACCATGATCTTGTTTCTCAGACCGGGAGAACTCAGGGACAGCTGCCAGAAACTTAAGCTCCCTTGAGTTAAGTTTTGGAAGAGAAGTTAGCCAGACTCCAAAGCTGGAAGGACATTCCAAGCAGAAAAATTGGGAACATTCAAGTCACCAAGGCCCAAGGAAACATAGCACCTTCTGCACGCAGAAGGAAACTCAGGATGGCTGGTCACGGCTGGAAGGTAATTAAGCTGGCCTGCCTGACAGGGGCCTTGAATGGGTTGTTGAGGAGCTAGGACTTGACCTTGCTGCCAGTGGGAGTTCTGAAGGGCATTCAGTTCAGTTAAGACATGACCAGACATGGGCTCTAGAAACCTCACCCGTGTGTAAATCAAACGCATCTACCGCGTACCAGAATCATTTCTCAGTGCTAAAGTCACCGCAGTGAAGGAGGCAGACACAGAGCTCTCCCGGAGTGAGGGCCTTCAGTCCAGTTCAGTTGCTCAGTTGTGTCCAACTCTTTGCGACCCCATGGACTGCCTTGGAGACTGCACATCAACAGGAACCACCTGCGTGATGCCACTTAATTCTCACATGACCCATTATACAGATGGGGAAACTGAGGTCCAGAGAGGAGCACAGGCTTGCCTGAAGTCACTCACTGAAGTGTGCCAGAGCCAAGGTTCTAGCCTGGACAATCTGTGCACCGCTCCCCTGCTGCCCTCCTATTTCTTTCCCCTCCTGTCCTTACACAGGCCCATAAACAAAAAGAGCATAGTGTGTGAGTGCATGTGGGTGTGTGTGTTTTAAGGCTCTAGCTACAGTCTCCTGACAGTAACACAGAAGAAGAATGAGACAGATGATGGTTCAAATCCCAGCCCTGCCTCCGAGTGCTGTGCAGGCCACTCTGCCTCTCTGATGTCAGTTTCCACATCTGTAAACTGGGGCTGATGTACCCCACAGGTTGCCAGGAGCCCGAGGCCATGCTTAGAGCGCCCAGCTCAATGCCTAACACACAGTAGGCACTTAACAAATGCTTCTCCTCATGTCTTTGGAACCCTCACCTACTGTCATTACTGCGGACGGCGTCTGTGGCCCTAGAGAAGTCTGATCCAAGAAGGGGTCGGATGGAGCTGACCAGGGCTGGGTCGGGGAGCAGAGGGCGACCCCCTCCGCTCCAGCCTAAAAACAGGGCCCCGCACAGCTACTCTCCCATCGGCCCAACGCTAACGACTTCAGTGTGTCTCCTTTTTAGCGCAAATATTTCTGAAATGTGCACTGCTCATTCACACATAGCCAGAGGGGTCTTCGGGCCTCCCCAGCCTGTGCGATCAGGGCCTCTTGATTGCTTTCTTCTGTGCAGTCTCCAGGAAGCAGAGGGGGGTGTGGGAGCAGGAGGGCGAGGGCCAAAGCCACTCCCAGGGTCCGGACCCTGGTTTCCCCATCAAGTAAGGCACTCTGGGCTGGTGGCTGGGTGCTGAAAATCCTGTCCACGTACTCTCAGTTTCCCCATCTTTCCACTGGGATTTTTTTTTTTTAACATCCAGGGATTGGGATCTGGGCATTTCCAGGACTAACTGGAAGGTTGGGAGGGCCCAGAGGCGAGTGAAAGGGCAGTGTTAGGCAGGGCAGGGGTGGGTGGTACCGGGGGGCTGGGAAAGATGTGGGCAAATGGGTGTGGTCCAGCAAGGGGGCCTTGGACAGTCGCTGGCCTTTCCTGGGCAGCCCCTGCTCCAACTCTCCAGCTCAGCCCCCAGCCCCATCACTCCCTGCACTTCCCTCCCTCATGGCTGCCCGCAAACGACGCTGCTGTCACCTCCGTGCCTGTGCCTCTATTGTCCCTTCTGCCTGGCACACTTTCCCACTTAGCCTCTCACGACCCTCTCCTAACTCATCCTTCAGGCCCTTTATCTGTGTCACTTCCTCCAGGAAGCCGTCCCTGCATTGTTTGTTTTCTTCCTCTCCTGCTGTACCCAGTTGCCATCACATACTGAGCCCCCACACGCATTCCTGTTCCGGTTTTGTCACGTCGTGTGGTGATTAATTATCTGTGTACAGTGAAAGTGGCTTCCCCTGCACGTGGGATTGTCATTGTCACAGTTGGGGGGGAGCAGGGCGGGGGAGTGGAGAGCACATTTCAAGCAATTGAGAGGCAGCTTGGTGGAGCCTAGTGGTCCCCAAAGTGTGGGGAGTGAGATGATATTAGGTAGTTTGCAGGCAAACTTTTTTAATGGTAATAGTCTTATGTTTGTTTTCCTTCCTTTTATGGCAAGTGATATTGGTTTCCCATTTGTAATAATGATAACTTTTTCCTCTTTAAAATGCACTTAAGGAAAAAAAAAAGAGTCGGAAGAAATTTTGTAATTATATAATATTACAGGCTGTAGGTGGAAACAGCCAAAGTCATGGATGTTGTCCTGAAGGAGCAGAACACTAGCATGTTCAAGCCCTACAGTTTTAGGGGAGGGAAGGGGAAGCCTTTGACTGAAGACCTACTAAGTGCAAAGCCCTTTGCTGGGTCTTGGGGTAAGTAAATTACAGGTGGAGTGGAAGGGGAGGAGATCACGAGAAACAGTGTGCAAGAGAGCGTACCAAACAGTCTGTGCAGCCGGAGTGCAGCTTGTAAATGGAATAGTTGTGTGACCTTGGGCAAGTCCCTAAGCCTTTGTAAACCTCAGTTTTCTCATCTGTGAAATGGGACAGTATCAGTTGTCTCTTGGCATCACTGTGAGAATGTTGGTGAGGGTTTCTGGCTTCTAATAGACGGGGTCTCTGGTCTCAGTGAACATGAGTTCTCTACCTCTGTAGATTTTTGAGAACAGAGGGGCAAGGTCTGGGGTGTTATGGGGAGGAGGGAAGTACTGGTGACGGAAATAGGGCATGGCTTTCTGAACCCACCCAGGTTCCCAGGGAAACTGAGCTTGAACTTCAGTACTTGGTTAAGAGGAACAAAGAGGAAACCAGGGCATTCCAGGAAAGCAGCATCAGACGGACCAGGAGGGGCTCCCTGGAGGCCTCAGCCCTCGAACGAGAGGCTGATGTCCATCAGATGTTGGCAGGCGTGGTCTGGGGTGTGGGGGAGCTGCTTGGACTCGCCTTCACCTGCAGGGGCCACCTGATGAGCCCAAAGGAAACTATGTGTGTACGCCAGCACAGGGTCAGCCAAAACGCACCACGCTGGATCTGAAAAAAGAGTAGCCGCCACTTACTAATGATGATCTGCTTGGGCTGGGCTGCAAGCTAAGAACCCTCCCATCTCACTTAGCTTTCCTGTTCACCTCCACAAGGTATTATGGCCTTTCTGTAGGTGAGAAGACTGAAGCTTAGAAAGGTTGCAAGTCCAAAGTGGCAGAAAAGGTATTGGAATTGAAGTCTGACCTCCCAGCCCCAGTCCATCTGCTCTGCTCACCTGCCATTTTTGCAGAGGGTGGAGGGTGATGTGGACATGGAAAGGCAAAAGGCCAAGGGGAGGTTGTGGGGAAAGCACCCTGGGGGTTCCCTTCTGCCGTGGCTCCAGGGGGGTAACAGCCTTCCAGGCAGAGCCCAGGACCGGCTTGGCGAGAAAGGAGCGTAGGGGCCGCCTTCTGCGTCTTCCCCAGCAGACCTGCAAGCCGGCCTTCCTGTTAGCCCCTTCCACTCTATGACCAAACAGCCCGTTGACTTCCTGTCCTTCTGAGATCCTCCCCTTGCTGGTTCTAGTTGTGGTGGGAGGCAGAGGAGAGGAATAGTGGAGCCGCCAAACCTGAGCTCCCTGGGAGCCCAGGGTTTGAGGACCAGCTTTTAGTGTGTGACTTCTGGCCAGTCCTTTGCACCTCTCTGGGCCCGAGTTTCCACCCAGGCGTGGTGGACGTCCGTTCGCAGTCCCTCCTCTGGGCTGTGGAATCCTCTAGCGCTTGGCCTCTGGGTCAGCCCAAGAATCCAGCCAAGAGGTGGGGCCACCTGCTTGGCAGGTTTGCCTCCCCCCCCCCCCCGACCCCTCTCTGGTCCCAAGTGCAGTCTCCTCTCTCCCTTGTTGCGCGCGGCTCCCAGCAGCTGTTCCTCGGGCCCAGGCAGAGAGCCCGGCTTGGCGCGTCTCTGGCTGAGGCTGATGAGAGAAAACAGGTTAAAAGTTCAGCCCTTGTTCTCTCCAGGAAGAAAAATCTGTAGCATTCGGAGTGTGAAAAGGAACCCTTTTTTCAGCTCCAAAGCAGCACAATAGAACTTCCCTCCAATTTGCCATCAAAAGGACGCCCTTGGCACTGGACTCCACCGTCCCTGGCACCCTCCTCCCCCCCACCCGCCAGCCCCCAGTGTAAAGGGACACAGTGACCACAAACACGAGCCACAGGCAGTCATGGGGACACTGCCGCATCCTCTCTTGTCAGCCCGCGGGTCTGACTGGGGTCACCTCTGGCTCAGCGCTTCCTTCTTTCCCACCCTCCCATTTGTACCGCCCCTGCCTGGTTCAAGACATTATTACTCCCATTTCGACCTTGACAGCGACGAGGACACTTCCCTCTGCCCCCACTCTCCTTGCCCTAGTTCATTCAACCCAGGCCATCAGACGAAGTATCTAGAAGTTTACAGGGTAGGAGGCAGAAGACCCTCACCTCCCACTCGCCCACCAACTCCTGGGTGATCTTTAGGAAGCCTCCCCTCCCTGTGCCTCAGTTGCCCTATTTCCAAAATGAGGCTGTTCGATTAGACCAGAGATAGGATGTCAGATGGTGGGTGGTGGTTTCCTGGAGCCCTGTGGTGAGAAGCCCTGTGTAGTCACAGAGTGTGGGCGTTGATTAGTGATGTCTGTCCTGGGCACAGGATGGGAGCTTAGCAGCAAGCATTGGCTCTCACTCACTCTCGCTCACCTAGGGGGTGTGGAAGGTCCAGCTGTGATCCCCTAGGTCTCTCCGCCTACCCTCTGACAACTCTTTGTATTCACACCCCATCTCCGCCACCAGACTGTGAACTGCTCCCTTAGAAGGGCTTTGCTAGTCACCCTCAGGGTACCCGGCACAGTGCTTGGGTACATAATGTACATCAGGATATATCTGTGGATTGAATGCCCAAGCAATTTAAATCTACTCAGTGCATCACAGTTCGAAAAGCATTTTGAATCCCCTGTGGCAGGAAAGGGGGGAGAGGGGTGCCGAGCCGATCTGGGGTGAATGGGGATCTTTCTGGCCCTGTGGGTCTCCTTTGTCATTGACCGGATGGTTCCTCCCCTCCAGCTAGAACAACAGGAAGCAAGCCGGGCCTGGCTGATCTGAGTTTTCTGAACCCCCAGAGGGCAGGTGATGGGCTGGCCCCACTGGACACGGTGTTCACCCCTGCCACCCCTCCATCCCCAGGGCCCTGTCCTTGGGACAGAGTTCAGAGTTGGCTGAGCCCCGGGGGAGGGGGCCCAGGGATGAGGACACGATGGAGAATTCCCAGTTCCTGGAGAAAGGGGAACGGTATCCCTGATGGGAGGCATGGGGCAGATGGCAAAATTGGGATAACTGAGACAGCCTGGCTGGGGCCCAAGGGAGGCCTCTGTAAGGCCAACATTCCAGTTGATGAGAATTTGATGCACGTGGAAAAGCAAACATGACCCTCATTTTGAAGGAAAAACTTGAAATTTCTCGAGGACTCTCTGAAGCCCATCCAGGAGACCCCAGGTTAAGACCCTTCCCCAGTAAAGGAGGGGAAGACCTAGGTTGGAGGGATGTGATTGGCTGAGAGGGTGGGGCATGACAATGTGTAGAAGGGCTGGAGTTGGATTTAAGGGGTGGAGTCTAGAGGAATAGACTCAGATGATTGGCTGGAGTGTGGGAGTGGGCGGGATCATGGAGTGAGAGGCAGGACCTAAAGGGAGGGTAGTCTACAGGGTTAGACCCAGTGATTGTTTGGAGCGAGTACAGATGGCCCTTAAGAGGGAAGTTCTTGGTGATTGACCGTGCTTTGTAGGCAGCTCAGCAGTGACTCTGCTCTCTCCACAGAAACGCTGATGGATTCAACCACAGCGACGGCGGAGCTGGGCTGGATTGTGCATCCTCCATCGGGGGTAAGTCAGTGGTCCTCAAACCCTGCCTGGGCTCCAGGATACCTCCGGTTCTGCCACGGGGCCTGGATGCCCTACCGCACCCCATTCGAGCCCATTCCCCTCCTTCAGGTCCCAGGACCTGGGCTATTGCCCCCCCCACTGGTCCCCTACCATTGATCGAGTGCCAGCTACTGTGACAACAGGCTGGAGTCTTTTAGCTCTTGTCCTATAGAATTCTGAGAGTGAGGCTGAGAAGTGGGTACTCACAACCCCTGTTTTACAGACAGGGAAAGTGAATTGTCAGTTCCTGAGCATGCACTGGGTGCCGTACTCTATCAAAGCACCTTTACGCACGTCATCTCCAGTACTATGGGAAGTAACCACCTCCATTTTACAGATGAGGAAACTGGAGCTCAGAGAGCTATAGCCACCTGCCGGGGACCCTACAGCTAGTAAGTGATGAGGGCTCAGGTTTGAAACCAAGGCTGTGACATAGTCCTCTGGGTTCCCACCACACTAGATTTCCACCATCACCATCATTGTAGAGCTCCTACAGTCACACTTCCTTGGGGCCACTGGTCTGAGCCCACATAGGCTATGAGCGTCCCAGGAACACAATCAGGCACAGGGACTTCCCTGGTGGTACAATGGTTAAGACTGTGCTTCCACTGCACAGGGCACAGGTTCAATCCCTGGTCCAGGAGCTAAAATTCCACACGGCACGTGGCACATACTCGTCCCCCCCCCAAAAAAAAAAGAATCTGGTGCAGTTTGAGATTCCTCTTTCTTCTCACAACAACCAGCCCAGCAGTTACCTATAGGCTGTGGAGTCAGACCCCTGAAGAAAGAAAGAAAAGTCTCTCAGTCGTGTTCAACTCTCTGCAACCCCATGGACTATAGCCTACCAGGCTCTTCTGTCCATGGGATTTTCCAGGCAAGAGTACTGGAGTGGGTTGCCATTTCCTTCTCCAGGGGATCTTCCCAACCCAGGGATCGAACCCAGGTCTCCCACCTTGCTTTAACTGCCTGAGCCACCAGGGAAGCCATTCCAATTCTGTCACTTACCAGATGTGTGATTTGGGGGTCAGTTCCTTAACCTGTCTGAGCTTTTAGCTTCCTCATGTATCAAATGGTGGTGATCATGTCTTCCTCATAGAACTGTTGTGAGGTTTCTCTGCAAAGTGTCCAGCTTAGCGCCTAATGTAGAGTGGGCTCCCAGTGATAAGTGGCTATGGGAACTGTCGCTGTCATCATCCTCATCGCATCCTTTCTGATGTCAGTCCCTCCTCAACCCCTGGTCTCTGGTGGGGACTCGGGGCTCCCCCAGCCCAGCCCCCCCTCCCCCATCCCGGCTCCTCCATGGGGACTCAGCTGCTACCCCAAGGACCTGCGTTCTCTGCTACCCCCCTCAGGCCTGTGCTCTCAATAGGCAGGGCCCCAGGGTCAGGCCTCTTTCTGTGGCTCTTTCTTGTCACCAATTTTCCATCTGCGAAGGCGGCTGGGCCCACAGCCCCACCCTGCCAGTAATGAGGCCAGGCTGGGCTGCAGGGCCCCCGGACGCAATTATTTGGGGTGTTTAGGCTGCAGGGCCTCCGCATGTTAATTAGAGAGAGGGGAGAAAGGCAGAGTGCTCTAATTAAGTGCTCTAATTAAGTTCTGAAGAAGAGCAGTGATTGTAACAAGGGGCTGACTTTGTCACATGGTGCCACCAAAAAAAAAAAAATTAAATGCAATGTAGGGAGCTTCAGAGCTGCCGCTGAGGTAGTGGCTGGACCCGCTCGGTCTTGCTCACACACACTCGCCCTTCACAGCATCCACAGCCACTGCCCCGCCCCGCGCAGGCTGGGCCCGGAGAGTCTGAGGGAGGCAGAAAGACAAAGCATCCATGCGAGGCTGACACCTCTCCGACTGCTTACCCTCCCCACAACAGTCACTTCTGGCAGTTGGGGAAATAGAGGCCCAGAGAGGGGCAGTGACTTGCCTAAGGTCACACATCAAGTTAGCAGAGCTGGAACAAAGCCCACTGCTGGGTTCTCGTGTTTCGAGGCAGTGTGGACGAGCATGGGCATGGGTCTGAGTTTGGGTCTGTGTGACCTGGGGTCAAGTGCCGATGTGTGACTGTACTTCTCTGGTCTCTACTTGCTCATCTGTAAAATGGGGATAACCGTGCTTCCCACATGTGATAGTCATGACAAAGAAATGAGATGCTATTACAGCGCCCACCCTGGGCTCGGCACGGGTTCACCCTGCTTGTTGGGGCCCTTTTTGGGGCCTGCCCCAGATGAAGCCAGCCCAGCACCAAAGAGGGGCATAGGAGGAGAAGGGATTGAGAAGCTGATCCCAGCAAGCTCTCAGACCCACTGGGGAAGACCAGACCAAGAGGGCTTGGGCGTGCCTGGCACTTGTTCAGGCAGGTTGTCCCCAGAGGCCCAAGGGAGAGTTCGTGAACCTGGACACGGCGGCCGGAGGGAGACTCCGCTCCAGGAGGTTCCAGAAGGCTGGATAGAAAAGTGAGAGGAGCTCAAGGGGGTGTGAAAGGGTGAACAAAGGCTCAGCCGGCGAGTGAGCGTCTGTGCATGGAACACGGTCTGTGCCCTTCTGTTCCCAGCCTTCCGCGGCCCTGCCAAGCCCCCTCCAGCTGGGTGGGTGAGCGCCCAGGCCGGGGCCTGGTGAGGTGCCGAAGCAATGACCCCAGGCAGGAAGACGAGGAGGTCTCCCTCCAGTCTCCATATTAGCTACCCTCGCAGGAAAAGCCCTCATATTTCTGTTATGGGGGTGAGGGCTCATCGTCCGTTGGACTGAGGATCCCCAAGGGCAAGGGCTGTGTCTGCCTGGTCAGACAGGGCGCTCCGGGCAGACTGAAGCCCTGTCTCCTCCACCAGACTGGTGGCTCCTCAAGCACATCCTCTGTGTGCGTTCAGACTCAGTGGGCCTCTCCCTGGGCTCCCTTCCGTTGGGAGCTTCCCAGGAACGGCAGGGGGCCGTGACTTCTTCATCAGATTAGTTACCCCGGGGGGTAGGGGTCACATCTCCCACGTGGATTAGGGGAGTACCACCAGGAGCTGGGCATGTGCCCTTCCCGTCAGATTGGCGCGTCTCCTGCGTAGAGCGGCGAATTCCTCAGGGCCAGAGCCAAGTCTCCCACTCAGTTCGGGGTTTCTCTGATGGTAGGCATCATGTCTCCATCATCAAACTGGCAGATCCCTTAAGTAGAGCCTGTGCCTCCCACCGTGAGACGAGGAGGCCCCTGATGGTAGATGTCCTGCCCGCCGCCTTCACGGCTGGAGGATTCCCTAAGGAAAAGTCTGTGCCCCACCCCTTAGGATGCTCCCTGGGGCTCAGCCCCTACCTGCCCCACCTGACTGGCATTTCACCCGCAGTGGGAAGAGGTAAGCGGCTACGACGAGAACATGAACACGATCCGCACGTACCAGGTGTGCAATGTGTTCGAGTCAAGCCAGAACAACTGGCTACGGACCAAGTTCATCCGGCGCCGCGGCGCCCACCGCATCCACGTGGAGATGAAGTTCTCGGTGCGTGACTGCAGTAGCATCCCCAGCGTGCCCGGCTCCTGCAAGGAGACCTTCAACCTCTATTACTACGAGGCCGACTTCGACTCGGCCACCAAGACCTTCCCCACCTGGATGGAGAACCCGTGGGTGAAGGTGGACACCATTGCCGCCGACGAGAGCTTCTCCCAGGTGGACCTGGGCGGCCGGGTCATGAAGATCAACACTGAGGTGCGGAGTTTCGGGCCCGTGTCCCGCAGTGGCTTCTACCTGGCCTTCCAGGACTACGGCGGCTGCATGTCCCTCATTGCCGTGCGCGTCTTCTACCGCAAGTGCCCCCGCATCATCCAGAATGGCGCCGTCTTCCAGGAGACGCTGTCGGGGGCGGAGAGCACGTCGCTGGTGGCCGCCCGGGGCAGCTGCATCGCCAACGCGGAGGAGGTGGATGTGCCCATCAAGCTCTACTGCAACGGGGACGGCGAGTGGCTGGTGCCCATCGGGCGCTGCATGTGCAAGGCGGGCTTCGAGGCCGTGGAGAATGGCACGGTCTGCCGAGGTAAGGGCCGCGGTGGGACAGGTGCCCCCCGCAAGCGCGTGGCATTGGTATCGGCTGCAGCCTTGAGCCTGGCAGCTGGGAGGGCAGGCTGGTCAGGGCAGAGGCCTGGAGCTGAGCGGGAGGGCCTCTGCAGCCAGTTTCCGGATCTATAGCCATGGTTCAGCTTCATGGAGGGAGGCGTTGAACAGCACTTCATGAATGGTGGTATGTGCGGATACTGCAGGGGGTGTGCATTTTCGTTGATTTTCGTTGGTATGAGGATAAACGTGTCTCATTTTAGCTATTATGTGAATATTAATGATAGCAAGTGGTACTTTGTTTCTTCATTCACAAAAGTGACATGGTTTCCTTTTTATGAAAATGTGTACGCCGTAGTAAATGACATTGGTAAGATAATATTCGCTGAACTTTTGTTATGTCAGTCGGTATAGGCCAAGCCATGCTGAAGTGACAAAACAGTAAAAGTTTATATTGCACTTAATGCGACATGTCCATCACGAGTCAACTTGGGAAAATGTGTAAGTCGTAGTAAATTATATTGATAAGATCACTTCATTGAGCTTTTGCTGTATCAGTCAGTATAGGCCAAGCCATGCTGAAGTAACAAAACAATAACTGTTTATTTTGCACTAATGCTGCATGTCCATTGTGAGTCAGTTTGGGATTCCTCCCTCTGGGAGCCAAGCAGATGGAGGAGCCACTCTTTGGAATGTTGTGATCACCAGGCAGAAGGAAGGAGCAAGTAAGACAGATTGTATATGGGCTCTAAAGCACCCCCCAGCCCCCAGAAAAGCTCATACGTCATGCCTGTCCACATTTCAGTGGCCAAGGCAAGTAACGTGGTTACTTCCAATCCAGAGAAATGGGAAAGTACAGTCCCACTGTGAGCTATTTTTACTGTGTGGCAAGCACTTTACATGTCGAACTTTTAATCCTCACAAGAACCCTGTGAAGGAACATGCCATCTTTTAGGAAGAAGTCAGAACTCAGGGAGTTCATACAGGGAGTAAGTGGAGGTGGCCTGTGATTCCAGGTCATGTGATTCCAAACCTCCCTTTTACCCACTGTGCCCTTTAAGGGAAAATGTTAAGTACAGGTGGTATTTGATGACAGCCAAGAGTCACAAAGCTGCTCTGCAAATGTAAGAAGTTGTAAGAGGTACTGCATGCTCGAGAGAAGAATATAAAGGTAGACAGAGCTGAGTTCAGATCCCAGCCCTGCCTGTTACTAGCTGGATATCTTGAACCAAGTGTGAAACCCTCTCTCATAGGCTCGTTGTGAGGATTCAAGACCTCAAAACATGTAAACCACTTATAATGGCTTCTAGTAAAAACCTAGTAAATGTTAACTAAAGGGGCGCCACATGTGAAGCCCAGCATGGCGCAGACTCTCTGCACTGTGAGCTGGCGACGGCGTAGCAGACTTGAAGCCTACTTGTGCCAGCTCCTCTTGCCCTCCTGATTGGAACTGAATCCTGGAGTGTTCCAAATGCTAGTCCAGGAGCCGTGAAGGTTGGTTAAAGTTGAGCCTGGGGAAGCTACAATGATCCTCACCTTTATGAAATTCTATCACATCTGCCGTCTCCTCGACGCCTCCCTCCAGCCCTTGGAGGAAGCATGTGAAGACCCCTGGGAGGAGAAGTGGGTGTGTGAGAGATAGGAGCAGTGGCCTTTGGGGAAGCTGCTGCAGTGAGCTTAGGAGATGGCGACGCCTGCACTGGGCCTCCCCAGTGCTGGGGAAGAGGTGGGTACAGTCAGGGGGTCTTTAGGCAGTGAACTGATGAGGCATGGAGACAAGTTGGAAAGGGAGCAGGGAGAGGACTCAGAGGAAGCCAGACATTCCAGTTTACAGAGCCTTGATGATCTTGGGAAAGAAACGGGGAAACGGGGAGAAAAGGCTGATTTCTCGGGGAAGACAACACATCTGGTTTTCTATACTTGAGTGTGAAAATGCACCACCCGAGATGGCAGGGATGAGACTGGCCGTGGGGAACAGAATCGGCCCCTCACTGTCCGCCGGTTATTCACTCCTCCAGCCTCCCCGCCCCTCCTCTGTGTCAGACCTTGTGCTGAGCACCAGGTAAGACGGAAGAATCCAACTGTGGCCTTGCCTTCTAGGAGCTCGTGGTCTAGCAGAGAGGACCAACTGTAAATGAACAAGAGGGAGAATGTGTCAGGTTTGTTTTAATAGGACTGGTCCAGGCCATGACGGGCATCAATAAAGGGAGGGCTTCTGAGAGGAGGTGGCATTGGAGCTGAGTCTTGGGAGAAGGAGGCATTGACCAGGTGGCCCAGGCCTTCTGGAGGTTGGATTGGCATAAGCAAAGGCCTGGGAACATGTATCAGTGTGGCTCATTAGAGGGACTGGTCGGTTGTTTGGTGTGGCTATGGCTCAGGGCACAAGGAGGGAGGTAAGAAGAACCATGATTGGAGGGGTGCCTAGATAAGGAGGTGTGTTAGTTATCTATTGCTGCATAGCAAGTTACCCCCATATTTAGCAGCTTAAAACAGAAAGCACGTGTTATCTCACAGTTTCTTAGGGTCAGAAATCAGGCACAGATGGCTTGATGGATGGGTGCTTCTCATTCAGGGTCTCTCCTGAGGTTGCATCTGGAGGTTTGACCAGGGAAGGATCTGCTTCCACGTTCCTGCACATGGCTGTTGGCAGGCCTCGGTCCCTCCCACATGGGCCTCTCGCGTGTGCAGTGGCTTCCCCAGAGTATGAAAGAGAGAGTACCCAAGACAGAAGCCACAATCTTTTGATCCTCTTGTTTTCAGAAGGGACATCTCATTACTTCTCCCATATTCTCTTCATTTAAAGTGAGTCACCCAGTTCAGTCCTTGCTCCAGGGGAGGGAATTACACTGTGTGAACGCCAGGAGGTAGGGTCACTGGGGCCACGGCAGAGGTTGCCTGTCACAGGATCAGAGTCTGGGCTGCCTCTTGCAAGTGGTGGGGGCTCGAGGTAATACGAGGGCAGGGTGTGTCCAGGGCTGGCTTCCCCCCTACCCCAACCCCCAGACCAGGCCCAGCCTAGCCCCGCCGGCTGCTGGGCGTGAGTGGAGGCCAGTCAGGGTGTGATTAATGAGCTCAGGGAGCCAGAAGGACACCAGCTGCTGCTGTGGCCTGTGTGCAGCCACCCAGATGTGGGGCTGCTTCAGCCCAAGCCCCAGAGGCGCTGGCCCCACCAGCCCGGGACATGTTGGAATGGTAATTACAGCTCACATCCGAGTGGTCGGCAGAGTGCTCTCCCATCTCCAGCTCAGGGATTCTCCACCTTTTCTGTGCCTCCCTCCAGAACCATTGGCAAGTTTATTAAAATGCAGATTCCTGGGTCTGGTGCAAACTCCGTCCCAGGTCTGGTTCTGTGCCTCAGAGGTGACGCCAAGAATCGGCATTTTTTTAAACAAGCAGCCCTGATGTTTCTATAACAGGACTCTTAGCTCAGACACACGATGTGTTAACACATCCTTGGCCAGACCAAGCAGGACTCAAGGCCAGGCAATGACCACAGGCCCAGCCCCACCACCACCCCAGGGAGCATCCACCCTAAAGGGTGAGAGGGGACCTTAGCAGAATCTCTGGGAGGGTGTGGTTTGGAAAGATCCATTTAATGTTGAAGCATAATTTGATGGGAAAATAATCCATTGCTTTCTCAAAGAAATGCAAGTTAGAAAAAACTTGGCAGAGGAGGAGGAGGTGAGTCCTCTTGGGGCATGGCAGCGATCCCAGGGGTGGGCTGTGGTGAATAATGATGGACTGGCTATTCTAATGCACTCAGTGGTTCCTGAAACTATGGGCTAAACTGATTCAATCAGACCAACTTGCTCTGGAGCCTATTTTGTGCAGGGCACAGTGGGGAGAGCCGGGGAGGGGCCCAGTTAACCCCTCAACCAGCATGTCCTGTGTACCTGCTGTGCACCAGTTAGCCTTCTAACAGGTATTTATCGAGTACCTTCTAATAGCCAGGCATATGCCAGTCCTAGGGAACATCAAAGTGAACAAGAAGGCACATTCACTGCCCTCCCAGAGTTTTTGGTCCAGGTGGGTGGACAGAGGAAGATGGAGGAAATAAAGTAAATAAATAAGTATATAGTTATAAACAGTGAGGAGTGAAAAGAAAAATACAAGGTGTGACAGTAGAGATTAAAAGGAGGATCTGCTTTAGCCAGGTGATTCAGAGAAGGCTTCTCGGACGAGGTGTCATTTGATTAGGAGAAGGCAATGGCACCCTACTCCAGTACTCTTGCCTGGAGAATCCCACGGACAGAGGAGCCTGGTAGGCTACAGTCCATGGGGTTGCTAAGAGTCGGACACGACTAAGCAACTTCACTTTCACTTTTCACTTTCATGCATTGGAGAAGGAAATGGCAACCCACTCCAGTGTTCTTGCCTGGAGAATCCCAAGGACAGAGGAGCCTATTGGGCTGCCGTCTATGGGGTCGCACAGAGTCGGACATGACTGATGCGACTTAGCAGCAGCAGCAGCAGAGCTGACCTGGGATGGTTGGAAGAGAGTGCCTGAGACTCAGGGTTTGGCCTCAAGTGGCTCCTGGGTGAGCAGAGGATTCAGACACAAAGGAACAAGGCAGAGCATGGTCCTTCCAGAAATGAGATCTGGCCAGGCCAAGTACTTTGACAGAAGAGGGCCATATTTTCTGATGGGACATCTGGGAGGGCTTCAAAGAGGAGGTGGCATTTGAAGTAGGCCTTCAGGAGTAAGTAGGATTTGGATGGGTGAAGGGAGGGAAGGAACTCGTGGTCAAGAAGCCTCATGAACAAAGGCCCGTGGTGTGACAGTACAGGGCATGTTTGGCTGGTGTCGGCGCCCTACTGGGAGTGGGGCTGGGACACAGCTTTCTCTCCCTGATTCATCTCTTCACGGTTCTGAGGGCCTCACCTGAGCCTGCACTGGCCATAGAGAAGGTGGGTGGGAGGCTCCGGGGACTGTCTGCAGAGGGCCTCTGCCTTCTCCCCCTACCCCGGTCCCCAGCCCCCTCGGTAGCACAGTCCCCACTGGGGCTTGACCCCAGTGGATCTGCTGGGGCCAGGGGTTGCGGGGCAGGAGGGAGGCCCGGGAATCCGCACCCCCCCCCCCCAACCTCTGCAGCAGCTGCTCCACCCAAGCCCTGAGTCCATTCGCCTGACTCTTTCCAGATGTTGATGGGGTTGATTGGGAATGTGTCCCGGCCTCAGTTTCTCCAAGTTTTATCTTGGCCTCTCCTTCCCTAATGAAACTCCTACTTGCCCCTCCCTGCCCATGCATGTGCGCCCCCGCTCCAACCCAGAAACCACTGGGGACCCTGCCCTTCTCTCTCTCCCAATGGCAGACGTGCATCTCAAAGGGGTCTGGAGGGAGTTCCACAGTGAGTGTGATCTGTGCGATGCTCTCAGGGTGTAATGGGATTTTTAATATTTAGCTTGGACAGGGAGAGGGGCTGCGAGCCAGCGGGTTAGAGGGGTGAGGGGGTGGCGGGGTTGGTGGGGGATGGTTGCACGCACATGTTGATCAGCTGGCTCCAGCTCAGGCTTCCCAGCTTCCAGCTGCCCCGGGCTTCCCTCCCAGCCTCTCCTTCTCCTCCCCCTGCCCTGCTTGGCAGCCCCTGGCCCTGCTCTCTCCCCCACCCGTGGCCTCTCCTTGACCTTGGTCTTGGAGACCTGGTTTCAAACCCCAGTCCTGCCTCTTGCTAGCTGTGTGACCTTGGGCAAGCCATGGACCCTCTCCTGATCTTTGTTTTCTCATCTGCAAAACAGAATAAACAGATGGACTGCTGTGCAGAGTAAATGAGAAAATACCTAGAAAACTGTCAGAAAAATAAGAACTTTTATAAACTTGCCTGTGAGCTTTTTTTTTTTCTCCCAATGAGCTTTTTTTTATTTTGAGGAAAAAATAACTTTTCCTTATCACAAAAGCAATACAGGTTATTTGCAGAATCTTTAGAAATTACTGATAAGCCAAAAGGAGAAAATTAAAATAACACAGAGAGTAACCACTGTTAACAGACTGATCTGGATCCTTCGAGGTGTATTTACGTGTATTTACACATATTGATTTTTTTTAAAGAAAAAATAGATTCCTTTTGGGAATACATGAGGATTTTTGACTTACTAGTATTTTGTGGGTGTTTTTCCATGTCATGTTGGATCATGTGGGAAGGCTCTTAGAATTCCATAGGCTATCTGTACGATAATTTTTTTTTACCAGTCCTCTGGTGATCCACACGTAGATTGCTTAGTTTTTCACTATCTTAAATGCTGAGATGAATTTCACGGTCCCTCTGCCTTTCTGCACTGCTCCTGGTATTTGTGTAGGATATGTCTCCTGGCGTGGAATTGTGGGGTCAAAGGGTATGTACTTTTTTTTTAGAGCTTTTGGCTCACATTGCCAGATTGCCCTCCAGAAACACTGTGCTGAGGTACCCTCCTGGCAGCAGCCTTCAGGAGTGTCTGTTTCCCCACATACTCACCAGCATGGGATATTCTGCCTGTGGCTTTATTTTCTGTTTTACTTCTAGAATCCTGTGCTTCCCCAGCCAAGGTAGGGAGGGGCCAGGGTCAGAGATCCTCTCTGAGCCCTCAGAGCTGGAGCCTGGGCCACCCTCAGGGTGGCCTCCTTTCCACCCTGCTCTCAGCTCCAGCCCTTCCCAAAGAGGCTGGACCAGTGGCCCAGCTGTGTCTGGTGAGTCTGTGGGGGTGGGGTGCGGTCGGTCTCGGGGTAAAGAGGAGGAGGCGTCCAGTTGGCGAGGCCTGTGGTGGGAAAGGGGTGTGAGTGTTGGAATGCTGGGTGGGAAGAAAAGCCCAGACCCCCCACAGAAAGTTCTGCAGCATCTCTTCAAGGGCAGGGTGGACACACCCAGCTTGGGGAGGGGGAAGGGTCATAGATAACCCCTCCAGACCCCAGACTCAGGCCAGGGCTGAGACCACACACACCAGCCTTTGGGGAAGGGGACTGGATGGGAATCCTGGACAGTACACTCAGGCTATTCAAGTCTTTGCTTTTAAAAATTAGAAGTACCTCCCCCTCCCCAAATCCCCTTTCGTCTGTGCTCTCAAAGAGTCTATTTTTATTCACAACTATCCATCCATCTCTCCATCTGTTGATCTACCTGTTTATCTACCTACCCAGCCAGCCACCATACATTCACTGAACTCCATTTTCTGATTTTCTTTTTTTTTTTTTTTGCTTCTTGGATGGTCTTCGTATAGAGGACCAAGAAGCTAACACACTAGTAAATCACACTCCCCAGGTACCTACTGTGTGCCAGTCCCTGGATCAGGTGTAGGGACTGCAGACATGAAGAAGACCCTTCTTGCCCTCTGAACGTTTCCAGTCTGGTATAGGGGAGATGGCTCCAACTGAAACTATAGCCTTGGGGCACTCCGGAGGAAGTCAGGAGACAGCTGGGGGCGGGGGTGGGGGGGTGTTTCCTGGAGGAGGAGCCATTTTCCCAGGGCTTTGGAGAATGGGAGGAGTTGGGGGCAGAAATTAGTCCAGAAAAAAGATAGTCAGAAATGATACTGATGTTTTTGTTTTTAACCCTGGTCTCTCACTTACCCTCAGCCTTCTGGGGGACAGGGGGCATGGGAGAAGTCTTCTTAGCCAAGGGAGAAGGGCAGAGGGGCTGTCAGCACTTTAGTTTCACTCTGTCCAAGGGCTGAATGAGGCCGAGGCTGAAAAGAGTCCGGAGGACTGGAGAAGGCCAGAGCTGAGGGTGAAAGGTACCTCCAGTGTGCCCAGCTTTGTGCTGTATGCCGGGCTCTATTGTTTTATTGAATCTTCGGTTGGTATGATGCACTAGCCAGTAAGAAGGGGACTCCACTGCCAGCCTCCACACAGCATTAACCAAGCGCTTGTGTCATGCTGCCTTCCTGCCCGTTACCTTCTGGAATCCCCCCATCAGATTAGGAAACTGAGACCAAGGGCCAGCCATCCCACCCCCTCGGAGGTGGCCGAGGCAGGTGTGCATGCTTGTGCTTCCTATTTCTGATGTCCTTTGCTTCTTGGAGGCGTCAGAAAGGCTTGGTAGGGACTCCCCTGGTGGTCCAGTGGCTAAGACGCCACACTCACAATGCAGGGGTCCCCAGGGTTCCATCTCTGGTCCAGAAACTAGACCCCACATGCCGCAACTAAACATCCTGTATATGCCGCAACAAAGAGCAAAGCTCCCGAGTGTTGCAGCTAAGACCCAGCACATCCAAGGATCTCCTATGGACCAGGCAGCTCCCCACTGAGGGTCTCACTGACTCCCAGTCACCGCTTTAGCATCCTCATCCCTGTTTTACAGAAGAGGAAACTGAGGCTCAGAGAGGTGAAGTCACTTGTCCATGGTGACACAAGAAGGGATAGGATTTGAACCCAGATCATCTGACCCTGGAGCCCCAGCACTGCCCTCTCTCAGCCCCAGACTGACCCGAGACCCCGAAGGCATCAGGTTGACGGCTTTGGTCGCAGGCTGCCTCCAGAACACTCCAGCAGTACCATAAACAGCTGGGGGAAGTTCCCCTCCCTCCAGCGGCTGTCTTTTCATCTGGCTGGGCTTCGGGATCTGGCGAGAGGAGCCCGTTTATTGAGGAAGTTTATGCATTTAACAGTTTAAGCCTTTCTAAGCCTGTGGTACAACAGGATTTCGGAGCCGTTAACAATTCTGTGTGGTTAAGAGATTTTCATTGCTCTGCGGCAGCTGGCTCGGGCCCCACAGGCCCCGTTCTGGCCTCTACCCCTCGCCCTGCTGGGGCACCTCCTCCCTGGGGCCCTTTGTCCTCAGCCCCCATCCTGCTGCTTCTCCCTGCTCCCCTTATTCCTAGTGCCTAGGGATGAACTTTGACCTCAGAGGGGAACTGAGGCCCAGAGAGGGGAAGGGAGCTGCCCAAGGCCACACAGCAGGTGAGAGGCTTGAACTGAGACCTGCCCGGCAAAGCTTGAGTCCCTTCCGGCAAAGCTTGAGTCCCTTCCCACAGCCTAGACCGCCTTCCTTGGGTAGCGGAGTGTGGCGGGAGGGTGGTCTATTGTCAATTCCCTACTGGCAGGACTGACAAACCGCCCCCGTTGAAACCAGCATCTGATCTCCACCAGGGCTTTGGGAACAGGGTAGGGGTGTGGAGGCGTGCCCAGATCCACTCACCTTGTCAGGTATCGAGTTGGAATCAGAGCTCAGGCCGAATGAGAATTCTTCACACAGTACAAAATGAGGTTTGCTGTTTTTTGTTTTGATTTGTTTTGTTTCCATTGCTTGTCGGGGGGTGGGGAGGGAATGCCATTTGTAATTATAATGTCTTACATATGTACAATATTTATTTACTTACACTCTGCCTCATTCCAGAAAAAGATTAGAGGTTGCTTTTGTGTAGCATTTGGTCTCACCCTATGAGATACTTTGATCTGAATGATACCCACATGAGAGAAGCAAGGCGAAGATTATTAGCACCATTTTAGTGGCAAGAAAATCTGAAACCAAGAGAGGACCGGACTTTCCCAGGGTCACAGTGCCCTTTGGTGGCAGAGACGGGGCTTGAGCCCAGTGCTCCGGCCTTCTGGGCCCAGGCTCTGACGGGAGCCCCTTGTTGTCCCCGTGATGTTCTGTTAGATGACCCCCACCCTTTACCTCCACCTCTGCAGGAACAAGACCCCAGGGACCCCTGGAACCACAGGAGAGCTTAGTCTCCACCCCACAAGAGAGGTACCCTGGCAGAGTTCCGCACGGCCCCTAGGATGCATGGTTTATGTGAAGAGGAAGGTGTGGTGGGTTTGGCAGGGTGTGAGCCAGCCCCTGACAACCATACAGATAAAGGGGCTCCAGGGTCACCCTGAGGGGTGGGCAGGCCTTTAGACTCCCACCCCCTCTGCTCCCTCGGGCTCTTTGCTCCTTCACCAGGCCTTCCGAATCTTTCTCTGTGGAACCCCATCCATGGAGGTTGGATGATATTGTTGTTTCCATCTTGAGGATTTATTTCCTGATCACGCTGACCCAGGAGAGGGTCACAAACTCGCAAGGGCTCCCATGTCACTGGCATCCAGACACAGTACGTGAACTTTGCCTGTTGCCCTCTTGGCACCTCCAAACAAAGGGGCCAAGGCAACTGCTCACCAGCTTGTCACTTTTAAAAACTGAGGCCCCAAGACATTAGACGAAATGGCTTATGTAGAGACCCGGCAATCAAACTCAGGGTCCAGTCCTGCTTTTCCTGTACCTCCCACTGGGCCCTGATTGTAAATACCAGAGACAAGAGCCCAGGGAGGCAGGGAATGTGCATTGGTTGAGCGCCCACTGTGTGCTAGGCTTTCTGCCTTAGGCTTGGTGCAGAATTCTGGATCCCTGAAGTCCCCAGAAGTTGGGTACGGTTGTTATTTTCATTTTATAGAGGATGAAGCGGAGACTCAAAGAGGTTAAATAAATCAGCTCAGGATCACGCAGCTAATGAATGGTGGAGCCAGCACTGAAATCCAAAACCTGCTGTCTTCCCACTGGAATATTTGTGCATTTCATTCTGAGTGAAATATTTTCACAATCTTTATCTCATTTGATTCTTGACAGCCCTAGGGTGTAAGAGGGATCTTATCCCTGTTGTTGAGCTGAGGACATTAAGGCTCAGCGAGGTGAGGTGCGCTGCCTGAGGCTCACCGCTGGGAAGGGTCAGGGCTGGGACTAGAGCTGGGTCACTGGGTCGGTTTGACTCTGACGCCCAGGCCGTGTGACCCTCCCAGCCTCTTGCTGATGACTCTTGTTCTGAGAGCTCTCAGGAACACATTCACGTCAGACCCCGGCCCCGGTTCCACTGAAACTGCTCGTCATCAGGGCCACGTTGTCCTTGTTCTCTGGCTCAGTCGTGTCTGACCTTTTCTGACCCCACGGACTGCAGCACGCCAGGCCTCCCTGTCCCTCACTATCTCCTGAAGCTTGCTCAAACTCATGTCTATCGAGACGGTGATGCCATCCAACCATCTCATCCTCTGTCGTCCCCTTCTCCTCCCACCTTCAGTCTTTCCCAGCATCAGGGGCTTGTCCAGTGAGTTGGTTCTCCACATCAGGTGGCCAGGGTGTCAGAGCTTCAGCTTCAGCTTCAGCATCAGTCCTTCCAATGAATATTCAGGGTTGATTTCCTTTAGAATAGACTGGTTGGATCTCCTTGCTGTCCAAGGGACTCTCAAGAGTCTTCTTCAGCGCTACAGCATCAGTTCTTCGGCGTTCAGCCTTCTTTATCCAGCTCTCACAGGAGTGACACCCATGTCACCAATCTGCTGGTCATTTCCCAGGCCTCAGCTTCCCCTGGGGCAGGTGACAGAGAGACCACTGTCCCCTGGTGTCCCTGCTGCTTTGCCAGGTGCTTTGTGGCCAGTTCCTGCTCACCTCCCACCTCTCTCCCCCAGAGGACCCAGTGCTGAGTCCGTGGTCTCCTCCTCTCTCTCTCTCTCTCTCTGGGTGATTCCATCCAGGCCCTCTCTGGCCAATCTCCAGCCTGGACTCCTTCTCTAAGTCCAGACTCACATACCCAACTACCTACTGGACATCTCCACCCTTCCTCCTCCCTGCCCGCTAGTCTGTTCCCTGCCCTGCAGCCAGCTGCTGCTGCTGCTGCTGCTAAGTCGCTTCAGTCGTGTCCGACTCTGTGCGACCCCATAGACGGCAGCCCACCAGGCTCCCCCGTCCCTGGGATTCTCCAGGCAAGAACACTGGAGTGGGTTGCCATGTCCTTCTCCAATGCATGAAAGTGAAAAGTGAAAGTGAAGTCACTCAGTCGTGTCCGACTCTTAGCGACCCCATGGACTGCAGCCTACCAGGCTCCTCCATCCATGGGATTTTCCAGGCAAGAGTACTGGAGTGGGCTGCCATTGCCTTCTCTGGCTCTGCAGTCAGAGGTCCCTCTAAAACATAGGTAATGCCCCGCCTCTGCTCAGAACCCCCGAAGTCCCTCATGTGACATAGAGCAAAAGCCAGAAGGGCCCACAGAGCCCTCCGTGATCTGTCCCTCGCCACCTCAGACAGGTTTTTTTTCCTACTTCCTCCTTGCCTTCTTCACTCCAGACCCGCTCACCTTCATGGCGATTTCATCTGCCTGGAATGTTCTTTCCTTGGGGATCTACATTGATTGCCTTCTCATCTTCTTCAGGTCTCTCCCCGAACATCACCTTCTCCCCAAGGTCCCCCATCGCCCTAGTTTTCAAAAGGGTGCCCCTGTGTTCACATGCGCAGGTGTGCCCTTGCACGCGTGCCCACAGCCTGTCCCTCTTCCCTCTCTCTGCGTCACCCTTACTGCCACCTGACTGCTGCAGGCTCCCTTCTTTATCTCTTAACTACTTGTCTCCCCAGCTGGAATGCAGACTCCAGGAGGGCAGATGTTTCTGTTTCATCCACTGCTGTCTCCAGCTTCTAGACTGATGTTTAGCTCATAGAAAGTGAAAGTAGTGTTAGTTGCTCAGTTGTGTCCGACTCTTTGCAGCCCCATGGACTGTAGCCCACCAGGCTCCTCTGTCCGTGGAACTGTCCGGGCAAGAATAGTGGAGTGGGTAGCCATTCCCTTCTCCAGGGGATCTTCCCAACTGAGGGATCGAACCTAGGTCCCCCGCGTTGCAGGCAGATTCTTTGCCATCTAAGCCACCAGGGAAAACCTAGCTCATAGAAGCTACTCCATAAATGTTAGTTGCAGAGCCCCACTCACCCCATTCTCACACGCTGTACCCTCCCAACCCTGATGTGAGTGATGATGCTAACAAAGGCCCTTGAGAAGGCTGGGGGTTCTTTCTCCAGGGCAACCAGAGTGACCAGGATGCCCAGCAGGTCTATCCGGGGTTGGGACAGGCGTTTCTAGACTTGGATTAAGGATCCTTTTTCTTGAGATACAGCATTTCCTATAAAAATCTTAGATCCTTCTTGGAGCTGGGGGCCTCAGAGAGCACTCTCAGTATTCCTTGTGTCTTCGCCATTAACAACCATAATTCCAGTTCTTGCTCCCTTGCCTGCACTGGCCTGTGTGTTTAGACTCCCCACATGGTGGTCCTTGACCAGGACCTGCTGGGGGACCCATCTCTTAGCAGGAGCCTTTGGGAGCCCACCAGGGGCCTGCATCTGTGCAGGCACAGAGCAGGAGGAGGCACCCAGCCCACTGAGTCTCCAGCCTCAGGAGTCACACCTCAGCCCCAGTGCCTGTCTTACTTGAGGTCTTTTCTCTGAGCCTGTTTCCTCATTGTTAAATGGGGCCTGTGGTCCCAGCCTCGCTGGGTTTAGAAGAGGCCCAGAGGAGTTATGGGAGCTCAGAAGACAGGCAAAGGATGGGGAGGGAGAGGCACCCCTGCTCCATCTGGGAAGGGGTGTTTCTCGGATTGGGCACCAGGCAGTGCCCTGGCCAAGCGCCTGGAGGACAGAGTGTGTGTACATCATTCAGGGGGCTGGTGGTGACTGGTAATCCCCTCTCAATTACAAGGAAGCCTGAGTACACAGCAGGTGCTTAGCAGCAGGCGCTTAATACATGCTTGTGGCACAGCATTGTTTTAGCCAGATTGAGCAGCGCAGGAGCAGCTCACAGAGTCAGGGTGCCTGGGTCCAAATATGGGCTCTGTGTCCCCCACCCACTCACCCTGGGACCCTGGCAGAGCACCTCCCCTGCCCCTCCCACCTCTGGGGCTCAGTGTGGCCACCTGTAGAGTGACTCTTCTGCACCAACAGCCTCTAATTCTGTTCTTCCTGGTCCTCACAGTGCTGCTTGAGAGGCCAGCAGGGCAGCTGTGACCATTTGTGACATGAGAATAGTGACCCCCCTGTCACCTGCCACACCCTGGTGCCCTCAAGCAGGAAGGTTAAAGGGAAGAGCCAGCTGCTTTGATTCTCATACCAGTTCTGACGTTTACGAGCTATGTGACTCGGGACGTGTGATCACTTCCCAAAAACCTTAACCTTCTCATCTAAATAATGGGTATAATAATGAATGGAATATTACAGGTGAGTTGTGAGGGTTCAGTGTGACAATCAAAGTAAAGCACCGGGCACAGCACCCAGCGCATGGCGTATGGTCAGTGCGGATCGTAGCCTGGAGCTGACTTATCTCAATGCTCCAGGTTACCATCATCCCCTTTTGCAGATGAGGAAACTGGGGTCAGAGACAGCGGGAGAGGCCATTCAGCATGTAAGGCCCCTGAACCCCTGTCGTCCAGGCGAGCAAAAGCAGAGGCCTGGGTGGGACTTGAGGGCCAGTCAGAGCTATTTCCTGCCTCTGTCCCCTACGTCCCTGGCAAATTCTGGGCCCAGAGCCTCTGCTGGCTTACCAGCAGAGGTAACCTGGTCACCTTGCCTTCTTCCAGGGTACCAGACTCAAGCTTCATCCTTTAAAGGTATCACCATCTGATTGGTAGCATTTTAAAGACCCGAGAATGGTCGCTGGCCTTTTTGAGCTGCCTGGGTGGACCACGCAGCTTCAGGGGCCCCACATCCGTAGCCCTGGGCTGCGTTCCCCCGACACCCTGCCATCAGAGCTGTCTGTGGGAGCTTGCTGGAGTCCTGAGAGGGGTATACACACACACGTGTGCTGGGTCAGTGCAGGGCATCCCTGACACGGCTGCATGTATGTGTGCGCTGGCCCTGTTAGACGTGGCAGAGTGTGCGCTGGGTCTGATGGGAGTCTGTTTGTGTGCCTGTATGTGTAGAAGCGGGCCCACTGACCCAGCATCCCTCCACATGTGCGACTGGAACATCTCTGGACACAAGAGCATGCATTTCAGGGACGGGGCCCATACGTGCCCTTGCCCACATGCTCACCTGGAGCCCACTGTTAGTCATGACTGCCCTTGTGCCTGTATGTTCCTGCGTCTGCCTGACTTGTCCCAGTACATGTGTGTACAAGGAGGAGCATACTCACGCATGTGCTGGCTCACTTGGACCAGTGCACGCAGAGGAACGTAGGTGCCACAAAATGAGGGTGTGCACCCATCATGGTGTGAGGGGATCCCTGTCCATGGACGTGTGTGTCCTGAGTCAAGTAGGTGTGTGTATATTTGTGCACATCCAGCCACAAGGAAATCAAGCCCGAGTGTATATGTTCATTTATGTATTGTATCAAACCACATGTGCACACACTTGGAAATGGGTATTTGTGTGCATGTGTGTCTCTGTGCGTGCAAGGGACCCCACTAGTGAAGTGTGTATGTCAGGGAAGGATACACACACACACACACACAGTCTTTCTGGGGGCCAGAATGTCAGGGTCATTGATTTTCTGTCTCTTAGAAATTCCCTTTGAGGTCCTCTTCATGTCTCTTTCATGAACCAAACTCAGCAGTTCCAACATCCTTAAAGCAAATCGGCCCGTTTTGCAGCAAGCCTCTGTCCCCGGCCTGCCAGCCTCCCCCGCTGGTTGTGTGCACAGCATATATACCCAGAATCTGCTTATGATTTACAGGAAAGCAGGAGGGGCCCTAGGGGGCTTTGGTGACGGTGCTGGGCTGGGGTCAGTTCCTCACCAGGCTCTGCTGTTTTCTGGTCGGTGGTCTTGGCCATTCTCTCACTTCCCAGAGCCTCCGGTTTCTCAGCTGCCAAGAAGGCCCAAACAGTGGTACAGACTTGATGGCAAGGCCTCTGCCCAGGCTGGATTGGCGTTTCTGTAGCATCTGCAGGCCGTGTTTTGTTCACGCAGCGCTTCTGCCTTCCTGGGGAGAGAGGCTACATGTACACGAGGGCCAGTGGTGGACAGGCCGGCGGAGGAGCTGTGGTGCCTCCTGGAGGAAGGGGCAACTGTGTGCGGACCCCATTATGCATCCCCACTGTGCTCTAAGCTAGCGTCCCCTCATCCCGGCCTGCCCACTGCCCTCAGTTACCCCCATTCCACAGAGGAGGAAGCTGTGGCCAGAGAGCTGCAGGGGCCTGCCCGAACCTCACAGGAGGCAAGCCAGGATTGGGACCCAGATCCAGCTGACTCCAGGGCCTTCTCGAGCCTTCTAAGAACCCTTCCTAGAGCAGGCGGGAGAGAGAGGTCAGGCCTCAAAGGACCCCCGTTCCCCAGAACGGGGGCTGGAGGGTGTCCAAGCCCGAGGCGCCGCGGAAACAGAGGAGGGGAAGCCCCAGGCTGGAGGCAGGCAGGCCCTTCAGCCTCAGCCTCCCGCGCGCCAGCTCCGGGTCCTGGCCCCCTCCAGCTGGGCACCCCCTTGCTGGGGTTCCCTCCCATCCCTCGCGCTGCCGTCTTTGTGGCCCGGGAAGAATGCCTCTCTTTATCTCCCGGGCGCCCCTTCCCTTTGATTCTCCTCTCCCCAGCGTTTCTGCTGACCTCTGCGTGTTGGGAATCCAATTAGAGGCGCGGACAGGGAGAGTGACAGCCGCGCTGAATCCCGCCTCGGCCCCTCCGAGCACGCCCGGCGGAGCTTGCGGGCGAAGCGGGGCCTGCTTGTCATGCCAGGCCCAGCACGGGGCTTTGTGGGGATTAGTGGCCCGGGCCGGGGTGGGGCCTCTCCGCCGATGGGACCAGAAGTGATGCTGGTGAATGTCACGTCGCAGGGAGAGTGAGGGATCCCTCTTCTGCTCTGTGGGGAACCCAGCATGGGTGGGGGGGAGGCAGGAGGCAGGGTGGCCTTGGCATGGGGTGGGTCACCACCTTGGCCAATAGAAAGGATGCTTGGGGGAGTGACGGCCCAGCCATTTGAGTTATGTGGTTCCAGAGCTAGATCGAAGCGGAGCTGGCAGCCAGCCTCAGGTCTGCCTGCTGTAGGGGAGACACCCAAATTTCCACCTAGGAGGGGCATGGGGGGGTTAGGTGCTTGCAAGGGTGGGATATTATCTTGAAGCTTCATTCATAAAACACTTATGACTGGGAGAGGCAACCCTGAAAATTGAGTGTCTGAAGACTCGCCCACCACAACTACTCCTTGGTGTGGCCACCAGCCTAAGGCCAAGACCCTGCCCTTCCCCACCCACCACCATGAAGTTGTCCTCCTGATTTGCTGCCAAGGAAGGTGAGGGTCCCAGGGACCGAAGGCCAGTCTAAGGCAGAGCTAGGATTCCTCTCCCCTCACCCCCTGCTCCTCCCAGGCATCACCCTGACCCCATCCCCCACCTCCTAAGTCAGGAGAGTCCCCAGTGCCCCCTCCCCAAGGAGGGATTTGGTGTCAGAAGAAGTGGATTTCTAGCCCTCAGGGAAAAACAGCAGCCTTACCCCCAGCCCCAGGAGTAGCAGGCAGAATATGGGCCAACAAATGACCCAGCCCCTCCAGAAACGGGTGGAGCCCACAGTGCACTGGGCCTTGTCCTGGGCTCAAGCACCCAGGGAGATTTGGATCTGAGGTGGCTTCTGCCCCCAGGAGCTCAAGTGGTAGGTGTGTAAAGGGGAAGCCCAGGGCCGTGAGGACCCACAGGAGAAATGCAGGGTGGTGATGTCCACCCTGCTTCAGGCTGGGAGTCCCAGAGGGCTTCCTGGAGGAAGAGGCACCTGAGCCAAGGACCTGGAGGACAAGCCGAAATAGCTTGAGGAGGCCCCCCCACTGAATATTCCAGGCATGAGAGGCCGGGCAGGTGTGGGGCTTCCCAGGGAGGGGCACCTGCCCACCCTCATCCCCGTCCTCATTCCGCAGCTGCCTGGGCTGGGCAGGGCTGACCCATCTCCTGTCCCAGTGCCCCAGCCAGGCTGCACAGCTGTGACCGCCTCCTGGGCCGGGAAGGGTTGACAGCTTTGGGTGCTCAGCATCTTCGGGAAGAATTGTCGCAGAGGTGGGACAGCACAGGGCCGGAGGGCACGCATTAGAGAACTGGGCCCCTTCCACACACCACCTCCGCGGACCCCACATCAACCCAGGAAGCAGGGACTGCCACCCCATTTTACCAGAGAGAAAATGGTTCAGGGAGACAAAGGGGCTGCCCAGACTCAGCATGTTAATATATGGCCCCAGCATCTACACTCAGGACCCCCACAGGCCTTTCCTCCCACTCTGGGCTATCACAGCCAGTGCAGGCACAAGTTTATTGTCTTTATGTTTTAGGTTCTCGTGTCCCAGCACAATGCCTGGCACACAGAAGGTGTTCAGTGGATGAGTGGTGGATGGATGGATGGATGGGTAGAGAAAACCAATCAACTGAGCAATTCTTCCTTACCTGGTACCTTTAAAAATAAATAAATAACAAATTGGCACCTGTCCCCATCCTGCCAGCAAAGACCGTATTAATGATGGATTAATCTTTCAGCTCAGTTCTCATGAATACAAAACGGGAAGGGGTGTGTGTGGACCCAAGAGAGCCAGAAAAGACATCCTGGGCTGCTTCCCACACCTGTCCGGGCCTAAAGACACACGCTCAGTCTCCCAGAGCTGCTCACACGTTCTCACCCACTCACATACTCTCGCACAGCCGACGTGCCCCAAAGGGACCTCCGCGCCCCCACACGCCTCCGTCTCCCCACTTCCAGGTGGAGGCCTCCCTGGCCCCGCCCACAGGCAAGCAGCCTCTTCCAGCCCCTCTCCCCACTCTGAGCCTGACTGCTGCTCCCCGCCTGCCTTCCAGCCCCTCTCCCCACTCGGAGCCTGACTGCTGCTCCCCGCCTGCCTTCCAGCCCCTCTCCCCACTCGGAGCCTGACTGCTGCTCCCCGCCTGCCTTCCTCGCCTCCTCCTCCTCTCCTTCCTTTTGTCTTCCCCTGCCGTCCTCCTCCTGTGTTTCCTTTCTTCTTCCGTCTCGGTTTCTCTGCCTTAATCGGGTTTCCCGTCTTGGCTGCATCCTCCACCTGACTGTCTGTCCGTCCGCTGGGCACGTTCTCTTTGTCTCCCCGCTCCGCTCGCCCTTCCTCGCCTATTCCCCTCAGATCCCCTCAGATCTGAAGAGACCCCTTGCCACCCCCCACCCCACACCCCGTCTCGGACTCATCTGGGGCCCAGGGGGAATCTGTGAACTGGAGATTGAAGACTTTCTCCTCAACCCAGACTCAGGGGTCAAGCTGGCATCCAAAAGCAGCCCCCTTACCTTCCCCCTCAGAAAGGGTTGTAGTTCACATACCCAGGGCGGCCGCCACAGTCTCCTCACCTGCTAACCCAGGGAGTCAGCTGGCCTGGCTGTTGATTTGCTGCACACTGAGCCCCATCCCAGCGAGGTGGGGGAGAAGGCTGCAGACTCACACAGCCCAGTTCAGATTTTTTCCATGCCTCCGAGCCTCAGTTTTCTCATCTGTAAAAAGGGGACAGGAGACTTGCCCCGGGAGAGCTGTGTGAAGCTCGGACGTCCTGCCCGACACACAGCAGGCCCTCATGGGCGGCCTTGGAACAGACAGGCTCTGCCCTCAGAGGACTCACAGCCCGGTGGAAGGCAGGTGGCTGGGAGAAGTCACCCGCCTCAGGCTCTGGGGAGCCTGTAGAGCCATAATCAGAGGCTATTTGTCCCTGAGGTCAGTTTGAGGGGCCGGGGTCAGGAATCACAGGGAAGAGATAGGTCTCATCCTGAGTGACGCTGGGCCACACGCCTCAGTGGGAGCCGTTGCCGGGGATTCAGCCTATGATCTGGCCAGCCTGGAGTTTGTCTGTCAGTCTTGGGGTTCTCAAGCACGCCTGGTCGGCCCCTCACCTTCATACCAAGGCTCAAACCCTGCAGACTTAGGGTGAGCCGCCTACCTTCACATCATCCACGCATCATCTCTCTCCCATGCTGGCCACAGGGGACCTGGCTTGTTGATTTCCAAGAGACTTCAGTGGTGCCCCGGGTTGGTGTGACCCCACTCTACGTCCTTGAATCCCACCCATCCTCTCTTTGAGCCTCGGTTTCCTCATCAGGGCCCTTGAGGAGCTTAGACAAGGGGCCGCAACCTCAGAGTGGGCGTGGGGTCACCATCTCCCAGTCTCCCAGGGTGCTCCTCATGCTGAAAATTCCAGATCTGCCCCTCCCCTCGGGGGGCTCATCTCAGACCCTCCCTTTCAGGAACTGACCTCCCCTCCCACTGCCTGAGAAGTCTGGCCCCAGGACGCCTGCACCCTCTGCCCCCTCCCCCCACCGCCCTGCGACCACCCAGCCCAGCCAGCTGGGCGGCAGGGGATCAGAGGCTGTGCGCTGCAATCCCCCTCCCACCCAGCCTGGACCCCGGGTCAGCAAGCCTTCGAGCGTGGGAGGGGACGGAGGCCGAGATTCTGCTGAGTGGGGGTGGGATGGGGCAGGGGTGAGCATAAGGCAGGTGCGTGTATGGGTGTGTGAGTGTGTGTGTGAGTGAGAGGGAGAGAGATCACCAGTGCGTGTATGCTGCTAGGGGGGCTGCAGATGTGTCTGAGGACCTGGCAGGGTGAGCCTGGGGAGAGAAGACAAAAGAATGGCGTGAGCCGAAGAAGCCGCTGCTGCTGGGCGCGGGAGGCTGAGCCCATTTGTATGCAGCAGGAGCAGGAGCCCAGCAAGGCCCACTCTTCAGAAGAGCCTCCATTCCCAGGACACTGGAGCGAGCAAGGCAGAGCCCCTCCCTCACACACCATCCTGCCCAGCCCTCACTGTGCAGCTGGGGAAACCGAGGCTGGGGAGCCACAAGGCAAGTAAAACAGCCAGGCTGGGACTAGAACCCAGCCAGCCTCTCAGACCAGGGTTCTTCCATGTCTTGAGTGCCCCTGGGGCTGCAGCTGGGTCCAGAGTTGGACAAATGAAGGAATGAGTCCCGACTGGCGATGTTTGTCAAATGCACTGGCGATGTTTGGTGCGAACGCAGTGAGCCTCACACAGCCTCTAAAATATGTGCCGCCTCTATCATCCCCGTTTTACAGATGGGAACACTAAGGCCCAGAAAGGTAGTTTGCTCCAGATCCTACAGCTCATAAGCAGCAGAGCCAGGGTTCAAGAACAGGCCAGCTGGTAGCGGATTCCATGCTTGCGGTCACTGTACCATGCAGCCTCTTTGAACGTGGAGTTCTTGAAACACAGGGACTGTGACGTCTCTGTCCTTCCAGTTCTGAGCACTGGCCTGGCACATGGCAAGTGCTCAGCGATGCTTGCTGAGCGAGTGAATGAGCAAGAGAGGACCTTCATCACGAAGACATCTTCCCAGGCCCCAAGAGCCCAGCTCTCGCAACACAGTCCCACTGCATGTGCATGGCCCCCGCCCCCACCCCCAGCAGGCAGGTGTTGGCTGTGCCCTCTGCAGGGCCAGGCCCCACAGGGACAAAGCCGGGGGCGCGCCCGGGCGGCCCAGCCCCAGCTCAGGCTGAAGCTGTAACAGGCTGGAAATCTCTTTTGTCAAAGCCTGCGCTGCCTCCAACCTCCTTTAATTAAAGACAATTAGTGCTTTCAGCCCCTCTGCACAGCTCAGCTCCCCTGTTTGCAAACACACAGCTGCGGGAGCTTTGTGGGGGCCCCCCTTGCTGCCACCCCCAGCCCCGCTTCCCTAGAGACACACAGAGGTGCCTTTATTATCAGCACTGAGGCTGCAGCACCAAGAGACAGGCGCCTCCGCTCCAGAAGGGGAAGGGAGCACTTCCCCACGAGGCTGGGGAGCGTGAAAAGCCAAGGACCCTGTGGTGGCCTGGCACACGTGGGCCATGGGTCTCGCTTTTCGAGGAATCGCCTGTGGGTGCCAAGTCCACTTGGGGCACCTAAAAGGGACTTGACACCTTCCTTTCTCCTCCTCTGCTTCTTAGAATTTGAGCCACCCATGTGTTTTCTCCCAGAACTCTGTGTCTGACCTGTGTCCGATCACAGATGCTGGCCCTGAGTACTCCCTTAAGAAGAAAGGAAAAGGGAGAAATGACTTTTACTGAGCACCTGTTATATGCTGGGGCCTGGCTAGACTCTAACTGCACAGGGTAATTCTATTATAGGAGACAGACCTGCCAAGGCTCAGAATGGCTCAGCAACTTGGCAAAGCACAACTGGAAAGTAGCAAAACCAGTAATCAACACGAGGCCTTCTGAGCTGAGCGTACTGGTTGGATCTCAGCGAACTGGGAGCCCAGCCTCTTCTTAGAGTTCAAACAGTCATCTGGTCTAGCTCTCCACTTGCCTCGGCCCCCAGGGACTGAGCCTAAGCCAAGTGCCAGGCAATCTTGGGCCCCCTCTGGGTGCTGAAAAGAAAATAGACAAGCCAGGGCCTCCAGGAGCTCCCAGTCGGAGGGGAGCTGCTGTGAACAGACCCGTGCACAGCAGCAGTGCCCCGTGATAGCAGACGGCTTTGCAGACTTTTCCAGCAGTGTGGGGGACCTGGGTTCAATCCTTGGTCGGGAAACTTGATTCCACACGCTGCAACTAAAGATCTTGCATGCTGCGACGAAGCTTGAAGCTCCCATGTGCTGCAACTAAGACCCAGCCCAGCCAAATGAATAGATATTTTTCAAAAGAGGACAGTGGGCAAGAGCACTGTAGGCAAAGTCCAGGCATTAAGAGAGAGCCAGTTTCAAGAAAGGTGAGTGGTTCAGGCAGAAAAGGGATCACTAAGCACACTATGGATAAGGGGACAGAGGCCCAGGTGGGCTGAGTGACTAGCCTAAGGTCACACAGCAAGCAAGTGTTGGAAAGGGAGCCTGACCTCTGGATGCAGTACTGCAATCAGCCCATGAAGGTCTTCCCCACTGGACTCTTGACTCTAGGGGGAAATCACGTCTGGTTTTGCTCACTTTTATAGCCTGGGACCTTGCCCAGTCCTGACCTGGGCAGGAGCTTAATAAATACCTGCTGAGTCAATGAAATGGCCCAGAGGAGGCATGTGAGAGACTTGTTGGCCTCCTGTCTCCCTTCCGAGGTCCAGGACAGACATCACCAATCCATCACCACACTTTTCCGCTCAGTCCAGAAGGGCTGCAGGCAGACTCCTTGGAGCTGATGTATGTGGTGAAATCACTGCAGAGTCAAGTCCAGGCTCACAATTTGCAGATGAGAACTTCCAAGTAGGATGTTTCCAAATGGGGAGGAAGGTACAGTACTAATAATAGTTCAACATTTACTGAGTGATTTTCACATACTAGGCACTGTTCTAAGCTCTTAATATATACAGTGTTCTTGCCTGGAGAATCCCAGGGACGGGAGAGCCTGGTGGGCTTCCGTCTATGGGGTCACACAGAGTCGGACACGACTGAAGTGACTTAGCAGCAGCAGCAGCAGCAACAGAACCCATAACATGAGTATTTTTCTTCTTCTCATTTTCCAGAGGGGGAAGATGAGGCACAAAGAAGTTAAGTAACTGACCCTAGAGCATGTGTGAGTGCTAAGTCACTTCAGTTGTGTCCAACTGTTCGTGACCCCTTGGACTGTAGCCCACCAGGCTCCTCTGTCCATTGGGTTCTCTAGGCAAGAATACTGGAATGGGTTGCCATTCCCTTCTCCAGAGGATCTTCCCTACCCATGGATGGAACCCAAGTCTTTTATGTCTCCTGCATTGGCGGTAGGTGGATTCTTTACCACTAGCGCCATCCTCAGTTCAGTTCAGTTCAGTTGCTCAGTCATGTCTGACTCTTTGCGACCCCATGGACTGCAGCACACCAGGCCTCCCTGTCCATCACTAACTCCTGGAGTTTACTCAAACTCATGTCCATCAAGTCGGTGATGCCAGCCAACCATCTCATCCTCTGTTGTCCCCTTCACCTCCTGCTTTCAATCTTTCCCAGCATCAGAGTCTTTTCAAATGAGTCAGTTCATCCCATCAGGTTACCAAAGTATTGGGAGTTTCATCTTCAGCATCAGTCCTACCAATGAATATTCAGGACTGATTTCCTTTAGGATGGACTGGTTGAATCTCCTTGCAGTCCAAGGGACTCTCAAGAGTCTTCTCCAACACCACAGTTCAAAAGCATCAATTCTTCGGCAATCAGCTTTCTTCACAGTCCAACTCTCACATCCATACATGACTACTGGAAAATCCTTGGCTTGATTAGATGGACCTTTGTTGGCAAAGTAATATAATGTCTCTGCTTTTAACATACGATCTAGATTGATCATAGCTTTTCTTCCAAGGAGCAAGTGTCTTTTAATTTCATGGCTGCAGTCACCATCTGCAGTGATTTTGGAGCCCCCAAAAATAAAGTCTGCCACTGTTTCCACTGTTTCCCCACCTATTTGCCATGAAGTGATGGGACCAGATGCCATGATTTTAGTTTTCTGAATGTTGAGCTTTAAGCCAACTTCTTCACTCTCCTCTTTCACTTTCATCAAGAGGCTCTTTAGTTCTTCTTTGCTTTCTGCCATAAGGGTTGTGTCATCCGCATATCTGAGATTATTGATATTTCTCCCGGCAATCTTGATTCCAGGCTGTGCTTCATCCAGCCCAGCGTTTCTCATGATGTGTGCTCTGCATACAAGTTAAATCAGCAGGGTGACAATATACAGCCTGGATATACTCCTTTCCCTATTTGGAACCAGTCTGTTGTTCCATGTCCAGTTCTAACTGTTGCTTCCTGACCTGCATACAGATTTCTCAAGAGGCAGGTCAAGTGGTCTGGTATTCCCATCTCTTTCAGAATTTTCCACAGTTTGTCGTGGTCCACACAGTCAAAGGCTTTGGCATAGTCAATAAAGCAGAAATAGATGTTTTTCTGGAACTCTTGCTTTTTCGATGATCCAACAGATGTTGGCAATTTGAACTCTGGTTCCTCTGCCTTTTCTAAAACAAGACTGGGAGCTGACTGTGGCTCAGATCATGAACTCCTTATTGCCAAATTCAAACTTAAATTGAAGAAAGTAGGGAAAACCACTAGACCATTCAGGTATGATCTAAATCAAATCCCTTACGATTATACAGTGGAAGTGAGAAATAGATTTAAGGGACTAGATCTGATAGACAGAGTGCCTGATGAACTATGGACGGAGGTTTGTGACATTTTACAGGAGACAGGGATCAAGACAATCCCCAAGAAAAAGAAATGCAAAAAAGCAAAACGGCTGTCTGAGGAGGCTTTACAAATAACTGTGAAAGAAGAGAAGCAAAAAGCAAAGGAGAAAAGGAAAGATATACCCATCTGAATGCAGAGTTCCAAAGAATAGCAAGGAGAGATAAAAAGCCTTCCTCAGTGTTCAGTGCGAAGAAATAGAGGAAGACAATAGAATGGGAAAGACTAGAGATCTCTTCAAGAAGATGAGTGATACCAAGGGCACATTTCATGCAAAGATGGGCTCAATAAAGGACAGCGCCACCCTGGAGCACACATTACCACTTTGCGAGGCCAGACGCCAAACCCAAGGAGCCTCGCCCCAGAGTCACACCCTCCGTTGCTATGCCTCACTGCCTCTCCTCCACTAGCGCGGGACCTCCTGGCCCTCAGAGCTGGCCGCCCCCAGGGCTGGTGTGCCTCCAGCCTCACTATGAGGCCCTGGCTCCCTCCCCCACAGTGGAGACCCAAAAGCTTAGTCAGAGCTGGCAGCGCCAGGCCAGGCCTGGGATCCATCTGCCTTTCGGCAGCTCCAGGCCGGCTTCCTCCAGCCTGGACAGCTTCCCAGTGGTGCCTCTGCAGGCCCTTTCAAGTCCCCTGGCACCCCCAGCCCCACTTCCTGCGACCCCTGGCCCTGGCCTGACCCGCTCCACTCAATTTCCCAAGATGAGTTGCAGAAGCTGCGGGGTCTGTGTGCAGAGTCGGGGAAAATTAACGAGCTGCTCCCCGGCAATTGGCGGTTTCCAGGCACCAGCTGGCCTGGAGTATTTACTCGGCACCCTCAGAGCAAGACAATTAAGTGGAGCTTAGGCCGGGGTGCGGAGATGTCTACAGATCAGATAGAAACCCTCCGAAGATGTTTTTCCAAGGGATCAGTGCCTGAGAACAAGTTTCCAGGGAACTGGGGTCTTTATTCATTCTTATTAGTATATTACCTAGTAATATGTTTATATATAACATATACGTATATAGCCATTCATTTTTTCCTTACCTGGGTTGCCATGTTGAATCCTCACCTCTTGCCTACAAGATAGATGTGGTTATTGCCATTTTACAGATGAAGAAACTGAGGCTCAGCAAGGTTAGGGGACATCTCGCAGGTCACACAGGGGAGGTAGGATTTGAACTCAGATCTGTCTGACTCCAAACTTCTGCTTCTTGCTGTAGAATAGGTCTCTTTTCTGGTCTTTGAATATACGTAGCCCTGTATTAGGCACCAAGGTTGAGCCAGAAGCAAGAGTCGATCCACTGTGTGCTCTGTACCAACTCTGTGCCAGGCATAGAGAAGAGTGAGAATGTGAGATCCCTTTCCTGCCTTGGGGAATGCAATGTGGGAGGTGTGTGTGGTACAGAGCGAGATTCCAGGAAGATCTGGCCGACTTGAGTCAGTTCTGATGATAGGGTAGAGCTTCATGGAGGAAACAAACCTTGTTTGGGGCTTTGAAGGCTGAATAGGAGCCTTCCAGATAAAGATGGGCTAAAGCTCATTCCAGAGGGGAGAATTCAGCATGGACACCTCAGTGCTTTGTGTGCTGGGGAAGTGTTCAGAGTTCAGTCTGGTGTTTGGTGAGATCGTTGAGGTGGGGCAGGAAGGGGAGGAGAGAGAGCAGAGAAGATAGTTGGGACAGATGACAAAGGACCTTGAAGGCCTGGCTGAGCAGGTTGGACCGGGCAGCTCTTGTGGGGACCTGTGCTTAGCCGCTCAGTCATGATCAACTCTTTGAGACCCCATGGACCGCAACCCACTGGGCTCCTCTGTCCATGGGGATTCTCCAGGCAAGAATCCTGGAGTGGGTCTCCATGTCCTCCTCCAGGGGATCTTCCCAACCCAGGGATCCAACCCGGGCCTCTTGCATTGCAGGCAGATTCTTTACTGACTGAGCAGTGACCTGGGTACTAGCCAAAGAGAAAAGGCACAGGAGCTGGAGCAGGGGCCTGGTTGCTAATGCCATCCTATGGGCACCCCCCCCAACCCAGTACCACATGGCAGGGGTTCCCCATTCCTCTGACCCTTTCTCCTGTTCCCTGGGCTTCATGATGGTCTCATGGTGGCATGAAAGGGAGGGGCAGGAGAGGGGGGCCAAGCTGGTTGCTTGTCCATGAAGCCACCTCCTCCTTGCTGTCTTCCAGGAGTCTTACAGACTTCCCTCTCTGTCCTCCCCCACCTCCCCAAGTCAGGCTGTTACTAACTCACTCTGTAACCTACGGCAAGTCACTTCTACCTGGCCCTCAGTCTCCCCAAAAGTCTAAGAAGGAACTAAATCAGAGGTCTCAGTGGCCTTTAACCTCTGCATCCCCGAGTCCCCTGAGAAAGTGAGCGCGGAAGCTCTGTCCCGTGGGAGTTGCCCGGTGGATGGGGGTGGAGGCAGGGCGTCTGGGAACTTCCCGTGAGGACCATCACCTCCAGAGCTGTCAGGGCGGGAAGTGTCACTCCCAGCCTCTCTGCCTTCCTATCCCGCCCCGACTCAGCCCCTCCTTGGTCCTTGTCACCTAAGCGCCCCTGATGTCACCTGGTCCCCGTCAGCCCACCTCAAGTCTGGGAAAGCTCCAGGGGGACATTCAGACATCCTGATACATCAAAGAGGGTATGTATTGGGGCAGGGGCTCTGGCAACCCCAGGTTCCCCTCCCCAACCCCACTCAGCCCACTGACAGCCCCCGAGTGGCCTTTATTAAAATGCCCTATTCCCGGCCTTTGGGGTCAAGTGATGGGGCCCAAACTGGGGAGTCAGAAGAAAGAGGACCTTGCCTGGAGCTTGGAAACCGCTTGCTGAGTGACCCTGGGTGAGCTCTCTGCCCTCTCTGAGCCTCTGTTTTCTCATCTGTACAATGAAGGGGGTTTGGATAACGAATGCTTCTTAGCGCCAAGAGTGTATGAGAATCACCTGGGCCTCTAAGCCCATTTCTGATACTGTTGGTCTGAGGGAGGGCCCAGCCACCCTGTGCTTGAACACTGCCAGCCTAGGAGATCCCTAAGGGCCAAGCCCAGCTCCAACACTTGTGAACTCTTCTTCTCCGTTTGCCCCAGGCCTGACCCCTGGCACCCTAATGACCAGGGCCACAGAGCAAGGCAGTTTTGACCGCATTAGCCCAGTCACCCTTGCGATGTCCAGGCCAGAAGGTGTCTTTCCCCTCACTTTCACTCTCAGCATGCCAGTCCCTGAGCCAGTCTGTCCTCGTGGGTGGCCTGGGCGAGATAGAGGCTAAAAACAACTCATCCTGGGCACTGAGAGCGGAGGACAGAAACAGTGTCAGGAGGCCGAGGGGGATGAGGCTGCAGGTCAGGCTCAGGCTTAACACGCCAGGTCCAGCCCTGCTTAGCTGTGTGGCCTGGGACAAGTCAGTCCGCCTCTCTGCACCCCTGGACGTGGTTGTAAAATGCAGGCGTGGCATCTGCCTCTCTGGATGTTGAGGAGTTTGAAATAATGGCAAATTTAAGCACCATCAGTCATGCCGCCTTGCTCCTGGTATCCTCCCTGGCCAGGGAGAGAAGATAGCCTTGCAGAGAGTAATAACGCTGCAGCCCTACTGGGTGAGGGGGCAGGGGATGAGGTGGGCACACAGATCCACTGGGGGGCCCTCAGGCCCACCTGCGGATTTTCCACAAGGCTTTCACTCTGAGCAGCAGTAGTGAAGTCAGTTCAGTCATGGAACACATTTGTAGGAAAATTAATAAGGAACGGTTGGAGACGGAAACTATGAGCTCTTGGAAGCCAGGGAGGCAGGGTGGGGGTGGAGATGCGGGCTTGGTACTCAGAGGGGCCAGACCCACCCGGATGAGCTGCAAGGGCAAGGAGGGGGTCTTGCAGAAGGAAGGAAGTTGGGAGCAGGGGCTGTGGAGAGTGATGTGATCATAAAACACATGACATGACGTTGCCAGTAAGGCCAGAAGGGGATATCAGGTCCAGTCAGTGGAAGAGAGGGATGTGGCACCAAGGTCAGGAAGGTCTTCCAAGCCCCTGGATCTTGGTCCCAGCCTCCCTGAGCCTCTGCATCCTCACCTGTACAATGGGTGGGTATGATAGGAACAAGCCTGGCATCCTTGGGGCTCCGTGAAGAGAAGCTGATATTGATCTCCTCTGTGGGTGGGAGTGGTGTGCTGCTCACCCCATCGAGACTTTGCAAGCGCCCTGCACCCAGCAGGAGTTTGGTGAGTGTAGGTGGAATGGCTGGAGTGATGGATTGGCGGGTGGACAGGTTTGATGGACAAAGGGGTGAGTGAATGACTGCAGACCACACTCGCCGGGCTCAGGCGCTGAAATCTGCATTGTATGCTTTCCTTCTATCACCCAAAAGCCCGCACTCAGCTGCTGACATCTAGTACCCTTTTGATGGATTGTTTATAATTCATTATAATTGGGCATATTATGTTACGTACTTAAGTTATGGTTTAATTCTATAATCCATTATAGTTCTTTAATTAAAGTCCACCATCTACCCAGTGCTTTACTGTTTACAAAGCACATCCACACTCATCAACTGGCTGCCTCATCCTCACAACAACCTGTCAGGCAGGCCCTCTTTTCCAGGAGAGGAAATCCAGGCTCAGGGAGGTTCGGTAACTTGTCAGAGTTACTGACATACAGCTCATAAGGGGCAGGGCCAGAATTCAAACCCTGGGTCTTTTGTCTTCAGGGACACTGCCTGCTGGAGTAGGTCATTCTGGGTGGGGCGCTTCGGATCATCTGGAGCCTAACACGAAGGTGTAAAGGAGGCATTGGGGGTTGTTGTTCAGTCGCTCAGTCGTGTCCGACTCTTTTTGACCCCATGGACTGCAGCACGCCAGGCCTCCCTGTCCATCAACAACTCCCAGAGCTTGCTCAAACTCCTGTCCATTGAGTCGGTGATGCCATCCAACCATCTCATCCTCTGTTGCCCCCTTCTCCTCCTGCCCTCAACCTTTCCCAGCATCAGGGTCTTTTCCAGTGAGTCAGCTCTTTACATCAGGGGTGGGAGCAATAAAAATAGAGTGAAGTCAGGCATCAGAGACCAGAGGCTGGGGGCAGGGGGGCGTTGGAGACAGCTCAGTGCCTGTTCCAGGCTGCAGTCTGGCTCCTTGTGAGGGCATGAGGGACCTGCACTCCAGGCAGGTGACCTCCACACTGCTTTTGAGGTGCATGCTGGTGGCGGGAAGAGTGACGGGACGGTAGGCCAGGAGGCAAGGTCAGCAGCAGGCATCACAGGCCTCGGAGGACGGGTGGGCACGCCCAGACCCTCCCGGGTGAAGTGCATGTGTGCCCGCATCACTGGCCCCTGCCCGTGGCCCCCCAGCAAGTGATTCAGCACCCTGAGACTTGATTTCCTCCCCTGCAAAACGGAAGCTTCAATGGGAGAGTGGAAGTTTTCATCCAGAGCCCTCCATGCAGAACTCGGGGCACCCTGGCTGGTCTTCCTGTCAGTTAGCAGTCTTCTACCCCACCCCCAGCACCTCCAGCCCCCACCAGCTTCACCTCCACCACCCCCCACCCGAAAATATGTCCCCAGGCACTCCCCAGAGCACAGTCCTGGACGGGAGGTTCAGAAATGATCGTCACCACATTTGTTTGTTCTTATTCATTTACTGAGGACCTGTTGAATGCCAACCTTGAACTTGGCTCGGCGAAGACAGTAGAGCACAGTGTCACTCAAGCTTATCGGTGCTTTGTCGCTCAGTCATGCTCAACTCTTTGGGACCCTGTGAACTGTTTAGCTCACCAGGCTCCTCTATCCTGGGATTCTCTAGGCAAGAATAGTGGAGCAGGTTGCCATTTCCCGGGGATCTTCCCCACCCAGGGATCAAACCCACATCTCCTGTGTCTCCTGCATTGCAGGCCAATTCTTTACCCACGGAGCCACTGGGGAAGCCCCCATCTGGGAAACAGGTAAATAGACTCTTGCAGTTCACTGTGCTGAGTGCTGTAATGCAGAAGGCCATAGAGGATCCCTTAGGAACAGCAGGGAGTGGTCCCTGATGCTGCCAGGGTAGGTGACACTATGCCCCCACACACGGGCGACGCTGAAGGGCGGGGACCGGGGGTGAGTGGAGGGGACCAGCTGTGCTTCGCGCCTTGCTATGCCCTTTCTGCCCGTCTGTCTCCTTGCAGTGTGTCATGGTGGCCTCCTCACGCCCACTTTACAAGGGAGGACACTGCGGCTCAGAGAGGTGAATGCACTTGCTCGAAGTCACACAGCCGAGAAGCTGACTCTGCCTCAGGGGCATCTGCTTCCACAATTACCAGGGAAGGGGGGTGGGCCTGGGAGGGGCCCCAGGATCCTGGGAGGAAGCCCGAGATCCATGCGTAGCAGCTCGGAAACCGTGTTCTCCAGCCAGCCGGGGCCACTGGCAGCTGTGGTTTACGAGGCGTGGGGCTGGCCTGAGATGTTTTGCTTCACAAATGCACGCCGGCTCATCTGGGGTAAGTTTGCGCCTTTATGAGTGTTCTTCAAAGGCCCGGCTCGGCTCTGTGCCCGTCACCATGGAGACGGCTCTGGGTGGCTGAGACTGGCCGGCCTCTGTGGCCACGCGTGAAGGCTGCCCGGTGCTGGGGCGGGTGCCACGCCGGGTGTGGGGGGCCGGGTGGGCACCCACAGAGGCCTTTCCTGGAGAGATGCTTGTTGAGGGCAGGGCTTTAAACCCACCTCCCACGGAAAGTGACGCGGTGGAGGCCACTTCATTGTGGCAGGAGCGCCTGTCTCCACCCTCCTGGGTCTGCTCCCCCGCCCGCCCCTCCCCACCAAAACAGTGCTTTTGCCCAGCCCACCCCCATTGGAATCTGGACATGCTAAAGCAGAGCGAGCGCTGGGAGGGCTGGATTTGAATCCCAGGGATCAGCTGGCTGCACACCCACAGCCCTCTCAAACTCAATTGGAAATCCCATTCTGTACATGGCCCAGAAGACAAGCGATTGGCCATGTACATGGCCATGTACAGAGAGAAGCGATTTGCCCAAGGTCACCAGCAAGGCAGGGGCCAGCCAGAGCTGGGTTGCTGCCTCCTCTGAGCCTGGGGCTCCTAGGCTGCCAGGAGGGTGCTCAGGCAGACCCAGGGAGCGGCGGGGCCCATGCTGCAGGCCAAGGCTGGACGTAGCCAGCCCAAATCCGGAGGCGGGCTCACTGGCTGGGAAGGCGGCCTGAGCCCTTCCTTGGCCCTGGGCCTTCCTTGGCTCTACGTTTTGGTCCAAGTCTCAGGGGCTGCTTGAAGATTCCAAAGGCATTTGAACATTTTGGAAGCAATTTGTCAGTCCTGGAAACTGTTTGGAAGCTCCAAAAGCTATTTTAAAGGTTCCCAGAATGTGTTGCATTTGCAAAGGCTGTTGTGCATGGTTTCCAGAGAGGTTCGAGGTCCAGGCTGACTGTCCCCAAAGGCAGTGTTGGAGTCTGGGGCAGAAGCATGCTGACAGCCCCGGGGAGCACTGGACACGGAGCTCCTGGCAACGGGAGCTCCCAGCTTTCTCCCCAAGGACTCGGCCTAGGGAGCTGCCAAGCCTGTCAGGACATCTGCTGTTCTGTGGAGCAGAAGGTGTGTGGGTGCTGGCAGCAGGGGGCCAGAGTTTGGATCCCAGTCTTCCCACTCACAGGCTGTGTGACCTGAGGCCAGTTGCTTAACCTCCCTGGGGCTCCTTTTCTGCTGTCTTCTGGAGGCCGGATTGTCCCCGCTCTCATCTCATCTCAGGCATTTGCAGGATTAAGTCAGAGAACACCCCACTCCAGGACTGGTTAACACTTTCCTGACTGCTTCTGGGTATGGACTTGGGGTGGGGGGGAGGTCTCTATTCAGGGTGCAATAATTGGCCTGCCAGTCCTGCTCAGACCAGACCACCCTGAGACTAAGGCCCAGCCTGGCCGTGTCCACTCCTGGAGGAGCAGCCATGGGCAGAAGGCCCTGGTTGACCAGAATGCCCAGACCTGCCCAGGCCCCCATGGAAGGTTTCCTCTGGTTGAAGACCTGTCCTGCCTTTGCCTTTTCCACACGTCACTGGCACCTGTGGCGTTTTCCCTCTCTCTTCTTTATCGTTGGCCCAACTACCCTGTCCGCGCCCATCTGTACCTTATATCTCAGATTTGCTATTGGCTCTGCCCAGAACGTCCATCCACAAACACACACATCACGGCCTTCCTGGACTCCCTCAGCTCCTTCTCTAGCCCCCACTGCCTTTATCATGTCAGTGGCCAGAGTGATACAGTCAGGGTCTGTCACCTCCTGGGCTAAAACTCTTGCTACCCCCGGGATGCCCCACAGACTCCCCACAATTCTTGCTACCCCAGTGACTCCTCATTGTGTGGACTAGGCATGGGGTGAGGAGTCAGACCCCAGGCTTGGGTAAGCCTCTTCCCCGCAGTGTGACCTGGGGCAGACTTGCAGCTGGGCCTTCTGAACCTCAGTTTTTCCCCTCCATGAAGTGGGAATGGTAACTCACGCTCTGCCTGACTCCCTCCTTGTTGTGAGGGTTGAATGAGACGGTACGTGGGAACAAGGTATAGAAACTCTTAAAGTAATGGGGCTGAGGGTGGCTGAGTGATTTGCCTAAGGTCATCCTGGGGAGTGTAGGGGCCAAGCCAGGACCTTAATCTTAATTTCACTTATTTATCTCTGGCTGTGCTGGGTCTCCGTTGCTGTGTGGGCTTTTCTCTAGCTGCTGTGAGCAGGGGCCACTCTCTAGCTGTGGTGCAAGGTCTTCTCGCTGTGGTGGCATCTCTTGTCATGGAGCATGGGCTCTAGGGTGCCAGGGCTTCAGCAGTTGTGGCCAGAGGACTCAGTAGTTGCGGCTCCTGGGGCTCTAAAGCACAGGTTAAGTGGCTGTGGCACGCGGGCTTAGTTGCTCCAAGGCATGAGGGATCTTTCCCGATCGGGGATCGAACCCATGTCTCCTGCATCGGCAAGCAGATTCTTTACCACTGAGCCCCTGGGGAAGCCCCCAGACCTTAATCTTGATCCAAGTCTCCGATGAGAGCCCTGATGAAGACTTCCTCCCCCTGGAACCCCAGGCCATCCTGGCAGACCCTCTGAGAAGTTTTACTTTTCTGCAACTCCCTGACCCACTTGCAAAGCTGCGGGCGGGCAGGCTGGCTCCCAGCTGAGATGATCCACCAGCAGCCAGCTGATGTGCTAAATGCATCATGCTTTCCTGGGAGACGGGACGATCGATACTGCGGTGGACCAGCAACTTCGCTCAAAGCCACGGCCAACCCCCAAGGGTGAAAATGGGCCAAGAATAAATATAACCAGGCCTGCTCCCTCCGTGGGGTCAGTCCGGGCCAGACCAGAATGATGTGGGTTTGATGTGGCCACCTGTGGCATCACTGTCGTCATATCATCACACCAAGCAGCATCCATGTGCCAGGCTCTGTTTAAGTATTTTCAGCGTGTGAACTCACTGGATCCTCCCAGCCACCCTATAAGGCAGGTTCTGATAATATCCCCATTTTATAGATGAAATGTGTCGGAGAGAGGTTTAGTGACTCGCCCAGGGTCACAGAGCTAGAAAGCAGCCCACCAGGATCAGAATCCACACCTACCTGACTCAGAACCTGTGCTTTTGCAGGCATATACTGTGGGATTTTTAGTCGTACAGAACCCCCTGTGGGCACTCACAGCCACAGGCTCTTTGCCTTCCAGAATGCCCACTTGGGGCCTCCTTCCCAGCTCCCTCTGTGCCCTAGACATTGGGGCCTTGAGCCGCATTTTCAATGCTTGGCATGTTCTTTGCCAGGCGGGCACTCCTTCATAGGTTGGCGGAGGCCCCAACCCAGCAGGTACCCATGTTCAGCGTTATTCTGCCAGAGCTGAGAGCACACAGTGCCCTGTGGTCACTCTGGACAGGGAAGACCTCCCTGACTGACTTGAATTCTCAGGGGCCTAAAGCCTTGGCCTGGAGTGGTCATAACCTCACTGCCCATTGGCCAGAGACGGCATGTCCATAGCCAAGGATGGGCCAGCCTGAAGTTTGGCCAGCTCCATACGTCACAGGCGAAGCAAGAGAAGCCCCAGCCCCAGATGGGGTTAAGCTAGGAGGTGGGACAGATGCTCAGGACACGAGGTGTGGAGCTGCGAAGCAGGCCCAGCTCTGTGATCTTCTCCCTAAAGGGTAGCTCAAGTGGTAGGAAATGTGTGGGCCTTGGGGTTAAATTCAGCGTGTTGCCTCCTAGCTGCGTGACGTTGGGCAGGACACTGAACCTGTCTGAGCCTGTCTGTCACCTCCCTTTCACTTGTCTCCAGGCCACACAGTCCATCTACACTCAGGATCCCTGTGCACATCTGTTTCTTCCCGAAGCCCAGTGCCCCTGGCCGGCGCCCCACAGCTGCCTCCCTGAGGCCCACCCCGAGCCCTCCTCCAGCCCTCCCCCACCCTCACACCTTCCCGACCGACCGTCAGACCCCGAACGCTGTGCATTTCCTCTCTTAAATATCTGAGTGGTCACTTCCCCCTCTGGCCTCACGACCTCCCTGCCCTGATCCAGGCCTTCTTTCTCCTGAATTTATGGCGCAGTCTCCTCGCTGTCACCTGCCATGCCCTGCCCATCAACCCATTCCTCTCTGGCAGTTCCTGAACCACGTCTCTGAAAGGGGAATCTGGTCACGTTGTGATGGCCTGAGACGCATCCTGATTGCACGCAGGATAAACCTTCGCCTGCTTCCCATCCTCCAAAGCAGGCACACCCCTCTTCTTCCAGTCATACTGGATGGGTGCACTTAGACCCACCTCTAAGCCTCTGCACACATTATTCTCTTAGCCTGGAATCCCCTTCTCTTCACCCTCCCCCTCACCCTTTGTTTCACACCCATCTGGCCTTCAGGTTTCAGTTTTGACAGTCCTCCTTCCATGAATCGTTCATTGCCACCACTCACCAGGAAGGGGAGGTGGTCACCCTGAGAGCCCACACCCCCGTCAGAGCAGCTTCCCCTCTGAACTGTCATCATCTGTTTTTTTTTTCCTTACTGTGCTGAGTCTTCCTTGCAGTGTGCAGCCTTCTCTAGGTGCGGAGCAGGCTGATTTGCCCTGCGGCACGTGGGATCTTAGTTCCCTGACCAGGGATTGAATCCGTGTCTCCTGCGTTGGAAGGCTGACTCTTAACCACTGAACCACCAGGGAAGTCCTATTGTTGTCTATTTACATGTCTCCCTGCCCACTAGACAGGGGCCCCATCTCCAGGCTCAGAGCTGGCTCTATAGTAAGTGAGAGCAGGTATTCCCACGCCCGCACCCCAGGCCCTCCTGTCCCAGGTAACCTCTCTTCCCAGCTCGCTGGGCAGCCTGCCAGTGTGTAGTCCCGGCTTCCCCAGGACCGCACCGTGAGCCTCGGCCCAGCGCCTTCTCCCTCTGTGCCTCAGCTGCCAAGGCTCTCTAAAGAGGCCAGTCTGAACTAGACGGCTTCTCAAGGGCCTGCTCGCTGTTCGGTCTCGCAGCTTGGACACCCAGCAGAGGACCCCTTCCGGCTGATCTTTGTGCCTCTGCGTTCTGTCTTGAAAGTCCGTCTCCAGCCACCGTCTCTCGCAAGCTGTTTGGGCCTCTCGGTGACATTTTCTCTCCCTGCCTGCCCCCAGGCTTCCTGTGAGGACTGAGGCCTCCTTTATGCAACTCCAGATCCAGGTCGAAGGGCAGGCCTGGAAGCCACCCCAGCCCCTTACCCATCCTCCCGCCATGGGACCCGCCATCTGCACAGCCCCAGTTGGGCCATTAACTCACCATGAGTCAAACGATGCTATAAATAAGTAAAGGGGTGAGGGTCCCCAGGGGGCACAACCCCAGCTGGCTGCCCTGTCTCTGGCCAGATCTGGGGTCTTGACCGCCGCAGGACAACTCAGCCTGACAGATCTTGAGGTGTCATCACTGTTCCCCAGAGAGTGACAGGGAAATCACCAGGCCTCTCCAGCCCCCATTAGTGTCAGTAATTGCCAATCAATTTCCTGGGATCCTGGTGGGGAAAAGGCCCCTGGGTGTCTCTGGTGGGGAAGCCACCTCTAATGGCTTTTATTTGGATTGTTGCAAATTGATTGGGTTTCTTAAAATGGAGCTTTGGTGTTTCTTTTTTTTTTTTTCTCCCTTGTATCCTAACTAACCCCTCAAGGTTTGTTAGGCCAAAAGATGAGTGATGGTATGACTTTACTCCTCATAAGAACTGAGGCCAGGGCTGGTCATCCCACACCATTCATGTATCCTTCATTCAGCAGAAACTTCCTGAAGCCACAACCACAGCTCCAATTTCCTTGGCAGTCACCCCATCCCAGGTCAGCAACCCTCATGTGATTTGTTTCACCATGTCAAAGGAAAGGTGAGAAATGAGGCAGCCTTAAAAACATGGCAAGACTTGGCTAAAGTCACACAGCTAATAAATGGTGAAGTTGAGATTTGAACCTCTTTCTGGCATCAAAGCCTGGGTTTCCCTATTCTTACTTGTACCTTTCAAAGTGTCACATGTAAAGTGCTGGTGATTCCCCTAAAAGCTATAGCACTACAGGAATTACAGCTTTCATGGGGCTCCTAAAGGTCAGCTGATAATAATAGTGGCATCAATAATGGCAGCAACAAGGGCTTGTTTATTGAGCTCTTAATTATGAAACAGAGGCAATGCCAATAGCTTTACAACTGTTATTTCCTCCTTAGAACTATGCTGGGAAGTATATATTATTATAGCCATATCACAAGTAGGGAAACTGAACCTCAGAGGTCAAGTGGCTTATATAAGACCACTCAGATTGTTAGTGGTAAAACTAGGATTCCAACCAGGTATGTTTTAATCCATGGCATGCCTATTTAACCATCTGTTTCAGTTTGGATTGAGAGTGACAGAAAACCAAATAAAAATGACTTAAACAACAAAGGACTTTATTCCTCTCTTAACTAAATGAAGTCCAGAGTAGTTAAAGGCTGCTGTGGCAGCTGCATGATCACAAAGGTCCTAGGCACCTTCTGTCTTGATCTCATGATCTAATTTGGCTGCAAGAGCTCCAGCCATCACATCTGCATTCCAGCCAACTGGAAAAAGGAAAGGATAAAGACAGATATGCACATTTCTTTTAAGGACACTTCCCAGAAATTGTGCCTACCATTTTTGCTAATATCCACTGTTGTTATTGGGGCTTCCCTAATAGCTCAGTTGTTAAAGAATCTGCCTACAATGCAGGAGACCCTAGTTTGATCCCTGGGTTGGGAAGATCTGCTGGAAAGGGATAGGCTAGGCTACCTACTCCAGTATTCTTGGGCTTCCCGTGGCTCAGCTGGTTAAGAATCTACCTGCAATGTGGGAGATCTAGGTTCAATCCCTGGGTTGGGAAGATCCCCTGAAGAAGGGAAAAGCCACCCACTTCAGTATTCTGGCCTGGAGAATTCCATGGACTACAGGCCATGGGGTCGCAAAGAATCAGACACAACTGAGTGTCTTTCACTTTCACCACTGTTATTTGGTCACTAAGCCATGTCTCATTCTTTGCAACCCCATAGACTGTAGCACACCAGGCTCCTCTGTCCTCTACTACCTTCCGGAGTTTGCTCAGATTTATGTCCATTGAGTCAGTGAAGCTATCTAACCATCTTATCCTCTGACGCCTCTTTCTCCTCTTGCCCTCGATCTTTCCCATCATCAGGATCTTTTTCTAGTGAGTTGGCTCTTTGCATCAGATGGCCAAAGTGTTGGAGCTTCAGCTTTAGCAAGTCTGTCCAATGAGTATTTAGGGTTGATTTCTTTTACAATTGTCTGGTTTGATCTCCAAGGGATTCTCTAGAGTCTTCTTCAGCACCACAGTTTGAAAACATTCATTCTTCAACGTTCAAGCTTCTTTATGGTGCAACTCTCATTGCATCATCTCACTGTAACATCTCACTTTCCAGAACTAAATCACATGGCAAAGTCCATCTGCAGGACAGGAAGGAAATGTAGACTTGATTCCAAGAGGCCATGTACCCAGCTAAAAATCAGGGACTATTGTTAAGAAATGAGAGGATATCAGAGATTGGGACAATCATCAGTTACTTCCATTAGCATCACTCTAAACTGCCCCCTAAATATATAGATAGATGGATGGACTTTAAGGAGGTTTGTAAACTCACTAAGATTGTCCACAACGTGTTTTCTTTGTGTATATAGGTGCAGTTGGAGGAATAACAGTGAAAACTTCCATCAGGCTTTTTTGAGGATCCCTGCTCTAGACTGTGATGTTCTTATAGTTAAAAACTGTGTCTGTCATTGTATCTTTGTAATCTGCAGGCAATACAATAAATATTAATTGAATGAAATGTTGGATGAATAATTCGATGGATGACCTTAGGCAAGTAACTTCACCTTTTTTGATCCTGATTTTCTCATCGATAAAATGGGGATAAGCAGAGATTCCACTCAGCTTTTCCTCATTTCTATATTTCTCCTCTACCCTAGTACCCAGCACAGTGTCTGACACATAGTAGGTGTTCTGTAGATGGGTATGAGGGGAGTGGCCAGATGGGTAATTTGGTAGGCAGATGGAAGAATCGGTGTTGTTAAGAATGGGTGATGGCAAGTGAGCGAATGGGTGAGTGGCTGGTGATTGTCGAGATCCAGCAGGTTCATTGGTAGGTTCTTTGGATAGACGGGTGAATCAGTAGATAGGAAGATTGGTTGATGGATGGGTGAATAGAGGGAACAAATGAATTAATGTCCCAGTGAATGACTTAATGAATGGATCAGCAAAGGGAAAGACTGATGTTTGGGAAGAGGTGGGTAAGCAGGTGAGTTTTTATGTAAAGAATCAGTAGATAGGAGAAAGTGAAAAACGCATGACTCGATGGATCATAGATGGATTTGTGAATGAATGTGTAGGTGGACGGACGGCGGGGAGGGTAGATGGTAGATGAACAGACAAATGGACGGACGGATGGATGGAAATTGTACACCAGACTTTTATATGTGCATATAAGGGATTATGGGCTTCCTTGGTGGCTCAGATGGTAAAGAATCTGCCTGCAATGCAAGAGACCCAGGTTTGATCCTGAGGTCAGGAAGACCCCCCTGGAGAAGGGAGTGGCTACCCACTCCAGTATTCTTGCCTGGAGAATTGCATGGACAGAGGAGCCTGGCAGGCTATAGTCCATGAGGTCACAAAGAGACACAACTGAGTAACTAACACTTTCTCTTTACATAAGGGATTATGAGCTGTTTGGATGGATGAACCAATGGACAGTTGGGTGGCTAGACTGATGATTGGATGAACTAATGGATGGATGGATGCAAACTGTGTGCAAAGTGTGTGTCTGTGTGTGCGCATGGGAGCATAGAATGTGTCAGTAGAAGGACTGAAGAGTGGGTGGCTGTGTGGACCAGTGAATAGAAGGAAGGAAGAGAGGGAAGGACAGTGTCCTCCCTCTAACCCAGGCCAGAGAGTGATGAGGCAGGGACAGAGGGTTTCCTGTGCAGAAGGCTGGCTTGCAGAGCAGATAAGCCACCTTTCCTCCAAAGCCTGTGTGTGGGGCTCCAGCTGAGCTCTTCCTTGCCGCGGGTCCAGGGTCTTGCTGGCAGGGCCAATGCTCAGAAACTGATGTAGGAGGGAGACAAAGGGAGTGGGCAGATACCAGGGCCAGAGGGAAGGAGGGAGGGAGGGGAGATGGGTCGGGGATGGGGCTGCCATTGGTCAGCCGCCCCTGTTTACTCAGCTCCGGAATGAAGCCCCGGAGAAGAGTTGTTCATATTTCTCTCTTGAACAGGGAGCTGACATTAATGAACAGCTAATTAACATCTTGGAGTGCGATGGTTCCAGTGTCAGTGTCCCTAATTAGTCTCGCACTAATCTGCTTTAATTAACTGTCCCTGTCGTGGTTTTAATTTAATTTTCAGCTCCAGCCCAGGATGGCAGCCCTGTGAGTATTCTGTCCCAGGGCGCCTGCGGCCGGGGCAGGGTGGGCCGGCCAATGCCTGGTTTTTAGGGGGCACTCCCAGGAAGCCCCAGGTTGGGCAGAGCTCGTGACAGCCTGGCTCCTCCCTGGCCCTGGGGGAAGAAAACTGGGGACAGGACGCTTTCCTCCCCATCTCAAGGGAGTGTTCTCAGGCTACCAGTTGCTCCCAGAGCATGCACAGGTCAGGAGCAGAGTCTGTGACTGCCCCTGGGCCTCAAATAGGCCCCATACACTGACCGCACTTTCTGAACATGGGCTCTGGGTTCAGAAGGATTTGTGTCCTAGTTCTGGAACTTTCTAGGTGTGTGGTCTTAGTGAAAGTACTTGCTCTCCCTGATCCCTGGTGGAATGGAGCGCTTATCTAGATGTGACCCCCTGCCCCTGCCAAGGATGCAGGGCTCAGGGGCTCCACACACCCACCCCCCTCGTGGTCAAGGCAGAGTAAACACTGTGAATACCACCCCTGAGTCAGCAGTGGAGAGGGCTGAGGGGGAGCCTGTATCAGGGAGGGAACAGAGCACGGGACCGGAAGTCAGGATACCCAGGTCCCAGTTCCAGCTGTGCGACCGCCTCTGACTCTCTCGGCCAGTCTGGGCGTCTTCCCCACTCCCGCCCAGGAGCTGGAAGAGACAGAGACGGGAGAACAAGACGCTTTCTGAGCGCGCCGCCCACCCTCTGCTCTGATCGGGAGTGGAGAGTTAAAGTGCAGGTGGTGCAGAGAACCCAAACCTGAAACAGGAGGTCTAAGTGGGAACTGGGCACTCGGACCAGCCTGGGGGCCAGGTGAGGCCTCCACATTTTGCAAGGCAAAGCAGGTGCTACCAGGGAGGATACGGCTGACTTGGTTACAGGTCCTGCTGCAGGTGGGAAACAAATCAACATGCCTGCCCCATGGTGGGAGCCAGAGAAGCAGCTGTCAAGATGGTGAGACAAATGAGGATCCTCCAAGGAGAAGCTGGCTGATGGCAGAAGTTGGGGAGAGGAGAGCCCAGAAGCCAAGTGGGGACCCCTTGTCCACGAGTACAGGGAGCTAGGAGTGTAGGGCAGGGGTGAGGGCTGAGGCTTGAGGAGTGAAAAGGCCCTCTCTGAGGTGGGGATGCCAGCTCAGGAGTTTACTCTAACCCTGAGGGCACTGGGGAGCCATGGCAGGATTTAGAGCAAGAGTGTGGCCTGATCTGGTGATTGAGCACTGGCAGAGATGAGTGCTTCCCTGATAGCTCAGTTGGTAAAGAATGCACCTGCAAGGCAGGAGACCTCGGTTCAATTCCTGGGTTAGGGAGATCCCCTGGAGATGGGAAAGGCTACCCACTCCGGTATTCTGGCCTGGAGAATTCCATGGACTGTATAGTCCATGGGGTCGCAAAAAGTCAGACGGAACTGAGCAAGTTCCATTTTCAGAGATGAGTGAAGGAAAGTGAGGAGACGGGATGCGGGAAGGGCTGTGAGGGGGGCTGCTGTCTTACTCAAAGCAGTACAGTCGTGCGGAGTTGGACAGCCTCGGCGAGACTTCCAGAAGCAGTGAGCTAATGTACACAAAGTGCGTGCTTTTTAGGAAAGGCAGGGTGCACCTCCCTCTCCCTATGGCCTTGGGCTTAATGCATATGTTTGGAATTTCTCTCTGACCCCAGCTCCAAGGCTGTAGCTCATGCTTTTTCAAACTGGGTCTACAAACCCCAGGATTTAGGAAGGTGTGATCCCAGTAGTATTTTCAGGGCTCCAGGAATTCTAAGAGAATCTACAATTTCTGTATTTAGATTTTACTGCTGATTCCAAAGAAAGAAACAAAAAATTTTTTTGTTTTTTTTTTACCATCTCTAAAGCAACACTAATTTCGCCTGGCTTCACAAAGGGGAGCATCCTTGTTTCTCAGCCTGGCATCTGAGGTTTGGAGAGAAAGTCCGTACAGATCCACAGAAGAACATTTCCCTCTCCGCAGGGCCCGAGCCTTGTCGGGCGCCGAGAAGTGCTGTCAGACCCGCCTTCCCCCAGGACAGCAGACCCTTCCAATGCAGGATCCATCTCTGGCTCGTCTCCGCATCCCCACGGCCCAACACTGGTCTGAACCCAGAAAGGGCTTTGTGAACTGAGGTGAATTCTCTCTCTGGAAGCCCCATAGGCCCCCTCCCCCTGCCTTTGACCTTCAGTTGATCTTTGTTTTCTAGTCCAGCAGAGCCAAACCAGTTTTTCCTGAAATTCTCGGTAAATTAGTGTGGAATTCAGAGTTCCTGCCTTCCCTCCTCACTTCCACCCACGCACCAGTGCACAGAACTCCTCTGAAAGGAGGAAAAGCCTCCCGTTTCTCTACACCTGTCCGCCTCCCCACAGCAACCCTGCACAGCTGCCCAGGTCCCAGTCCGACCATGCCACCTCCAGAGAGCCCTCCCTGATTTCCCTAGCCAAATATGTCTTCTGGACCATGGAGCACCCGAAGCACGTGCGCCTCCCTGGGTCTTCTTCCTGCCTTGAGGGGTCCATAGTCAGCTAGGAACTGGAATCGCTGGCATGTGTTCCCTGCTTCCACCCACTCAGTGCCTGGCTCATAGCAGAGAGCCCACAGAAGAGGTTTGCCCATCACCCCTGGGCTGGTGGGCGGACACGCTCCCTGAGCTGTATTCTCAGCAGAGGGGCCAGTGGACGCCAGCCTGGCCTCTAGTATAGTAGTCATAGCGGTGCCCTTGTTGTCCATCAGGCCTGAGTTTCATCGGCAGCTCCACCCCTAATCAGCTGATGACTTTGGGCTGTGTTGCTGGAAGTCTTACTCTTCTCATCTGGAAAATGGGTAACGATAGCACTTACGCAGCGGGGGCTCTGTGAGGACTTCAACAGGGGGCTCCATATAGAGTGCCCAGCACATAGTCAGTGCTCAGTGAAGTGAGCTAAAGCTGGTGATGGGGGTGATGAAGTGCTGCAACCTTGCGCCAGAGCCCCGGCGCCCCCACCGCTGGGGGCAGGGTGGGTCAGGGAGACACGGCTCGGAGGTAGAGAAATTCTCGGTTTAGGGGTCGGGCCTGTGTGAGCATTGCTGACTCTCCTTTCTCCTCTCACTCCCGCCAGGGAACAGCTGGGCCTGGGCTCAAGCTGCTGCAGGCATGACCTGCGGAAAGGTGAGCAGACTCCTGGCTCTCGTCTCAAGAGGCTTCCGCACCCACGCACATACAGAGACCCACACCAGGGACATGCGTAGAGATGCCCGCATGCCCACATAAATGCGCGCGCGCACACACACTCAGAATAAGGAAAAAGAGGCCGCTTTTGCTGACTCCCAGGCAAACATAAACATTGCAGAGCAAGAGTGGGGGGCCACCAGCTCTCCTGTCCTGCCTTCCCTGCCCTCCTGCATGGGTTTCAGTTCCGTTCCATTAGAGACGGAGATCTGTGCCCGTGGCCCGGAGCTGGGATACCACCCAGGTCTCAGCTCTGTGGGGAGTTGGAGGGACTGCATGGTGGTTTGACTATTTCTCTTTTTCTTTTTAAAAATATTTATTATTTCTGCCTGCACTGGGTCTCTCTAGCGCAGGCTCTCTCTAGTTGCGGTGGGTGGGCTTCTCATTGCGGCGGCTTCTCTTGTTGCGGAGCACAGGCTGTAGGCACGCATGGGCTTCAGTAGTTGCGGCTCCCCGGCTCTAGAATACGGGTTTAGTAGTTGTGGTGCATGGGCTTAGTTGCGCCACAGCATGTGGGATCTTCCCGGACCAGGGATCGAACCCGTGTCCCCTACATTGGCAGGCATGTTCTTATCCACTGCACCACCAGGGAAGTCCTGACTAGTCCTGACTGGGGCTCATCAGAGGGTGCACATGTCTCTCTGTGGATCCCGGTGGGACGCAGCAGCAGCAGAGCCTGGGCTGCCCCGCAGCCCTCCCACCGGCTGTGGCCAGGCCGCAGCAGAGGCATCCAGGAGGCCTCAGAAGCCCCAGCCCCTGCCACCCCGACCCCAGAGCCCCTGGGGCCCTTCTGCATCTGCACGGATGAACATTTAGTTGACCCAAGCTTTGCTCTGGCAGGATGAGGCCAGAGGGTCCAGACTCTACAGAAGGCAGAAGGCCTTTCTGAAGGAGCCGTGTGTCCTGCTAGAACCACCAGCGGCCAGGGACTGATGTTCAGGGAAGGTCATGCGGTCAGACAGCCGGGGGTCACGGCCTCCCAGGATGTTACGGCCTCCACCTATTACGGCCACGGTATTGTGCGGTGTTAACATCACAGTCAAGCAAGAATCTCAGAATGTTTCAGGCCTAGAAAGGTTGCAATCATAGAATGATAGACTGTTGCAATCATGTAATCATAGAAGCACCCAGAAGAATAAGCGCGTAGAAGACTAGGAATCAAGAGTTGGAGAATGTGGCAGGCATAAAAAGGTAATAATCATAGAATTATAGAATTTTATAACCTTAGAATATTAAAATTTTAGCTTTACAAGCAGGAGTTTTAAATGTTACAGCCATGAAGCTGTGGCCTGTTGCAGTAAACACACACACACAGAGTATGTACACTTGTAGACTTAAAGCAGGAATTGTAGAATGCTATAGCAGCAGAATGTCACAGTCAAGAACTGTAGACAATTTCAATCTTCTTCAGGTGTTATAATGTCACACTCAAGAATCTGAGAATGTGAGAGCTGGAAGAGCATTTTACATGTATTGTTGCCAGAGCCTATGCAAATTATGTGACATCAACTAATTTATTACTCCTCCCAGCACCCCATGAAGTAAGCCCCTCCTAGGCAGACAAGGAACCCTGGGGGCAGGCAGAAGCCACATGCAAGCACCCCCAGGTCTCGGAGCCTCTTTTGTTGTTTTGGCTCTGCTGCGGGGCTTGCCGGATCTTAGTTCCCTGACCAGAGATCGAACCCACAGACTCAGCAGTGAAAGTGCAGAATCCTCGCCACTCAACCACCAGGGAATTCCCGGCCCTGCAGTCTTGGCAGGAAAAAAGGGAGTAGTTGTTTGGGCCTGTCCTTGGCCCCTCCCCACCCTCAACACAAACCCAGAGGAGAGAACCACAGACAGTGCTGCTCCTTTTGTTAACTTGTGGCTTCAGGGCCTGCTGGATCAGCTTCCAGTGTGTAGGCAGGAAGCCTGCGGCCTCCTGGGGTCAGCCCTGCAGGCCCCACCCAGATTCCTAGCCAGGGTGTGAGGGGCCAGGGGTGCAGGGTTCCCAAAGGCCTTCCCCCACTGCCCTGACCTCACCTGCTTGTCTTCAGGGATGACCATGCTGATTTTCACCAAACACCCTTCAGCTCTTCTATCAGTTGCCATTTTCAGATCACCTTCTGAGGACCAGGCCCCATTCAGGGCCCTGAAACAAGGCCTCTGCCCTAAAGAATCGAATCGCGGGGCTATTTGTGGATACAGAGAAAGGGCTTATATGGGGTCAGAGCAGAGAGAAGTGGCCAGGGCATCATGGAGCCCTTCTTGGAGGAGATGGGACCTAGAGGGAGGCAGAATTGGGATATACAGGTTTCCCCTGCTGTCTGAAAGCAGAGTGTTCCTATGAAATCTGTCATAAGCTGAAATGACGTCAAGACAAGATGCAAGTTTCTCCATCATAAAAGGGAAAATCCTCCTCAGATTCTTTTTCGTTTAATGAAAACAGTACTAATGTACTTTGTTAAAAAAAAAAAAAAGTGGCTTTGGGGACTTCCCTGGCAGTCCAGTGGTTAATTAAGACTTGATTGCTTCCAATGCAGGCGGCACAGGTTTGATCCCTGGTCGGAGAACTAAGATCCCACATGCCACATGACGGGGCCAAAAATAATAAATTTTAAAAAGTGAAGTGGCATAAAGCACACTTTTGAAAAGCAAGAGTGGTGGGAAGGGCATTCCAGACAGAGGGAGCAGAAAGAGCAAAGGCCCGGAGGCAGCCGCGTGTGCAGTGTGTTCAGGAACCGTCAGAGAGCTCTCGTCGGCAGTGCAAAAGCTGGCGCATGATGGATGTGGGGTGGGAGAAGTGGGCTGAGGTTTTGGGAGCCAGGCTGGGGAGGCCAGGATTGGTAAGTGGCCAGGCGGGTTCATAACGACGCTTGAGTCTGACTGGTAGGAAAGGGGGCTGAGGAGCTTGCAATTTGCTTTGCCTCCTTTAGAAACTAGAAACTGCAAATTCCTTCCCAGGACGGGTGGGCCAACCCTGGGCTGGGCTCCAAAAGCACAGAGAAAGGGCTTTCGCGGGAATTCCAAGGCTGTGCAACGGGTGCTGGCCACATAGCCTTTTGTCCAGGGAGGCTGGCAGCCGACAAGCCTCTCAGGGCAGGGGCTCGGGAGATGCTCAGGCTCTGAGTGAGACCCACACGGGCACCATGCAATTCCTTCTGGTTCTTGGCAGTCTCTGCAGTCATCTTCTCGGCGCAGGAGTCATGAACACCAGGAAAAGCGCCAGAAAGGCCTGCATTCAAATCCCAGACTGGCCTCCTATTACTTGAGTTAGTGGAACAAGTGACTCAGTTTCCCCATCTATAATATGGGACTGAAGACAGGGCTCCTGGGAGAGAGTGGATGCCTGTCCCCAGTAGGTTTGTGATTCATTTTTGTTCCCTTATGCGAACAGTCTTAGAATCAACAAGAAGCATTTAGTCCAACCACCCATTTTATAGGTAGGCAAACTGAGCCTCAAATGACCGCAGACATCTGAGAGGTAGAATGGCCAGGCGTTTGGTCACCTGGAGGTGGGGAGCTAGGTGAGCTCAGTGTGAACTATAAAGAGTGAAGCCCAGAGTCTGAGCCTGGGATGACTGGATAGACTGTAAACCCAGGGGCTTGCGGGTAAGTGTGCCAGGCACTCACTGTGGCTTTGCAAGTCGACGCTGGCAGCCTCACCACACCATCGAGGAACAGGGCAACAGGTCCATTGAGCATGAGGGGCAGCTGCAGAGATGGTGAGGGGTATTAAGCAAGACGATTTCAGTAAAGCTCCTCATAGTGTGTCCTGCACACAGTAGGTGCCCAGGCTCTAGGCTGGATTATTGGCAGGCTGTGTGAGCACTGGATACAAACCAAAACTGGGATGGGAGTGACTGCCCCTTGCCAACCCCATCCAGCACAGTGGCAAGATTTTTGCACAAAAACTCAGCTGTAGACACTACGCAACTTTTTAGACTAATAACATTTGCCTACGCAAGAAATGGGCTTCCCAGGTGGCTTTAGTGGTAAAGAACCTGCCTGACAATGCAGGAGACGTAAGAGGCGTGGTTTCAATCCCCGGGTTGGGAAGATCCCCTGGAGGAAGGCACGGCAACCCACTCCAGCATTCTTGCCCGGAGAATCCCCATGGACGGAGGAGTCTGGTGGACTACGGTCCATGGGGTCGCAAAGAGTTGGACACGACTGAAGTGTCTTAGCACGCACACACACAAGAAACAGTGCGTATGTGCCAGGCAACCTGCTAGACCCTTTGCACGGATCATCTCATTTAAACCCATCAACCATTATGAACAACTCCATGAAAAGCGAAAGTGAAAGTGGCTCAGTTGTTTCCAACCCTTTGCAACCCCATGGACTGTATTCTCCAGGCCAGAATACTGGATCGGGTAGCCTTTCCCTTCTCCAGGGGATCTTCCCAATCCAGGAATCAAACCCGTGTCTCCCACATTGCAGGCGGATTCTTTACCAGCTGAGCCACAAGGGAAGCCCAAGAATACTGGAATGGGTAGCCTATCCCTTCTCCAGCAGATCTTCCCGACTCAGGAATCGAACCGGTGTCTCCTTATTGCAGGCAGATTCTTTACCAGCTGAACTATGCCTGGGAAGCCCGAACAATTCCATTATCATTTCCTTTTGACAGAGGAAGAAACTGAGGCTCCGGAAGTGTTTTACCCACGGTCAGACAGAGCAGGGCAGGAATCCGGGACTTTCTGAACCCAGAGCCTTACCCCCGTGCCACACCACGCTGGCATAGATACCCAGAGCTGCTGCCTGAGATGTTTGAAAGGGAAGGTCCGGAATGAACACTGAAATCATTTCCCAATGGAAGCTATTGGTGGGACATGCTTACCTGGCCTCCTTCAGGAAGGTATGAAATGCTACCTCCCTCGGGGCTCTTCAAGGGTTCAAGCAGGGTTGTGTTAAGCTGGGCTGGAGACAGAGGGCTGACCATGGTGGGTTCTAGAAGGGGGGCTACACCCATTACCGCCCCCCCCACCTCCTAGCCAGAGGCAGCCAGGATTCCATTAACCTGATTCTCTGCCCCACATAAACCTGCAGAGGGAGCGCCGCAAGGGAGGGGCGCTGGGGAGGGGAAGAATTGGGCTTCCCCAGGCCCCAAGTGGAGCAGCCAATGGCGCCAGTTTCCTCTCCTGCAGTCCAGGAGGGCCTTTGAGGCCCCTGGCTCTTTGAGGAGGGAGTGAGGAGAGGGATCCAGAGCCAGGAAGAAAGGACAAGGGAATCCAGTCTGGGGAGCACAGCACAGGCCATCCGAACACAGAGCCCCAAGTCGCCCTGCCTGTCCCGTCTGCACGTGGCCTTGGACAAGTCACGTCACCTCTCAAATCTTTTGATTCCTCCTCGCTTGTAGTAAGGACAAACCAATGCCAAATCTTCCTATCACTGGGCAGACTAGCAACACTGTGCCTGACACATAGTAGGAGTTCAGGAATGGTGGCTGTTACCACTGCCATGGTTTTACAATCTTCACCCCTTCGCAGCTTGCCAAGTATATTCACATCCGTTTTCTTCCTTCTTCAAGAAATCTGAGTATTATTATGAGAGATTCAATTCAGTTTAGTCGCTCAGTCGTGTCTGACTCTGCGACCCCATGGACTGCAGCACGCCAGGCCTCCCTGTCCATCACCAACTCCTGGAGTTCACTCAAACTCATGTCCATCGAGTCAGTGATGCCATCCAACCATCTCATCCTCTGTCGTCCCCTTCTCCTCCTGCCTTCAATCTTTCCCAGCATCAGGGTCTCTTCCAATGAGTCAGTTCTTCGCATCAGGTGGCCAAAGTATTGGAGTTTCAGCTTCAACATCAGTCCTTCCAGTGAACACCCAGGACCGATCTCTTCTATTGGAGTGGGGTGCATTCCCTTCTCCAGGGGGTCTTTCCGTCCCAGGGATTGAACCTGGGTCTCTTGCAGGAGATGGGACTGGTTGGATCTCCTTGCAGTCCAAGGGACTCTCAAGAGTCTTCTCCAACACCACAGTTCAAAAGCACCAATTCTGCGCTCAGCTTTCTTTATAGTTCAACTCTCACATCCATACATGACTATTGGAAAAACCATAGAGGGATTAAGGGACTTCAAATCACACAGATTCTAACTTAATCGTGAACATCACAGTGAGCCACCCCAGGGAGGCCACTTATCTTTGGTCTGTTTCTCTGTCAGAATTCAGGTTAAGTGCCTCTTCCCCCAGGAAGCCTTCCTTGACCACATAGCCTGGGTAAGCACAACTCCTCTATTTTCCTACAGCCCTCTGGACTTCCTCTGTCAGAGCACTTCCTAGCTCTTGTCAGTCGTTAAGTGCCCCCACCGAAGACTCTGAGGGCCTATAGAAGGGGAAGGAGCATAATAGATATTCTGGCAGTGACTGCAGCTATCCCCACAGAGGAGCGTGCAGGTGGACGCAGACTCCCAGGTGCACAGGTGGGCGTGTACACAGTTGTGTGCATGTGGGTTGGTGAGCACGTATGTGCGTGGACAGAGGGCAGACTTTCTGGAACATGGCAGGCTAAGCTGACAGGGATGCCGTCTTCTCCCCACACCTGCAGAAACACACAAAAATATTAGAGATGATATGGACGTAGCTTGAAAGAAAGGAAAATCTTTGGGTGATTTTTAAAATAATAGGTGGAACAAAAATGGGGCTTCCCTGGTGGCTCAGATGGTACACAATCTGCCTGCAGTGTGCAGGAGACCCAGGTTCGATCCCTGGGACGGAAAGATCCCCTGGAGAAGGGAATGCACCCCACTCCAATAGAAGATAGGAGGATAAGATTGGGAAAAATACACATGCTAAGATCATGTGGAAGTAGATGGGAATGTCAATTTACTTTTGGTTGAGACAAATATGCACATTAAAAACCTAAGGAGTCAGGACTTCCCTGGTGGTCCAGCGGCTTAGACTCCACGCTCCCAATGCAGAGGGTCCGTGTTCAATCCCTGGTCAGGGAACTAGATCCCACACGCCGCAGCTAAGAGATCCCGTGTGCCGCAGCAAAGACCCGGAACAGCCAAATAAATAAATAAAAATAAATAAAAGTTAAAATGTAAGGGTAGCCATAAAAGACTAGAATATATAACTACTGAGCCAGTAGAGGAAATAAAAAGGCCTACAGAAAATTTAATCAATTCCACAGAAGGCAAGAAAGGAGAAAAAAAATTTTACATGGATGATAAATAAAACGCATAATGTAAGATAGTGTAGATAAGGTCAAATATATTTAATAATCACAGTGCATGAAAATGGATTAAACTCAACTGTTGAAAATCAGAGGTTCTTAGTTTAGCTGGGAGAAAAATGTCCAGCTCTATTGATGAGAGACACACCTAAGAGATAATGATGCACTGAGGGTTAAGTAAAGGATAGAAAATGATATATCAGCAGATATTCTCTATAATAAAGTGGGTGGCAAGATAAATATCAGGGAGAAAAAAGACTTTAAGGCCAGAAGCATTATTGGGGACAAAGGAGGTCATTATTTAATGACAAACTGAATAATCCACCCAGAAGATGTAGTAATCCTGAGCTTGCATGCACTTACACCATAATCTCAAAACACTTTAAAAAAAACACAATTATTTGCAAAAAGAAATTGTCAAATCCACGTTCTTTTTTTTAAGTCAAAGTATAGTTGATTTACAAAGTTGTGTTAGTTTCAGGTATACAGCAAAGTAGTTCAGTTCTAATCTCTGTTCTTTTCCAGATTCCTTTCCATACTATAGGTTATTCCAAGATATCGACTATGGCTCCCTGTGCTATTTATGAGGTCTTTGTCGTTTATTTTCTATATGTAGTATATATCTGTCAATTCCAGACTCCTAATTTCTCCCTCCCTTCTTTGGTAACCGTAAGTTTGCTTTCTCTGTCTGTGAGTCTTTCCATTTTTGTAAATACGTTCATCTGTATCATTTGTTTAGATTCCACATGTAAGTGATATCCTATGATATTTGTCTTTCTCTGACTTCTCAAATCCACATTCTTAGATATTTTAGGATAGCTTTCTCAGAAATTGATTAACTAAGTAGACACAAATGAGTAGATTTGAATGGCCTAATTAATAAGAACCTTATTCCCAACAAATAAAAATGGCACATTTTTTTTTCTGATTATGCACACAGAGAGGGTCGTACAGACACACAAAACTTCTGTCAGGCGTGTAAGCGCATAGGGACAGAGAATCCCAAGTGTACAGGCACAGCTTCAGTTAACACCCACAAAGACGTGGGAGAAGGTCTGGTGCCAGGTGTTTGGCTCACTAAACCCTTACCTGATGCATGACCTTGGATAGTCAGATCCCCTATCTGAGCCTCAGTTTCCTCATGTGGAAAAAAACAGATTAGCAGTCAGCAGACTGTAAACAGCCAGAGAATTAATATACGGCTCAACTCTGCCATTGTATTCATAGTATAAAAGCAGGCACAGACAGTTCAGACACAAATGATCATGGGTGGGATCCAATAAAACTTTATTCTCCGAAACAGGTGGCAGGCCCAGTTTGGCCCCTGGACCATAGTTTATCTACTCCAATGTAGATAGTACCGTTGGCCTTGCCAGGATTAATGATGACAGAAAGAATAGTAATTGAAACAAAGCATCTTACGCAGAATGAGCTCAGTTAATGGTCTATATTGTGAAACAAGGACACAGCATGAGGGTGTGGACACACATATATATGTGCGTGTGCATACAAAGACCCGGATACAGAGATCTGTTTGCGTCTGGATAAAGAGAGAAAGGCTAACGTGTAGATGTGAGCACATTTTGTACACACAACTAGACATGCACATGTAGGCAAATCATCTAGAAAATGGGATCATACAACGTAGACCTCAGTGGGTTATGAGGCTAAAATGAGGTGACGCTTGCTGTGCAGCCTGGCACGTGGCAGGCATTCAGAAGTTGGCTTTCATGATACAGGGGAAGAGGTCTGGAGACACAGCGAGGGGTCCGTGACACCACGCACGTTCACACACGTCCCCATAATGCGATTTTTGCGAGTTTGTTTCTAAAGGAGAACCGGGCTAATGAGGAGGTCGTCTTCGTAGCCAGCAGGTGCCCAGAGCAGCTCTGACGGGGATGCAGTTTAGCTTTCTTCTGAGATGTTGGGCAAATGAGGAGAAAAGGCGTTTTAATCCCTTGTCACGTCTCCAAGGGCTGGAGGACATGTGCTGAGTTGGAATTTTTCAACTTCAGCCTTTTTTTTTTTTCCTTGACACATCCATCCCAGAAACATCTGTGAGATAAAACAGAGAAGGTCTTATGAATTCAGCTCATACTCGGCCCATGCTCCCACCCTGGGCCAGCGAGACATGAATCACCAGCCCGGGGGCCCAGCAGCCCCGCAGAGCGGCCTCTGCAGCAGGGCCCCGGCCTTTCCTGAGTAGCTGCTTTTGATTTCCCCGAAGCCTTCTGATCGTCTACACTCCACAGAGTGTGTGTATCCTAGGGGAGGCGTGCTGAGAGTGCAGCCCATGCGCTGGGGTTGGGGGGGACGGTCAGTCTCATTCCCCTAGCTCAGCTAAGTCCTACTCTGCACCAGCCACTCAGGGGTGCCGAGATGAACCAGACAAGGAGTCGAGGTCCCTTGATTGTTCTCATTTTCCCATTATTTGAAAAGACCGTGGAGGAGAACCGCCGTCTCGGTTTTGTGATAGGTAGCTGCCTGGTTCCTAGACTGTTGTGCATTGGAAGTTTTTATTGTGCATGCAGACGGGAGCGCGTGGTAGCTACCGCTGGGTCAGAGATCAACTGGCTAATGTCTTAGAGCCAGCCGTTAATTGAACTTGACCTTCTAGTGGCCCTTATGCACCGCCCTGCAGCTTTGGATTCCAGGAGAGTTGAAAACCTGAGCCCTCTCTGCCCGGGGCTCACATCTTGTCTCTCCTCTTCTCTGGGCACCAAGAAAATGAGTGGATTTCAGAGCTGCATACCCCTCTTGACCTTCCATAGCTTGTACCCAGGGCCAGGGAGGGGTGTCACCACCCTCATGCTCATTTCTTCTGTCAAGTGAACAAACCCATGCTGGGTATCTGCCGTGCTCTGGGCCCTGTGCTGGTCACTGTGGCAGCTGAGAAGAAGACAGAGCCCTGGACTTCCCTGGAGGTCCACTGGCTAAGACTCCATGCTCCCACTGGCAGGAGGCGGGGGTTTAATCCCTGGTTGGGGAACTAAGATCCCCCACGCTGCATGGCACAGCCTAAAAAAAAAAAAAAAATAGAGCCCTGCCTTGAGGAGCCAGCAGCCCCAGGCCTTTTGTATTCTCAGAGAAGCAGACCCGAGTCTATAGGGGCACAGGAGGTGGGAAGAGAGTCTTGTAGATCTGGAGGGTGGGGGCAAGACCAGGGGAGGCATAACACAGAAGGGAACCTCTGAGCTGGCTTTGAACATGAGGAGACGGGGACACTGTGTAAGCAAAGGCATAGAGGTGGAAAGTGTGGAGCCATTCAAAAGATGTCCCAGGCAGGGACTTCAGTGGGGTCCAGTGGCTCAGATTCTTCATTCCCACTGCAGGGGCCTGAGTTTGATCCCTGGTCAAGGAACTAAGATCCCACATGCTGCAGCTAAGACCTGGCATAGCCTAACAAATAAATATTTAAAGGAGAAAAAAAAAGATGTCTCAACCAGAAAGGGCTAATTATCATCATCTCCCAGGTCTTACGAAGGAAGCAACTGAGGCCTGAAGACAGGAGGTGATTTCCCATTGTCAGAGGGGCCTTTGGGATCCCCAAGTTCCTATGTGGGACCATTTCCACAGTCAGAGGCGAGAACCTCACTGGTGTGATTCCCCTACACACGCAGGCACCTGCTTTCTCTGCTCTGGTTGGCTGAGGTGTGGGGTGGAGATGATGTGATATTTATAATGTCATGAGTTTATAGGAGTTGCTCCTCCTGGAAGGACAGGGTCTCTGGAAAGAGGGTATAGATGGGGAAGGGGGAGGAGTTCCTCTAGTTCTGAATTGTTGGTCCCTAGGCCCATTTGCAGCAGCAGCAGCAGGCCCATTTTACAGGTGGAAAAGTTGAGTCACAGGAGACCAAGTCAACCACTGGGAGCTGCAAAGTATTTAAGATGAAACCAAACTTGTATGGAGCAGGAGAGAGGAAAGAGGGCGGATGCCAGACCAGATCCAGCCATTTTCTCATCTGTTTCCAGGTCATCTCTGTCTTCCCAAGGACAATGCCAGACCGGTGTGTGACTGCTTCTGGTCAGCTTCCCACCTTAGCTTTTCCCTGCTTCCTTCCCAGAATCCTTAGCAACAGACAGGCAGTCTGAGAGGGGCAGGAATGCCCCCCGCCCTTGGATGGGCCCGGTGCCTGTTTACCCAGCTGGTGTGAGCCCAGGCTCGGGTCATGGGGAAGACCTGGGAGGCCTGGTGTCTAGCTGGCGCCCCGCTGCTCAGGTCTTCTGACCCCATCTCTCCTCTTCCAGGCCCCCGCTTGACGAGGTGGCCCAAGGTGGGGCTTGGCCTCCTAGGAGAGGGGGGCATGGCTCCTGTTACATTCCCTTCATGTCTCTGCTCTTTCATCTTTCCTGAAGAAGCAGAGGTGGCCATCAGGAAAGTGAGAGTGCTGTGGAATGTAGGAGCTGGTTAGCCGGGGCAGGTGGCCAGAGTTGGGGGGCAGGGTTGGAGCCAGGAAACCTGGGTTTGCATCCCAGCTCTGTGTGACCTAGCAAATCACATGCCTGCTATGAGTGTCACTGTCGCAGTCTGCTGCCTGAGGGCAGTGGTCACCCCCTCTTCCCAGAGTCCTTAAGCAACTCAAGTGCAAGAATGAAAGTGAAAATGCTCTGCGGAGTCACCTGCAATATGGCTGCTGATTGGCACCATTATTTCATTGGTTGAGAAAGGGACATGCCCCTGACTTGGGGCAGGAGCCCTGTGGCCTAGGGACCAGAAGATCGGGGACTAGTATAGGCTCTGTGTGGCTCTGGGCCTGAGTCTTGACTTCCTCATATAGAACTGGAAGGATAAGTCCTGTTCTCCCTGCAGAGTCTCGTGATAACCAAGGAAGATTATTCATCCAACCAGCGTTTACTGAGCATCTGCTGTGCGCCAGTCCCTGGGCGAGGCCAGCATGTGGTTCCTGTCCCTAAAGAAAAATCATTCTAGAAGCGAATGTGGGGCTCAGTCAGAATCCTACAGTGTCAGATATAAGTGAGTCTGATCCCCTCATTGTACAGCTGGGAAAAAACAAAGCCTTAAAGAGAACCACGACTTTCCAGGATATCAGAAATGAGGAGCCCCCGTCGCCACTACTCTTGAATCCAGGGCGGGCATTGCAAATCAATCACAGCACTCTTTCCATTAAACCTGATACCACGTCAGGACCCTTCTCAACACAACGCTTCAGGCAGCTACCAGCCAGTTGATTGAAGTTGGAGGGTGACACGAAACTATTTGCATACCAACCCTAAATCCTAGCCGTGGGCTCATCCAAAGCCGTTTGGCCAGAATTAGCGAGCCTGGGATTCAGAGCCAGGCTCTCTCACCCACTCTGCTTCTTCATTTATTCTTTAAACCAGCTTTTGTTGAGTATCCATCCTCTGCTCAGCTGTGTACTAGATTCAAAGATGAATAAGGCCTGCTTATAAGCTCCCAGTCTGGTGGGGGAAAAGCCAGAAGGAAAATAATGATGCTATGGGGGGATTTGGAAATATAAACAGGTTCCTGTGGGAACTCAGAGAAGAGAGGAAGCTGGTGTTCACAGATGGGGTTGGTGGCTGAGGAAGACCTCCCAAAGGAGGGTCTGTTGCAGTCAGCGCTCAGCCACCAACCAAACAAGTGGCAAACGTGAGCTGCAGGATGGGGTTCAGAATCACCGGGCTTCTCTGGGGATGAAGGCCGTCTGCGACCTGTGAGATGATGAGAGGGGTCACGGGGAGTGGGGGTGGGGGCCACTGGCCCTGATGAATGCTGAGAAGGGCCAAAGACGGAACCTGGGAGGAGTGGCTTAAGAGATGGTGGGAGAAATTTCTAGGCTACTTTCCTCCAACTCCATGCACTGTCAGGACCCTATTGAACTCACCCACCACACCCTGCATACTCCTTCACTGACCCTCATGGTGCTGCTCATTGCTTAATGCAGGTCAGTCTTCCCTGGCTAGACTGGAAGCTCTGATAGGGTAAGGACTGGGTATCTTTTGTTAGTAGCTGGAACTCAAACCTAGTGCTGGCACAGTGCCTGCTTGGCTCATAGTGTATACTCAGTACATCTTGGATGGATGGATGGCCTCCCTAAGCCTGCTTTCTCCTTTGCAAAATGGGAAATAGTGCCAACTTCATCGGGACGTTGTAGGGATTAAGGAAGATGATGTAGCTGAAAGTCCTAGAGCAGTGTCTGGCATTCAGAAAATATGTATTGAAAGCATAATGATGACTGTTTGAGCACAAGTGTAAAGGCACTCCTGACAGATAGCTCCTGACAAGTGCATTTTGCACACTGTCTGCCAGAATGCTTAAAAGAGGAGGGCAGCTGGGACGTGACTGTCAGAAACAAAGCCCAGCAGCTCCTGTCAGGACGGTAAGAGTTTGCTTGGGAAATCCTGTACACCCATAAGAACCTGGAAAGACAAAGCTGAGCATTAACTGTGCAGACGCACCTTTCTAAGCACTTTACCCGTATTACCATCCACCCCCACCGGGACCTTGATGCTTTGTGTGTGCTCAGTCGCTCAGTCCTGTCCAACTCTTTGCAAGTCCATGAACTATAGCCCACCAGGATCCTCTGTCCGTGGATTTTTCCAGGCAAGAATACTGGGAGTGGGTTGCCATTTTCCTGCTCCAGGGGATCTTGCTGACGCCAGGGATGGAACCTGAGTGTCTTGCGTCTCCTATATTGGCAAGTGGATTCTTTACCACTGTGCCACCTGGGAAGCCCAACCTTGGTGGCATAGGAGTTGTTATTATCCCCATTTGTCATCTGTGGAAACTGAGCTACAGAAAGGTGAAGCGAATCGCCCGAGCTCACATGGCCAGGATGTGGTCTCTAAACACCACTCTCAAGCGAACCCAAATTGGGAAAGAAGAAGTCAAACTGTCGCTGTTTGCAGATGACATGATACATAGAAAACCCTAAAAATGCTGTCAGAAAGCTACTAGAGCCAATCAATGGATTTAGTAAAATCACAGGATCCAAATTAGTACACAGAAATCCCAAGGCCACGCTCTTAACCACTTGAGAAGCTCCCAGTCCAGTGGAAAAGGCAGAGCTGTACTCTTGGGTAGCAGTCGCAAAGGCGCTGCTCTCCGTCCTGGCGAGGTGCCTGCCACATAGCAAGTTCTCAGTCAGTGTCTGGGGAGTAAATGAGTGAGAAAAAGAGTGAATGGGTCTTAGATCAGTGTGCCAGGCTCCAATCCTGATCTCAGTAGACAAATGACAGCGGTTAGTGCCTAAATCATCTGAGCGACTGTGCCGTTCCTCACTGGATGTCATGGTCAGTTTCAGAGCTCACCTAAGTCACGTGCTTTGCGGTCCATTCCCGCCTGTCACTACCCATTAAAGGCCTTGTCGGTTATCCCTCGGATCCTCACCAGAGCCCTCTGCTGTCATTTCTGTCCTTGCAAAGCAGGAGGGAACCTGGGTGGCAGAGAGGGCCTGGTGCCAAGGAGACCGTGCTTGACTCAGAGCTAGAGACCTTGACGTAGGGACTCTGTGGCCCTCGGCTGTCACTTCGCTCCCTGAGCCTCGGTCTCCTCATCAGCATGAGGGGTACAGTAGTCACAGCCCATCACGGCTGTTGTGCGATGCACCCGTGACCACGCCCAGGCTGAAGCAGATTGTCCTGGAAGGTTGTGATTTACAGTCTAGTTTCGGGAGCAGGTGGGTCAGTCTTGAAGATGAGAGCTGCAGGAGACCATCGGAGATGAAGAGCAGCCTGGTGCCCTGTCAGCCCCAAAGTCCGCCTGCCCTCCCTGAACTCAGCACCTGAGGTGCACCCGTTTGATGCCCTCCCGGGGTAAAGGCCCGGTGTCTCCGGGAGCGATCCTGCATTGAGGCACCCAGGTACAGCGTGACATTTTGACTGCCTGGCAAAGATGCATCCTTTACCCCTTCTGCCGTGAGCCGAGAGCAGAGGGAACAAGATGCAGCCAGGGGCAGAGGGTCAGATGCTAGGAGCTGGGCAAGATCTGAGACCCTGAGCCAGGGGTCCTGCGGGGCCTTGGAGTAGCTCGGGAAGGCCCATGCCCAAGGCTGGGGGAGGGCGACCAGAGGACCCTAAAAGCAGAGCCAGGAGCTGCCCGGAGCAGCTGTCTTCCCTTTCAACTTTCTGCCAAGGAACAGCATGGCCACGGGCTCCACGCGGCCCAGAGAGGAGGCGCTGCCAGCCCCCGCCCCCGGGCACCTGTCCCACAAGCCTAATTATGGACTCTCCACGGGCAGTCCGCTCGCTGATTGAGCGTCCTTGGGGAGAAGGCGCTGCTGAAACAGTAAATACCCGGAAGGAGACACTGCTATTCCTTCACAGAAGCAGAACATGGCAACTCCCCTCTCACCCGCTCGTGTTCGCGTGGGGCGCTCCCCAGGGCAGAAGAAACTGCTGGCATCTCCTCATTAAATCCCAGCCTCCTCTCCCCACCCTCCCTGTCACCTCCCTGTCCATCCTCCATCACCTCCACCTGTTCAAGTCACAGGCCGTTTCACCACCCTGCCGAACACCCTCCGGGGCTTTCTCGGCTTCCTTCTGTGCCCGCGGGCCTGAGGCTTGGTCTCCCACTCTTTCCCCCTTGTTAATGCCTCTCCAGCCATGAGGGTCTCTGCCCTTCTCAGACACGCGGGGCTTCCCTAGTCCCTCCTGAAGAAGGGCCTTTGCATGTGCGCTTCCCTCTGCCTGCAACCCCCTTCCCTGCACTCTCCTCACCTCCAGCTCCTTCACGTCCTTCAGGTCTCAGCTCACATGTCACCTCCTCAGGGAAGCCCTCCCTGACCACCGCAGCTAGAGTTGTTCCCCCGGTCAGCACACTCCAGGACATCACTTTGTACTTGTTTGATATCTGTTTGTTGGCCATCTTCTTCATTTGATTATAGGCTCTACAAGTAGGGACCTAGCTTGTCATCTTTGCTGCTGTGTACCCAGCAGCTAGAACAGTGCCTGGCACATAATAGGGCTTCATGTCTGTTGAAAGAATGATTTCTACCAGAAGAAATGAGTAATACTAATAGCCATGTAATGAGCCCCTGCAGACACATGGCACTATCCAGCTGTAACCTCATTTTTGTCCTCACAGGATAAGCCCTACAGAGTGCTCCCATTTTACAGCTGAGAAAACTGAGGCCCCAGGGGTTCACGCAACTTTCCTAAGGTCATAGAGAGAGCTAGAAGCAAAGACCCAGTTCTGTCTAAGTTCCCATTCTGACCTCTGTGTTATTAAAACAGGGGTTATTACCCTTGTTTTCCAGACAAGATAACAGAGACTCAGAGAGTCATGTTCCTGGGCCTGAAGGCCTCAGCCAGTAAGATCTGGGGCTGGGATTTGAACTCAGAATGCTGCTTTCTCTCCAGGGACAGGGCTGGCAGGAGGCTCAGGCGACTAGGAGGCTGGCCCAGTCAGGGAGCAGTCTGTAATGGAAGGGGTGTTAGGGGTGGGCAGAGGCTGTCTGGTTTGGCAGCAGATCCAGGGCTCAGGGCATACCCACAGAGAGAGGGGACCACAGTAATGATATTTGTTGAGCGATTACTGCACGTATTGCTGTTCAGTCGCTCAGTCGTGTCCGACTCTGCAACCCCGTGGACTGCAGCACGCCAGGCTTCCCTGTCCTTCACTATATCTCCCAGAGTTTGCTGAAACTCATCCACTGAGTCAGTGAAGCCATCCAACCATCTCATCCTCTGTCTCCCCCTTCTCCCGCCTTCAGGATTTCCCAGCATCAGGGTCTTTTCCGATGAGTCAGCTCTTCGCATCAGATGGCCAAAGTATTGGAGTTTCAGCTTCAACATCAGTCCTTCCAATAAATATTCAGGGCTGATTTCCTTTAAGATGGACTGGTTGGATCTTGCTGTCCAAGGGTCTCTCAAGAGCCTCCTCCAGCACCACAGTTCAAAACACTGTGTGGAGCATGTGGCAATGTTCTAAGTACTTTAAGTGTATTAACCATCCTCTCAGCAATCTTGGGAGAGAGGTGGCATTATTATCCCCACTTTGCAGATGGCAAAACTAACTACAGAGAGCTTATGTGACTTCTCCGAGATCGCCCAGCTAGAAGCATTGCCTCTAGGTTAAGCTCGGGAGCTAACCACTGCACTCTACTTGCCCCTCCGAGGAGACAAAGCTGGGCAGGGCTTTAGAGCCCTCTGTTCAGGAAGGGGCTCCAAGCCCAGCAGAGTAAACAAAGCTTGTGGCCCCTGGCCACTGAATTCCGATCCTCAGGATCTTGACTGATCCCAGCCCCTTGGGGGTTCACAGGTGGGTCAGACCTGGAGGCTGAGTCCAAACCTCGGTGCCAGGTACCCAGGTCCGGTAGCCAAGCGGCAGGGGTGGGCCCGAGCTGTGCTCTTGGCTGGAGCACTCCACCACTCTGGGCCATACCTTCCTCGGCTGTGAATCAGGGCCGGGAGTTCATCAGGATGTTGGAATGGGAGGAGAGGAGGGGGTAGACATGAGTCAGGCCCCCCCGCCCCAAGCCTGGAGCCTGACCCCCTGAATGACGAGCGAGCAGCGGGTGAGGGAAAGCACATGGCTCCCCACTCACTTGGAATCCCTGCTCTGCCACTCGCTGAATCCGTGATGCTTGGCCAGGGACTTACTCCTCTGCCCGTATCCCCCGTAAATGAGGATAATTACAGTATAATTTGAGATTATATAAATTAATCCACATAAGGCACATAATAGTGCCTGGCCCAGAATAAGCTCTAAGTGTGAACTGTTATTTATTGGAAGATTACAAATGTTAAAATAGCAGTTTCGGCCTCTCATAACCAAGGAGACTCTCTCCAACAGGGTTGTGCCTTGAGGTCAAAGTAAGCGAGGACGCTATGTTCTCCAGCCCTCGCTTGGTGACAGCGTAGGCTTTCCTTCCCCTTCTTCTCCCCTGCCTCCCCATTCTTCCTCTCTAGTCTTCTCAAGGATTAGAGTCCTTCCCTCTGGGTTCTAGAACTAAGTGCTTGTCAAGTTTATGAGCTTTCAGAGCTGCTTTTAGTGACAGCCAGGCCTCCCCGTTTTTATAAGGACTGAGATAAGAGGCGAGTTTATGAGATTACAGGGTTGTCATCATCCTTCGCTTTGATGTCTGTCTCTCTGTCGGTTTCCTTCTCTTTTACAAAACTAGCTTGTGTTCCAGCATGAGCTGGGAACAGCAGCTCCAGGCTCCATAAACACACTGTTCAAATAAAGGAGACATTTAGAGGAAGGTTGAAGTGCCACTTAAAGGTGTTCGCTCTTAAATGACCGCATCTGGGCAACTTGTCGTGAGGTATCCCGGCCAAAGATCACTTGTTCTGCAAATCTTGCTGTTGGCTCATAATTTTCAACTTTCGACCCTTTAAAACTGAGAAGGTGTGGGATTTTTGTAAGCTTCAGGGATAGGAGTGTTTTTAAAGTAACTGTTAAGGAAGCCATCTATCTTTGGGAAGGCTTGGGATCTGTTAGACTTGAAGGGCCCTGCAGAGGACGTTAGGATCCCCGGGTCTCTGCTCAGCCATGGGGGACTTTTTGATCCAAGAATGTTCCAGTCCAGGGACTAAGCAGACTTCTTCCTGATTCTCTGTGGGTTCACAGGCTGTCAAGCTGTAGGCATAGCTGCTTGATCTGTAGGCAGCGGCCACGGGGCACGGGTGGGAGACTCAGTGCTGGCCACCCCTGCCTGCCTGCCTGGCCTCGTATCCCGCACCCCCACATTCAGAGACAAGGTTCCAGCTGCAGGTCTCACATCTCCACCCCTTGGCACAGGCCGTTCCCTCTCTCCCCAGCACCTGCCTCCTTTCGTTCTTTTCTCTTGTCCTTCTTTATCTCCTAAGACGGCTCAAGTGTTAACACCTCCAGGAAGCAATGTTAAGGTCCCATTCTCTGGGCTTCCAGGCCAGCACCTCCCCCCAACCCCATGCATCCCCTGACACTGGTCACGCTGTTTGAAAACCACCTATATTCTTGGCATCTTCCCCACCAGGCTGGGAGCCCATTGAGACTTAGGTCTCTGGGCCCAGCCCAGTCCCCAGCTTGGAAGAGGTGAGGCCATGTGATAAAATAGTTAATACCTCATCTTTGGCCTCAGATGTAGCACTCCATTGCTCCTCGCCTAGCTCTGATACCGGCTCTGGGCGGGTTACTTATCCTCACAAAACCTTCACTGTCTCCTCTCTAAGTAGGAATGTCATTAGTACCTGCCTTTCTAGGACTCCTGTAGGAATTGCTGATGAATGTACACGCTATGGTATTGACTCTGAATTTTCCCTACAAGCTAAGTCCTATTGATAGACCCATTTTCCAGATGAGGATGTGGAGGCCCAAAGAAAAGTAACCTGCCCAAAGTCAGTGGGAGAGCCAGGGTTCAAGGCCAGTCGGACCCTGACCCCAGATCCTGTGCCCCCAACCACTGGGGTGCACAGCCCCGCCCCCCATCACTTACATGAAGCCACCAGTCCGGCACATAGCGGGGGCACAATAGATGGTGTTAATGGTTGTTGAACTCAGCTCATTTTTTTGATGACGGAAGAGGCGGAACTGGTTTCAACAAAGGAGGAAAGGCTGGAGAACTAGGGGAAACAGAGAGGAGATGGGTACAAGTTGAGACAGGGGAGTGGGTCAGCTGAGGCAAGGAGAGGAGGGCTGCAGTGCGAGAAGGTGAGAGCCCAGGCAAGCGGCTGGGAGGGAAGGACGGAGCGCACTTGACGACCATTTGAGCTCTGGCACAGGACCCCCACTGGCTTCGCTTCTCTTAGAGAATGAAACCCAAGACTCCATCACTGAGCATATAAGGCTATTGTGACTTAACCCCAGGTCACCTTTCTTGCCTTGTGTCCCCCTCTTTCTCCCACACAGCTCACGCTTCAGCCACCCCTGCCCCCTGCCCATCACCCCTCCGTGCCTTTGCACACACTGTTCATCCTTCACCTCTTCTGGCCCTCACCGACTCCTACTCATCCTGTAACACCCAGTTCAAATGGCCCTTCCTCTAGAAAACTGCTTTGATACCCTAACTGATCGCATTCACTCTCCCATTCTAGACAGCAATTGTAAGGCCAGGGATTGGCTTATTCTAGTCTGTGCCTGGTGCCGAACACAGGGCTGGGCACAAAGTCTTTATCTAGAATGTTGGGCTTGTTTTGTTTTTTTAAATGAAGCCTGTCCTCAACTGAGAGCAGGCCATGGTGAGGCCACACACGTGATCTGAAATCCCCAGTGTCCCGGAGGGCTAGGACGTGGAGACAGAAGCTGCGCGAGATAAGGAGAGAACTCAT